>NC_138738.1:38560968-38993468 GCF_965113295.1 Leuciscus leuciscus | reverse complement strand
AAATTAAGTTATGTCATGTGGAAATGTTAAGTTCACTTAACTTAATTTTACAATTTACTTAATATTTTTTAAGGCAATGGGTTTTCCTTGCCTTTTTTTTAAGTTAAGTCAACTAATCACTTTTTACAGTGTAACGTTCTGTCAAGGTTCTCTCAAAATTTTGTAAATTAGTCATATTAATAGGAATGTTAGTTGAAAATTATCTGGTTTTTGATGATGTCTTCAAAATGTAACCACAAAAACATTCATACATTGTTCATTTTTCCTGATTTAAAAAAAAATTTTTACTACTTGTTTCGGAATGTTCAGCGAACACTTAAAAGTAAAAATAAAATTAAAGGTTCCTTAACGTTCGTATAACCAAGAAAAAACTTTAAAACATTAAATTGGACATTTTGAACATTCAGAAATAACGTTTTAATGCGTAGTGGAACATTAGCAAAACGTCCTTAAAACTTATTTTTGTTCGTTTTCAACAATTTCTTGAAGTTTGTCAACTAAAGCTCGATGATAACATGAACATGTCGAAGTTTCAACAATTAAAAACAATATATTCTGGAAAGAACTTGACCTGAAAGTTGTGTCCAAAACTGACTTTCGTTTTTGCATTCAATCGATTCTAGCATCGGTGTCACAATAATCTAATCGATGAAGAATGTAAGTAAATGATATTACGTAATTTCCAGATTTGTTGTTAGATTTTTTGCACTACACTGTGTGAGATCCTCAAGTACATGACCCAGTTTCAGCGATTGGTTTGTTATGCCTCTCTGAATGACTGATGGTGTTTGGCTGAGAGCCGAACAGCTCCACAAGCTTTATGCTGTGTTTTATTTGAGTAAGGCAGGTGTGTTTAATCTCACATCATTCACACAGTGACAGATACAGGAGAGAAGAGAGAGGTGTGTTTTAAGGCAAGTTTGTGGATTCACACACCTTTGGAGTTCATGCCTACTGGAATATGAATCTGATGAGCATATAAAACACTCCTTTAGATTATAATATCAGTTATATTTCACCATATTCCATCATTGTTTGTTGCTCTGCCAAAAGCAACCATTGTTAGAGCTGCCAGTTCCATTGATGAAACGTTTCTCTGAGATTAAGTGATGATATACTTCTGTTCAAAAGTGTTTTTATCAGCAAGGATGAATTACATTGATCATTGATAACTGAAAATGTATGATTGATTTCAAATAAATGCTAGATGTATTACAGTTTCCACAAAAATATTAAGCAGCACAACTGTTTTCAATATTGATAATAGTCATAAGTGTTTCTTGAGCATCATATTAGAATGATTTCTGAATGATCATGTGACACTGAAGACTGGAGTAATGATGCTGAAAATTCAGCTTTGATCACAGGAATAAATTACATTTTACTATATATTCACAAAGAAAACAGTTATTTTAAATTGTAATAATATTTCACAATGTTACTGTTTTTACTGTATTTTTAAACAAAAAATTGCAGCCTCTGTGAGCAGAAGAGACTTTCAAAAACATTTAAAAACTTTTGAACGGTAGAGTAGCTGAAGTGAGAGTTCAACTTCATTGTAAAAATTGCCAAAGAAAACTACGTACACAGTCTACGGCACCAAGACTGGAGAAAAACTGAGCGTAGATAAAGTCACTAACTGTTTATTTTGTAGAAATACCAGTAAATGCCTCCCTAATTTTTGTTTGCCATAATTTCTTATGTCAAAGGGTGAGCGTGCTAAATAAAATTCCCTCACCAGCAACGGTGCATTTTTAAACATTACAGTAACACATGGGTTAAAATAACTACGGTATACAAACATAGATGTGTTCATGTGACTTGACAGGTTACAGTATATAGTCCAGAAGTGTTGAGAAGCGGCTCACCTGCACACTTGTGTTCTTGTGCACCACAGTTCGACACTGGAGTGAAACACTATTAGACCAAACTCTCTCATTCACACACATAAACAACAGTCACGCTGTGCTCGGGCCCGTTAGCACCTCTCAGACACCTCCACAACACACACACACACACACACACACGCACGCACGCACGCACGCACGCACGCGCACACACACACACACACACACACACACACACACACACACACACACACACGCACACACACACGTCATGGGATTAGTGTTAAACATAGATTCCGGTGTTGTCTGCAACGTTAAGTCTGTTAAAACGTAGTGAAATGCTTTGCCTTCTACTTTCCACTGATTTCAACATAGAAACGTAAAGGTTTTTTTTAAATGTAATGCATCTTAAAATGTATAAATAAATCTTTAAAAAAAGGAAAAAAAAGAAATGTAAAAGGTCAATATGTAAGATTTTTGCATTAAAATATCACAAAACCACTAGAACAATTTTATATATTTTGTTGACTTGTGTACTACTTACATTATCCTAAATGTTTCCAACTACAGTATGTTTAAATCAAGTGAAATCCGACGTTTTACGCCCTGTGTCATTGTGTTTCCTGTTAGTGGCTTCATATCCCGCCTAGCCTCAACTAAACCACTGAAACCCAGTCCGCTTCATGAAAATCAAGCCACAGATGTTTGTTTTGCACATTCTTCATTGCCCATAATTATTCCTTATCATTTGCTGTGGGTTCTGTAACCAAAGATAACCCTATAAAACGTAAACGCGAGGTGAACGCAACAGCTCCGCCACTGCGTCATCAAGCTACGTCTTCGATATTGTTTCCATAGGCGACCTCTACACTGTGAAAAAATTAAATGATCAATAAGTTAGGACAACATGTTTTTACATTACTTTAACTCAAACTAAGTCAAGCAATTTTCAACTTTTGTTATAATTTATACAAGATTCAACTCGTGTTTTTAAGTCAGTTTAATGTAATTTGAGTTGAAACCATAGACTGTAAAAAATATGGACAAAGCGTCTGTGACGTCACCCATAGACTTTCTGAAGAACGGGTTTGAAGCCGTTTATGGGGGGTATGGGCGGCGCCATCTTCGAAAATCTTGGGAAATCCTAACCCCGCCCACCTTCTAACGCAGCGCGCGTCACTCAGCTCGCTCTGCTACTCCGGTTATCTCTGTGTATATTTTAGGCAACGAAATATGTTATAAAACACCATACTAACTCTTTTCGTTTTCATTTAAAGAAATCTTAAACATTATAGCCACACAAATGTGGTTCAGGCAACGCATATTGATTATATTCAACTGCACATAACGTTTGCCTATTTATGAAAAAACAAAATATAAAACACAAACCTGCCTCTTTTCATTTTAAATATAATATAAAAATATTAAACATTTTATGGTCCAGGCAATATGTGCATTTGTACTAAACAACAGATTTTGCAGTAAACAACATTACAGATCATCTTCGTTGTATTAAAATGACAAAACTCAACCCAGTCTCTTTTTGTTAAATTTCAGTTTTATCAATATTAGCCATTATAAAAGTATAAGTAAAAGGTATAAGAAGCTATACAAATAAAGCAAACATACAAAGTCAGCGCTCTAGTCTAACCATACATCGGTAAAGTTAAATAGCTTATAAAGTTATGAAACTTCCCCTCAGCCAAAACGATTGCCCAGGGAAAAAATTATAGATTCACGAGACCAAAAAGACGAATTATATCTCATGTTTAACCACTTCAGAGACGCCAGAGTCCGCGGCATTGGCAGCAAACCTCAGAACGACTAGCCGATGAAAGGCTGCTCCAGGCGGGGTACGTGAACGCCGAGCGCCCGGTCATCGCTGGATCAACTGGATAAAATTTTCATAAATCTTTAAATAAACCACAGATTTGAGCTTTAAACAACTACATTCTCGCCTGAAAAACTCTTAAAACTACATTTCATGATACAGAAACAGTGGTATTATATGTCAACTGTATTAAAAAATGGCGCTTCTTATGTTGTCATTCTCCGTGGCGCTGCCTTGTCAGCTGTCAATCAAGCTGTCAATCAAAGTTAACCACGCCCTTATTTTTCATACATTTTAAATCTAAATACGATCTAAACTAACGAGTTAGAAAAAAATTCACCCCCCTCACAGTTGTCAGGCACTCGGAAGCTATCGAAAAATACAATAAAAGTCCATGGGACCAACCTGTAAAAACATGAATTTATGCTGTGAAAACGGACATTTTAACATGGGGGCTATGGACATTTGCTCCCTTTTGGGACCTCCCTCTAGCGGATTTTCGATGTATTGCAGTTTTTCGCACTTCCGGGTAGGCTTCATTTTTCAGATCAGAATGTTGCCGCTTGGTTGAAACTACTTAAACATCCAAGTTGATTGTACTTAAAAAATTTAAGGCAGCAACTCTCTTTTTTTTACAGTGAAGCGGTGAAACTTACATACTCTGCCTTTAACTTCAGCTGCTGCCTTACATTTTTAAGTATAATCAACTTGGTTGTTCAAGTCATTTCAACTTAAGTTATATTTAGCTGACTTACAGTAAAAAACGTAGTTGAATCTTGTATTTGTAAACAACTGATATTAACTCTTTCCCCACCATGTTTTAAAGTTGCCAGACAGCACTAGCATTTTTCAAATTTTTTCACAAAACTTTCATGGCCCCCAGAATATTCTGTTGTATAGACCTTACGCGCCAGAGAAACGAGGGCGCCGCCATCTTTAGAATATTGTCTTTGAACTTCCGGTTTTGCAGTTGCTCTGTATATTTCTATGGCATTGCTTTCCAGGAGTAATTAGCCTTTGAAGTGGATTTACTTAATGTAAAGTTAACGAAAGTTATCATGAGGATTGTAATGTTTAAAGCAGATGTCTAACAAATGTCAGTAGACCGGGAAGATCTTAAAGCTACACTGTGTAATTTTTTAAGTTGATTCTTAGCAAAAAACACTTTGTTCTTTCAAAATGATATGTGCTCATTAATGTGTAATTACTTCTACCAACTAATCAAGTATTCTCGTAAGCGTAGAATCTGCCATTTAGAATATATACGAGCGAGTCGCTCGACTGGCGGCAGCCATGTAGCGCCTCCATCTTGAAAATACATTAGCCAAAGAGGGACATACCTGGAAATTCAAGCTTCGCCTTTTTTACACTCAGTGGCACCGTGACGCAGAGTCCTGCACGGGTCCGATTGTGTAAATCCGCACCCGCCCGTACCCGCAGTTCTTAAAACCGCATCCGACCCGTTTTCCGACAGCAGCACTAATTAAAACCCGCACCCGACCCGACCCGCTTAAAACTGAACCGACACCCGACCCGCACCCGAAATAAAATCAGTTTAACCCATGGGCGTTGGAACCATTGTATATGGGTGGGACAAGAACCGGAAGCCAATAGACGACGAGCGCAGCGCTGAAAAGGGGCGGGGCTACATAAGGTCTATAGGAGCAGAGCCTTTGCTTTTAAACAACAACAAAACATATTATTCTAGCTTCATGTATTGTCTTTTTTTATCAACACTTTAATGTGGGTAAGTTTCATATAAAAAGCAACATTTTGAACAAAAAGCTGAGGAAATCACATTTATACCTAGACTGACGTCCTGTCGTCATGTGTGTATTACGTTGCCTCCTGATATCGAGATATCACGTGCGCAAACAACCTATGTTTATATATAAAAAACAGTTATGTCCGGTCGATCAATGTATTTATTAACTTCAGATTGGATTGTGTTGGTAAAAGGCACTTACCTAACGCTAAAAGATGTTTCGTGCCTCTAACAAGTGCTTTCGATCTTCTCTCTGATCTGAATGGTGTGTGTGAAACACTTGAGTTTTGCCACAGACTCGTCCCAGCGTCTAGAACGCAACTGATGCTTTATCAAGCGTCTCTATACTTGGGAAAACCGCAGAAAAATACTTTTAAACAGGAAATGACGAAATATTTATGTACATATTTACAGCGGGTCTATTCGCATGGGACTAGTATCACCTGAGGTCATTTTTCCAGACCCTTTCAATCACAGAGTAACCCTAAAATCACAGAGAAGCTCTGCTAATTATTACTTTACCCCTCCTCTCCATGTTAAACTAGTCCCGTCCGAATAGGGCTTATGACATCCTAAAATACTGCCTATGTAGAGACTAGGGCGCTCACTAAGTTTTGGAACAAAGCCACAGATTTGTTTTGGCATACTAGGAAGTTAGTGAGTAACAGCTGTTGAAACACTGTGATGCCTTAAACTAAAATAAATAGGAAATGGAAAAGGTTTTTCCTGTAGTAAACACAGCAAAGTTAACAGTATTTTACTGAGAGTAACACCCCGATTCTGACATGTCATAAAATATCAAGGACTTTTTTATTTTTTACAAATCAAAACAAACTGGACAGAGATGTTTTGAGAATTTTTCCTAAAAAAGCTTGTGAGCGTCTGACCTCGATGACTTCCAGTCGAGCGCACAAAGAGAAATCTGAGTTTTTGCGTCTGTTTTCTATTAGCATGTTGTTCATCATCCAGATGGTCCCAGTCACACTGTGTCCTACAAAACATATCGGAACGAAAGGGATTTTCTGAGCAGCACATACGCTGGATTGTCTGATCCTAGACCAGTCAATTTTAAATCCAGACTTTTGGGGAGTATCTGCCAAAACTGTCAATTCTTCCGTTCACGTTTCCACCTGACGCAATGCTCCAATAATCTGAAGTTCAGGGAAGCGTAAGTGATCCGAGCACGTCTAGAGCCATGGTGTGTTCATGGTCTTTTGTGTGCTTCGAGATGCTAATATTTATTTTGGAAACAAGTCCCAGGACCCTCAATCAAAATCCAATGAAATATGATATCCGGGATCATTTGGAGTCAGTTTTTGCGGTCTTGGATCTCAGCGAGAAACCACAGAGCATTGCTTCATCAGCAGGGCATACTGGGGAGAAAGTCAATAAAATGCACGAGCTGTGAAAATAAGTTGGCGGCGTGCAGAGACAGACGTGTTCACGAGACCTGCGAATGTCAGAGGTGATTTACAGTATGGCCGTTTAAGAAAATAAAGCACAAGTGCTGCTAGAGTGCTGTGAAAGATTCATTTAAACAAACTGATATAAAGAGAAGACAAAAGAAGCAAAGCACATCTACACATGTGTTCGAGCGGCGTGTCAAAACTAAATCCCATTATAATCAGTGGAGCTGTCTACACTGGAAGTGTCAATGCATCTTAATGCATTTTAATTTAGCCCATTAAATTATTTTACTTAGTAATATCTGCATGTCTGCAGTGCAAGAAATGTACTAAGGCAATTTATTCATGAGCCAACAAGAAAGCATTTGAGCAATGCCAACATCATTGGTTGGATTCCCAGGGAAAGCAAGAACTGATCAAATGCGCACCTTGATTGTAAGTTGCTTTGGATAAAAGATTCGGCCAAATTCATAAATGCAAATGTATTTAAATTTGGTCTTTTCATTTACATTTCAATACTTTGTTTCTCGATATATACAGTACATACACAGATAGCAATACTAACATCCAATTTTTTTCTTAAACAGCACATGCAAAGTAAATTTAACATTTTTAAACAACCAGATTTCATTAAAAAAAAATTGTTTTTCTACTATGATAACATGGCGTTTTGATGCTCCCAGGCTCATTGTTTGCTTCCAGACACTGTGTTAGGGTGTTTTAAACTCGTTTCGATTATGGATTAGACAATGACACAAGGAGAACACTTGGTTTCACTGTGTTCCTTTAAGTATTTTTCCATTTGGATTCATTAAAACACCAGACAGAACAGCACTTTTGTTTGTCTGCAAAGCATGGATTGCAAAAGATTCAAAGAATGCAACAAATGCATAAAGGCAATTTATTCTGAGCCACAAAGAAATTCATTATAATGTAATGAGTGTGACCAAAAACATACAAAAAGACACAAATGATATATTACTTAAAAAGTGCTAGTTTGAAAGCAGTCTTCAAAACAAAAGAACAAAATTAGCCACAGAACCTCATTAAATTTCACAAAAAAGAAAACCCAAATCATGTTGTTAATCTCTATAAAAGCAAACAGAGGAAAATGACACACATCAGCGAGAGCTGAGAAGTTGCTGCAAAAAAAAACACTGAAGAAGAAGGAAGTATTGAAACTAGTGAGTAAACGGAGGTGTAGTGGTCAGATGTTGTAGGTGTTCGTCTGATGAGAGTGAGAACGCTCCATTGTGCCAAACTCCCTCTGTAAGGAGTTAAACCACAGTGGCAATAAGACAAAGACAACACTGTCCTGAGGAGGGAGGAGAGGAGGAAGAGAAGGAGAAGCAGGATCACAACTTACTGGAATTTGACAGCTGTAACAAGAGACTTTCCAAAGCTGACAGATGATGAAGAATCGTGTTCAGGTTCGATTAGTGTTCATCTCAAGAGTGCAGATGAACTTTCTAACTTCTACCACTTGTACTTTTAACATGCTCTTTGTGCGACCCTAAAGTGATTATAGAGCTTGAAATGAGGGTTTTAAAAAGGCTCTGAGTGCCTCTTTTGTAACTTGCCAAATACACAAGTCAAGACTTATTCCTTGAGCAAAGCAAGGATGTGTTTTCAAACAATGTTTGGTACTATTCCTCCTATTGCACCATTTTTTGCATACGAGTATTTCTTAAAACTATGGACACTTTTGGTCCTATGGACTTAAACACACTTTTCACACTCTCTCTAGTATAATTTGTCAACTAATAATGTGCAAAAGTGAACATGCATGCATGCAAATTATGTCACTGACATTTACAGTTCGTACTAGCCATGATACTGCCTAAGTTGATCAACATGATTAATGGCAAATTACAGTCAAAAATGGTCTTTTCAGATTGCATGCACAAGTTCGCCACCCCACGCATGCCTGAAACCTCGACACATACTTGTACGAAAGTTACAATCCTCCTACGGGTGACTTTGTACACACAAGCATAAAAATACTGCATATAGCACTGATTGGAAAACCTCTCATATTTTATCTCAAGCTCTTTACTGACACGGTTGTGACATTGGTGAGCAATTACACTAACCTACTGTCTTAGTAATGCGTGCCTTAGCAAACACCACTAAATACAAGGCTGCTGAAAAACTGTTTGTTTACTATGCATGTATGAAATCATCTTATGCCTCAGAATTAATGACAGCTGAGCTTTGGTGTGTTTCAAACATTAGACTGAAGCTTATAATCACCCGTTGAGCTCTTGTGCAATTACAGATAGACTTGTGCACTGCCAAATGAAAAGATGTTGAAAATGTTTATGTTTAGATTTAATTGAGAGTTGTCACGCCAAAACTGTACAGCAATCCTGCAGGTGAGAAGACAGACAGGGCATTATTTCTGTGAAGTGCTTCAAAGAGTTTCTACACATGGAAAACTGACCCTATTAACATTTCCAGATATCAAATGAGCCTTCAAATTAACGCTCCAAAGTTCAGCCAAGGGCTTCGTCAGAGGGTTATATTTACAAAAACACTGAAAAATGCAATTGACAGTCTCCTGAATGCAAATACCAGACCTCAGGAACAACGCCAGGCCCCAGATATCCTTCATTTGGGATCCTGAGGATTTGTTAAATGAAGTTTGACTTGGACGTATTTTGAAAACCGAGGTGTGGACGTGTAACAGGAGAAGTAACGGGGGTAAACAGAATAACAGGCCCGGAGCCATGGCGAGACCACGCACATGTGTTTACCGAAGAAGGAAAAGAGAGGATGGGAAAGTCAGCGGTTCGACATGCTCACAGGACGGACCACCCTGAACCAGACGCACACAGGGCCCAGACTAACTCATTTAGTTAACGATTAAACAAAAAGGCTATTGTGTCTTTCCCACAATCATTCACAATTATTAATCATTAAACCCATTGTGGAAGGTCCCGTGCTAATTCTGTTCGGGATCATAAGACATACAGTAGCCTATAGTAGGCGGAGATGGGGCAAGATGCATCAGCCAATGTGGGTTAGAATAGTTTATATGTTTTATTTTCAATTTAGTTTTCAATAGTTTTCACGCTCATTCAGGTTCATCTTTTTTTTGTTTAGTTTTCTTTTTTGTCAGATTTCATCACAGTCTAAAACTGCAACTGTTCGATTTAAAATTGCGTTTTGACAAATTAGTTTGTTTAGCAGAATCCCAGTAAAAGAGATTCACCTGAAAGAACTTCTATATGGGCATATGAATATTTACATATTTAATTGCCCATGTTTTAATAGAAAATATATGTCGTATTAGCAACAAATTGAATGATTTTACTCAGTTATCCTATAGACCTTATGTAGCTCCGCCCCTTTTCAGCGCTGCACTCGTTGTCTTTTGACTTCCGGTCTGTATTTTCACAGCGATCTTGCGTATTTATGAATGAACGGCTCGTTTTAAAATCTTCCCGGTCGACTGACATTTGTTAAGACATCTGCTTTAAACATTACAATCCTCATGATAACTTTAGTTAACTTTACATTAAGTAAATCCACTTCAAAATCTAATTACTCCTGGACAGCAGCGCCATAGAAATATACAGAGCGACCGCAAAAACGGAAGTACAAAGACAATATTCTAAAGATGGCGGCGCCCTCGTTTCTCTGGCACATAAGGTCTATAGGTTTTAAAAGGGATAATTTACATAATTTACTCACCCTCAAGTTGTTCCTGACTGTATGAATTTCTTTTTTTCTGCTGAACACAAAAGAAGATATTTTGAAGAATATGGGAAACCAAACAGTTGATGGACCACAATTATGTTTCTTTCTATACTATGGAAGTCAATGGGGACCAGAAACTGTTTGATAACCAACATTCTTCAATATCGTCCAAGAACTATATGCAGGTTTAGGAAAACTTGAGGGTGAGTAAATAATGGCTAAATAAAAATAATTGTGTGAACTATCCCTTTAATGAAAAGTGACGATGTCTAATTCAGGGAATTCTTGAATAACCTCATGAACTACAATAAGTTGCAAATAAAAAAAATAATAACACTAGTAACAACATGCCGAAATGCTTTATCACAAATCTGGGACTATGAAGCAGGAAATGGTGAGAATGTGAGAAAGTCTAGTGCAGATAAACATCAATGTGTGCATACTTCATAGACGAGTACATGACAGAGCAGACATCAGATGTCTGTATCATTCAACTACTAACACAGCAGAGCTCAAACTGGGGGGTTTCCATTGATTTGACAAACTGCAGACTTTGAGGAATCAGTCTTGTCTGTAGCTCAAATGGTGAAGGATGAGATACAACTACAAAGTTGAAAACTTATGATTAGGAATTTGTTCACTAACCCCAAGAATGAGCAATGATTTCTTAGCAAACATCACTTACTTTAAACACTGTCAGGCCATTACATTGTTATCATTGTTAACTCTTTCCCAGCCAGTTTTTTTTTTTTTTTTTTTTTTTTTTTTTTTGCTAGCCAGCGTTTTTGTTAATTTTCATAAATGATTCATGGCCCCCATAATATTTTTCTGTATGAATATCTGAACATGCAATATATCAACAGAAAGAACAGATCCTCTGCTTAAATTTTTTTAAAAAAAAACTTTTATTTTAGCTTCATGCATTCTTCTTGTTAATCAACACTTGAATATGGGTAAGGTTAGTAAAAAAGCAACAAAAGCAATCTCATTTTTGTCACAGACTACGTCCGGATGGGATTCAGAAAGATTATCTAAGCATAGATGGAGTAAATGCTTGTACAGTCATGTAACTCATCCTGGGTCGACATTTCATTCTTTAACATTAGGCAGTTTTGATATATGTGCGGTTTAATGTTGATGATCGCGTTATTTTACATATGCATATGATTACATATCAGATTGCTTGTTTCTGCATCTTCTTCGCATGTGTTTTGAACAGGGGATTCAGGACTCTTTCAGTGTATAACAGAGAAAACACGGAAACACGGAAAATTTGGTGGGAAAAGAGTAAATTAAAAATAAGAAAAAAAACATAAACAGGAAAACTAAACTGAAATGCATTTTCGTCACTCCAAAACTAACTAAAAAAAAAAAAAAAAAAAAATTCACAAATTCATTTCAGTTTTAGACTAATAAAATACTAAAACTGACAAAGGAAACCTAAAACCAATTTTTTTTTACCTCAATCTAACAATGACAGTGAAAATAAAACTAAACTAGACTAAACTAAACTGAAAATAAAACAAACTATTCTAACCCTGGTCTGGTACACTGTTACATAAAACACAGACATTACTTTCTTTTCTTTTTTTCTTGTAAAGGAAGGGATTTGTTTATGTTTGTTATTTCCTAAGCAGACATAAACTTCCCGTGTGAGATCACACTCAGGGTCCTGTAATCATCTAAACCAGGAACCCAGTGTGTCTGTTGAGCCAAAAGATTAATAGACTAAACACACAAATATCTTAACATGGCTAAAGCATGCTTTTCTTTCCATGGTTAATCATTGCACTGGGCTGCATAAAAATAGTTTAAAACGTGCAGTTTAAGAGATTCAACCTAGTAATCCACTCTGTAACAGCTTGAGTCTGTTTAAGGTTTAAACCAAGGTCACTCAGACTTCCCTAATTTTCCACACAGCATTCCCTGTGCTCTTCCCACATCTGCTTTGTAAATTATTCCAAGTCGGACACTTGAAAGGTGAACCCAACATCCTCATTACAGAGGAATGCCTGAGAAACATGTATGATAAATATTTGGGAGAGCAAATTAGAGACATTCGCTGTAATCCTTCAGATGTGCATGGACACCCTGCACTCTTTCATAAACTGACATACTTTGAATTATGATTTCTTCCATAAATTTTTGATCACATTGCCCGTCTCCTCCACTTACAATGGATTGAGAAAGCGAGAAACTGCCTTCACATGGTGGTCAACAGAATGGAAAAGGTAGATTAGATAAGGCCAAAACAGTGAACCCTTGACACGACAAGCTTCATTGTCTGTCTCTGTAACAAGTGAGATTTAGGAGGGGTTGAAATAATGAAAAAGGTTTTGCCACAGGCATTTCACAAAAAACTCATTTTACATCTTTAGACAAAGCATTTAGGGCTTGTATACAATAACTGCAGTATCATCTATCATGGTATATGTATCAACGGATATTTTTCTGACAAGGAATACAGTAACTAACACACAAAATAAATCTCTCCCTTTCTTCACCTCAGAACCCTTCCTCTCTGGACTGGTCCATTCAGAGCGCCCTGTCGTCTCTCTTCCCTCCGTTTGAGGCTACCGCTCCTACTGTTCTCAGCCAACTCTTTCGCACCATTGAGGAACGTTACCATGGAGATGCTCTGCAGTGCCTGCTGAACTTCCTTATCCCAGCCAAACATATCCTAGAGAGCGTGCAACAAGCTGCCTGTGTGAGTACAACATGCTAATCACAACAACAAAAAAAGCCCATTGGACAGCGCCTTAGTAAAAGCCAACCATCTAAAAATGTCAAATAGCCTACCTAGTAGTGACTTAAGGAAAGGTTCACCCAAAGATTTATGTGTCATTATTTACTCACCCTCATGTCATCCCAAACCTATATGACTTTTGTCTTCAATGGAACATGGAAGTTCATAGACTTTATTCCAAGTCTTCTGAAGCCATACAATGATATTTGAGAGCCGAAGCACAGAGAAAGAGTTTCAATTAATAATGTCTTAAGGTAAATTAGGTAAATTCACAGAATTGCAAAAACACTCATTGTTCGGTCAAACAGGTTGTCACACTCAAACAAACATGTTTCCCATTGCAACTTTAAATTTAGATGTGTTCCAGAAACTAACATGAAGGTTCAGAAGAGTTGAAATATGCAGTAGGGTTATATGACTACTTTTATAGTGCTTTTTGGAGCCTGGAAGGCCATGCTCACTGTATGCTTTGAGCGTATGTAAAAGGACAGTGTGAATGACATAAGAGTGAGTCAATTATGTATTTTCATGTTTGGGTGAACTAACTAGTGTGACAACAAGTGGGGGGCATCCTTCATTCTCTATAGTCCTGGCTCCCCAAACAATGATTCTCGAGGCTAAATGAAGATATGTCTCAGCCATAACTAACACATTGTTTATATTTGTCTATCATATTGTACCCTTGAGTAGAGACCATCCATACACTTAGTCAAATATTAACTTTTGTCAGGTCATATACATGGACATACACATATGTATATTCATAAGGGTATGTATCGACACTACATTCATCTGATTATCATCATATTTCTAAGATTCTATGAATATAAGAAAATGCAAACATATAGAACATATTACATTTCTTCCACAGCCTTTAAAGGGTAAAGCATGTTAGTGGACGGACAAGATGAAAGCAATTTCCTCTGCAGACATTTCTTCCATGTGGACTTTTATGGCACAGATCCCACATGCTACTTATCCTTGTCCACTCAGCACAAGATTGTTTTGTTTTATCTTCAGAAAGAACAAAGGCCTTCCTAGGCAGCTTCTTCTGAAGGGCATTCAAGAATGTTTGCATGCAAGCCAATAAACGGCATCAAGACCCAAGCCATTACAAATCTGTTGATCGTAAAATCTGTCAATCCCAAACTATCTGCAAGTCAACAAACCAGCTTTGCTCTTTCTCTCTCTCTCTCTCCCACTAGGCTGCATACTCCGATGTCCTATTCCGGTGTGAGGGTTGGCCATTGTGCTTGAGAGATCGTGTGGTGATCCAACTCGCCCCCATCAACCCTTTACTGCTCCGACCTGGAGATTTCTACTTGCAGGTGGAGTCTTTTGGAGAACAGTCAGCCCGAATTGTCCTCAAAAGTCTTCTTGTGGAGGAAGACCTTCTGGGGCAGGAGAATCTGGTACTGCAAGCAGGTTCCAGGGTGCTGGATGGTCCTGCAGTTGAGGGGACGCCAATCCCGGAGACATCCTATCCATGCATATTCACTGAGTCTTGGCTAAGGGAAATAAATGAGGGACGTCATGGAAATCCTCTATGTCAGTGTGTGCTTTCCTCTGACCAGGGTGTTGTGAAGGTACCTTGGACCGAAGTTGCAAACCCAGAATTCCTTGACAGGCCCAAATCTAATATCTGGCCTGAAACAAAGACATGCTCAATTGCGACTCTCCGTGTGACAGATCTTAAAACTGAGATTTCAGAGAACGAGTCACAGTCACAGGTACCTGTGGACTTCTTACCACTTGAGATGGAAACTAGGATCCTTCCAGCAAAAGATGGGATGGTGGTTTCTGTTCAGCTGGTGGAGGGTGGTAGCAGACTGGTGAAGGTTGATCAAGGACATCCAATCAGCAGTTTTGCTGGAAAACCTGTTGGCTGGGTCTCTCCTAATACCTGGGACAACAGGCACAACGGAGAGCTGGAAGGAGAATATGTGGATCTGTTGGAGTTCAACAAGGAGAAAGAGACTTTGGACCTCAGCAAAATAGCAATCCCTACAAAACCATCAGGTTTCAAGCTAGTCAGGACAGCTCAACCTGCATCAAAAAGCAACGGTAACCTGTATGGTGAGGACTGCAATCCTTGCATGCAAAACAAACAGCCATTTGAGATAATGCAAAACGATCCAGAATCCAAATGCAGGTATCGTCAATCTTATGTGGCAGCTCTCCGAAACCCAGTGAATTTTGAGAGATCAAGTATGCTGCCTTCTCTAGATGAAACAAGGACAGATGTAGAGGAGCCAAGCTGTGAGGGATATGGAGTTGGCCATAGACTTAAACCTTTGAGTTGTACATTTGGCCAGACTCCAAACCAAGCAGACAGAAACCCAATGCAATTCTTTGAGAACTCAGCCCAACAAAAGCAAAGCACAAAGAACTTAACCCAGCCAAGTCAAAGTGTACCTCATGACTGTATTTCAAGGGAGAATGCAGAGTCTCTTGACCAATATATGACCCAACAGATCCCTAGCATGGTCCCAGCGAGACAACAACACAAGTCATTCCTCACTGGGCAACAGGATCAACATCAGACTGCACTAGGGACTAAGGCTTTTCCCGACAAAAGACTTTACTGTCTGAACAACTCTTTTAGGCAAGATTCATTTCAGATGCGGATTAGCAGCCAGAAGCACGCCAAAACCCAACACTTACCCAAAATGGGACTCAGGGCTTTACCTGACCACAGTGGTCACAGACAAGATGCTAATCAATGTTTGCAGGGTTTCAATCCAATTCAGCATTCACAAAAACAGCTAACACAGGTCTATGAGCAAACACCTGCTCTATTTCAGCCCCAGTGCAGTCAGGTCCTTTTCCAAAACGAGAACAGGCATTTGGATTGCAAAGTCCCCTGTGATGACAGACATTGTGGAAGAGGCCCAGGTTCACCTGTACAGGTGATCAAAGGTAAAAGCAGGTCTAAATCCCGCTCATACTCTTCAGTCTCGGAAACAACCAGAGAGTGTCTGCAATCACACAAGCCGACCAACAGAAGTCGCAGTGATGTCTATCCAGAGATCATCCCCATGTTGCCTGCTATCCAGGGAATAAAACACACAGCTAATTTGGTGTCCCCAAAGTTAAACAGACAACAAGAAGCAAGAAAGGGTAAGTTGAGTTAGCTGCATGTGAAAAAAAATTGTGCTTGTGATTTGTTACAAGCATTTAGAAGAAACGAATAAGGAGAAATATTCAAAAAATTCTATCTGTGGTTCCTTGCTGTGCGTCAACTAATTGCATACAGATTTTTACCCCACATCCCACTTTGTTGTTAAAAGAACATCTGAAGCAACATGATGTCTGGCCAACATGCTGTGTCTTAGATCTTTATCCTTAAATGAAAAGCTTGTTCAAACATGACTGATATGAAGTCATTTACAAAAAACGACTACTACAATGAGGCCATGTCTAGTTGCCGCACCCTTTGACACATATCGACTGATTTACAGACGACCTTGACCCTGGTCCTCTGCTGAGGAGAAAATATACCATTCTGAAAGGTCATCTTAAAAGAGTACAATGTGACACTGGCTAAAGGTCAGGAGCGTGCACAGCGTTCCACAGGGGAATTTCTGCAGTCCTTCATCTGATCTCTTTCTTCAGCAGAACAGAAAGAAAGCATTCATGAGGACCAAGAGCAAGGGCAGGGAACAGAAATAACTACATCCCCCCCGTTTATGGGGAAGCTGTTAGATGTCTTTGTAAATGGGAAGAGGAGGATCATGGCTTTAGCTTACAAATCATTTTTCCTAAAGTTTTTCTAAAGGGGAGATCAACAGCTCCATCTAGCTGTGACGCACATCTTAGATTTTCACTCATTGCAGTAAGTTCAAGAAAAGGTCCAAAAAGTTGAATTAGGCTTTTGTGTTGTTATATTTACCAATGTTGAAAATTAAAGTAAATTCTCCTCTTTCTAAGAAGTCTCCCCCTCTGGAAAAGCTGGATCACCGGTTGTTAATGGAGTAGAGCTTCAGAAATCACACGCTGATCAATCTGAGAATAGAGTTCAGGAAACTCTACTTTCCCAGGACCCCACAATCAAGAGCCTTCTCCAGCTAGGCATCATCTGTCTACCAGGTATGCCTGCTAATCAACTTTTAATTATGAACAGTTGTGGTGTAGGCTAGTGGTTAAAGCTCAGGGATATGACTGAGACTGACCCATGCAGACTAATCTAAGTCTAAGATAACTGTGCCATTGAGCAGGACAGTACAGCAAGAACTGTTCATTGGAAAAACAAATTGTCATGTTTACTCATCAACAACAAGGTCACCATGATTTTGCCAAGTAAGATATGTTCCTGGATCAAGATCTTTTGTTGATTCTGGAACAACATTCCTGTCCGAAAATGTAGTCCTAACCCTATCCCTACCCCTAAACCTAATCCTATAACCATTACTTATTCCTAAAATCAGAGTGAAATGATAGTTGAATAACACTGATGTAGAAGCACCTAACCCTTGTTTTAAACCTAAACTTAGCATAAACTGTAAGGTTAGGTTAGGTCAGCCCTCAAATCTGATTGGTTGATTGGAATGTTGTTCCAAAATCATCAAAAGATGTTTATCCAGGAAGATGTTGCATTTTTTGAAATCACATTCACCCAACAGTAAATAAATAAATAAATAAAAATAGTCCATACGTCTTCTGAAGACATGTGATACAGTAACTTTGTTTGAGGATCAGACACAAGAGAACCAAAAGTGCCATTGTTTAATTCAATACCAGCCTGAATAATATTTGAGAGCTCTGGTTGAAAAGATCATCATCAGTGACTAATGTTTGAATGTAAGTCTGTTCAGAGACCATATGACTTCAGAAGACTTGGAATATAACACAAACTGTGTGGACTCCTGTTATCATGCTTTTTTTTATCATCCTGTACTCAAGCCTGACAATCATCATGCACTTCTATTGCATTTGAAAAGAGCAGTTTGAAAATTCTGCCTAACATCTAATTTTGTGTTCAACTAAACAAGACAAAAAAATACAGGTTATAAATAAGATGAGGGTACAGAAGAAAACAACTTAGGGCCCTGTCCACACGGAGACGCGTTTCGCTGTATACGTATACATTTTTTATCGTATTGGCGTTTCGTCCACACGGATCCGGCGTTTTCGGAGACTGAAACCGCTATTTTTTTAAACCGGGTCCCAAGGTGGATAAATCTGAAAACGCCGCCTTTGCGTTTTCGTGTGTACGGCCAATCCGTACATTTTGTGAAACGATGATGTCATCACACCAAGTGTCAACTAGTCAGACACTGTTAAGTCACAGCAACTACATTTATGGTTTTTCATATTGTTCAACAAAGTTCTTGATTAAAAAAGAAAAGAAAAAAAGAAGCTACTGTGCCTAATATTATTGTTGTATACAGCCATAGTATACAGCGCACAAGGTTTATGCGCATGCTTCAAGTCTTCTTCTCCGTTTTTAGTGTATGTCTGTGGCAGAATTACAGCGCCACATACTGGTCTGGCATGTATACTACATCGTTTTGAGTCGGTTTCAGTGGTTTCGTGTGTACGGAGATATTTCTTGAGACGACGCCGTGTTTACGGAATTTTTTTTTTGAACGGGGAAAAAAAATATCGGATAGGGAAAGCTCTGGCTTCGTGTGGATGTGGCCTTAATGAGAAAACAAAAGTCTTAACATAAAAGGGGTGGTGGTGGCGCAATGGATAAGACACATGCCTTTGGTGTGAGAGACCCGGGTTCGAATCCACTGTGAGACACCAATGTGTCCCTGAGCAAGACATTTAACCCCTAGTTGCTCCAGAGGCGTGCGACCTCTGACATATATAGCAATTGTAAATCGCTTTGGATAAAAAGCGTCAGCTAAATGAATAAATGTAAATGTAAATGTATAAAACATGTAGCTACTGCTAAATAATGATTTAGCAAGTGCATTTTACTATGACCAGAGAAATGGTGAGCAACAGGCTTTTTCACACAGAAACTATGAGGAAAAGCAACTAATGTTATGTTTAGGTCACCAAAACAATTACATTACGCACGCACAAACACACACAGGATGATAATGCAAGGCCCTTTAAGGCCTTCTGTATGAGGGTGAGTAAATTATTCATATTTGAGTGAGGCAATCTTTTAACACCCTGATTTATGAACCTATAATGTGAATCCTATACAGTTACTTTTGATTAAATTACCATGCTGCTAACTTTTTACATGCACTTTAACCATACAGTAGGTTGCACATTCCACTCTAGATAAAGCTAAATGCATCAAATGTAAATGCTGTTGTCATTAAAAAGGAAAAGTTCATTTTTTGAGTTCACTCCTTCTCATTAATTATAGCGGTTAGCATCATGAAGCCATTTTCAATCCCAATACAGAACATACACAACTTTTGTGACTGACTGTCTATATTTATCTGTTTGCTTTTGCTCTTTTATGTTCGTTCCCAAAATTACAAAGCTTTTATTTTTATTTAATTTTTTTTTACCCATTCTGTTCTCTTACCAACACAAGGCAGTCGTGACCGCGCTGGCCGGGCCGTGGTGGAGGTGTATGGCGGCAGGAAAGGCTGGGCTTCCTCTCAACTCTCTCCTCTGGAGTTTTGCAGACTTCTGCTTTTCCTGCACTCCATTCCCAGGTACCAGTAGAGATCAGTCTGCTCAGTCACCACAAGGGGGCAGTAAGAGACTGTGTAATTTGGACATGAAGTATCAGTACCATATACCCAGCGATGTGAAACAAGCGTCAGTAGGCTTGTGAATGTGTGCACTAGACTAGGCTATTTAGAATCGTATAATTAGTCAAATTTAATAATAAAAAATTGAGTTGAATATGATAAACATACATTATAGGCTGTATGGTTTTCATTATAGGACCAAATTGATGGAACGGACGGAATGAAATTCAAACATTTTCATCTGTGTAACTTTAAACAAGCAGTTTTGCCGACTTGTATATCACTCCGCTCATCCTGGTCAAATAAACCGGCGCTACTTTCATGTCTTTCGTATTAAACCTCTCATTTGATGCAAACAGTTTATTTATTTGGTAAGTAGCTGTGTAATAAGGTCAGTCAGTCGGTCATTATCGCAAAATAAACCATAGCAGGGTAATCAGGAAAATTATATTAGGCTATATATAAGTAGCTACTATAGGCTATTTTCCCTCACATTCAATAATTCTGAAAATGGCAGAATCTCATTTGTCAGTGCTGAAAAACCTACATGTTTTTTAAACACATCTGTGGTTATAGCTCAATAATATTTTAGCAATACATTTTTGATGCCAATATTTATTTCTGTAAGTATGAAATTGAAAACCATGTGTTTGACATGCTGAATTTCTTCTCCAGGACTGAGGTCAGAGAGCTGGGACTTACAGTAGTGATTGACAGCCGGAAGTGTCCTCTGCCCTCTGTGTTCTTCAGATCACTGCTCATGGTTCAGGTGAGGACAAACTAATCATCACCTCCAACATCAATACAAACCTGAACACATCCTTCATACTGTGTGTGTGTGTGTGTGTGTGTGTGTGTGTGTGATACAGGAGCAGGCCCTTCATGCAGTGCACACTATCTTGATGCTGGTTGATAAAGACGCTAATCCTCGCCCAGAAAAACATCCTGGTCTACAGGTAATTAACACCCCCAAACACACTCGTGCTACCCAGCAATTACACCTTCATGGAAACATGCAACCCTTTAATTAACACCTGGAATGTCTGCTCTCACTGACTTCAGTTATCCACGTCTGATGTCTGCCGGAACTAAGGGTTCTGGGAGACGTCTGTTCCGGCAGACAACTTTGGGTTCCAGCAGAAAATCATCATATTAGAATGATTTCTGAAGGATCATGTGACAATGCAGACTGGAGTAATGATGCTGAAAATTCAGCTTTGCTCACAGGAATAAAGAACATTTTAAGAGTAATTAACAGCAGAAGAGACTTTTCAAAACATAAAAAAATCGTACCGACCGCAAACTTGTGAACAGTATTGTGTAATATCAGTGCTTGGGTCTCACACACACTTGTACAGCTACGGTATTTTAAAGTGCATGATCATTTCCTTTAGATTGATGTTGTGACAACACTAAAGGCTCTTCATAAGACAGTTGACGGACAGCAGTTGACCTCTGACCTTGGCGGGACCTTCCCCTACAGTCATGAAGACTGGCTGCAGTTTCATCAGGTACCGCGTCACACAAACACTCAGTAACATCACCCTTCTCATGGATGTCTGCAGCGTTTCAGTGACACTTATATTTCATGTTGATGCACAGGCACATTTCCTGACCCATAGTTTTCTGTCCTCTCTTTTTCTACTACCATTAAAAATACATTTTTAATGCCACTTGCTCAATTACGGTCACACATTTTTTGTTTGGTTTCTGTATGAGAACATGATTTTGTGTAATCAATCCTCTCAAACCATAAGGATGCAGCTGTTAAAACACTTTTAAACAGATAAGTCACCTTGCACAATCAGTTTTAGAGAAGTAGACCACACATTTCTGACATCAACAAATGTCTTTTTTGTCTCTTTAACATCTGAGAGACCCCGAAGGCACTTTAACTTACACATGCAACAACACAACTTTTCCTGCACTTACGAGAATTGATTATAAACTACATTTCAACTTGATGACTTGCAGTAGAGTCTGTCTGCTGGACACATGCTTTAGATCCGTTCTGTTGAATCACATAGTATGACGAGTATCTAACATGTGTTTTTGCATATATGTGTGTCTTTTTTAGAAACTTTCCCTCTTTCAACTCGACCTTCAAGCATCTTCTTCATTACTACAGACAGCGATCAGGAGACTTGATGTAAAAAAAACAGACACTGCAAAGGTCATTTTAATTTCTGAAACTTTCCGTGAATACAGTACACTTTTGTATCCCATTAAATTAAAAGTAGGGATGCACCAATATAAATATTTTCAGCGATATGATAAGGCGGTAATTATTTACATGTTTTGGCAGACAACTGATATTAAATTCTGTTCCATTTTATATAAATAAAAGAAAACACTACACACAATCATTGTAGTTGCTACAAATGAATGTAGGAATCAAAACTTAATGTACAGTATACATTTTTTTAAATACTTCTGAAATTTGGTAAAGATTACATTTAACATTATTAGAGTTTTTTAATATTAACTTTAAGTAAGCATAAGGTGATGGAAAAGGTGATCTAAATCGAAAAATAGGGGAAATTAAGTTATATTGTACAGACTTATATTGTGCATCCCTAATTAAAGGTACAATGGCATGTTTTTGTAATGAGAACTATTAGATATGTTTGTTGATAAACTATTTATGTAACAGAAATGTTGGCAGTACATTAAATTTGCTTTCAATTTGGATGCCACATGATTTCCCCCCTTTATAATTTAAAAATAATAGTAATAATAATTATATATACATATAAAATGTTGATGTTTATTTAATGTATATATTAATATAAAATGTATATAAAATATGAATATAAAAATTTTAATTGCAAAAATTGCAAACCTCATTTAAAATAAATGCAAAATTAAACGTTTTACGTAACACAGAATGAGCATACATGTAGGCCGTACATTGCTCTCATTAAATTTGCTCTCAATCCAGATTCCGCATGATTTCTCCTCATTAAAAATGAAAAATCTCATTTATTTAAATTGACCTCTTGAGGAATGCTGCTCCTAAACTAACCAATCCAATCGTTCAGGATGTCCAGTCCTGCATCCAGGAGCAGAGGAGCTCCATGAAGATGGTGCTCGAGGACACCCGATTGGTCGCTCTCCAACGAGAGGGCGGGTCTATTCTCGCCAGGATGAGGAAGGAGGAGTCTCGATTCGCTCAGTCTGAAGACTTCAGGTATTTCCCTCCGTGTGTTTGAGTCTCAGCAGGATTGATCATGATTAGAGATGTTCGGTCCACGCCGATCCTGTTTACCCGACGGCAAGAGCCTTCATACACACAATGGACTCCAGTGGAGAACCAATGTATAATTTAAAGGGATAGTTCACCCAAAAATGAAAATTCTGTGATCACTTACTCACACTCATGTTAGGGCAATTAATCGAATTTGTAATCGCGATTAGAATTACGAATGCCACAATTATGTAATCGTTCAAAGGCGCAATTACAAAAGTGTGCTTAAGATGTGTTTTTTCTTTCTACAGTTTATCTTAAAGTTTTTTTCTATTGTTTTAATTTTAGTTTTAGTATAACATTATAATACCATTCATATTTTTACTTTGGTTTGGTTTCTTTAAAAAAAATTATATTTTTGACATTTGAGACTTAAAGCTGTAGAAAAGCAATACAAGTTTTTCAGGAAGAGTGTTTTCAGCTTGTTGATTTTGATATTACAATATGTTATGCAGTCGCTTCAAACAATGGCATAAAGTTTTTTAAAACATCATTCAGTGTAAATTGTGAAAATCGTTATTAATAATCACAATTACAATTTCAAAGGGAATAATCGACAATTATGATTTTTTTTTTCATAATCGTGCAGCCCTACCTCATGTTGTTCCAAATATGATTCTTTTGAAGAATGCTTGTAACCAAACATTTGATGGACTATATAGATTTTTCAATAGGAAGTCAATGGTGTTCAATATCTTCTTTTGTGTTCGACAGAAGAAAGTGTGGAGAATAGGTTTTCACCAGCCTGTAATTCTCAATATTTACCATAAATGAATTAAAATCTGTAAAAGGTGTTATATTTACAGTCTCTGCATGTGTGGTTTTTGCAGGCGCTGAGAACACACACACACACACACACACACACACACACACACACACACACACACACACACACACACACTTATATGTGTCCTTTCTCTCGTGCAGGGACTCTCTGGAGTGTGTGACGTGTCTGTATAACCAGGTGGAAGAGGCCGTTCACACGCTAGTGATGAAATCCAACCAGTCCCTGCGACATCTCGAACACGTTCTCCTGCTGAGGGAAACAGAAGACTCGCTCGGCACAGTATGCATTACATCCCATCACTGAACGCGTGTTTATGACAGATAATGAGCACAGCCCACAGAAAGCACTGAAAATAACTCAAGACAAACATTGTGAAGTGAAACGTGTCTGCTGTAGAGAATAAATCAGCCGGCGTTACAGCAGACAGTCTCAGCCTTCACAGGGAAATATAACATCACTGCGCTAAATAAAGTCAGGGTAATTCTTCCGCTGTTAAAAGAGAACGTTTTGAGACCAGCGAATTTTGGTGCATTTGTGGCACAATGTATTTTACCACAGAAAATAACTTGGACTCTTCCCTTAGTGAAAGTAAAGGGCAAGCCAATGTTAAAATGCACAGTTCAGTTAAATTATATTCAACCATGCAAATCCGGGAAAGATGGCAACTGTGGCATCAAATGCATAAGGATAGCAGAATGTTTACATGTAGCAAACTCTACCCATAGGAATAATGTCTCTTAGATGTCCATCAGCAAAGAAAAGGAGATCCACTTTTAAAACAATTATGAATAATTTATTTAAGCTTCTCATTTGTGCTTTTAAACTCGTAAAGTGCACAGTCCCATTCACTTCCATTGTGCGTAACCATGATCTTTGTGTTTTATTGGTAACACTCTACAATAGTTAAGCATTAGTTAATGCATTCCCTTGTGAAAAGAAGTGTGCTTAATTGTATTGAATGTGTACTTTTAGTGTACTTCAAATTCTAAAATTATAATTTTTTTAAAAGTTGGACTTGCAGATAAAATAATATTGCTGAAATTCCTTAAAGAAAGTACACTTTCATGACTATGTTTCTTAACACACATTTTAAAAATTCACTTTGTAATAATGTCTAATTAAGTTTTACTTAAAAAATACATTTTAAATAAAGTTTCTGTAGTGCTTTAAAGACTTAAGCTTATTTCGATGTATTGACTAATAAACTAAAGCACATGTAAAATAAATGATTTTAATTCCAACTGAAGTGTGTCGTCAAAAATGACATTTGTTAATATTGTGTATATTATATATGTGTGCATTAATGCTTAAAACTTGAATACACTTGCTTATACAGTATAATCCAGTAAAACTTGGTTAAAAGTTTCGATAGAGAAACCCTTTTGATCTATTAAATATGTCAACATGAACTAGTAATGAGAAATATATTTTTAAATCATTTATTAACCTAACGATAGTTAGTAAAAATATTCACAGTGCATTAACAGATACAACTTTGATTTAAAAAAAGTATTGATATTAACATTAACTAAGATTAATACCACGTTCTGCTAACGTTCCCATTAATTATGAAAACAGTATTTCTATATGTTTTCTGAACGTTCAAAACATCAAGTTTTTAAAAATGTTTTTAACACTCAATTTTATCATTTTGCAAACATTATGGGAATGTTACTTATGAATGTTTACTGAACGTTCTGAGACTAGTAATATTTAAAAAAACGTTTAACGAATTTCCAACTAATATATTTCAGAAATAAAACGTTCCTTTTTTCTTGCTTTTCTTTCCATTTCCAGATCTGGTGGGGTCAGCAGGATCTTCTCCGTGTATTAATAGCATAAATTCAGCTCTGGAATCTTGTTTATGATTATTGTTTATCTGTTTTTCACAGATCCAAACATGGTGTGATGAAGAGGAAGAGTCATGGCAGAAGGACAAGGACGGCACAGAGAAAAGCCTGCTGAAAGTAGAGCAGAGACTCCAGGACATTCAGTCTGTTCTTACACAAGCAAAGGTAACAAATCCTCAAGACATTCACTCAGATATATTACCAAAAGAAGATGGATGGTCCAGAATATGAATCTAAAAATGCCTGAATGTTATCAGACTTTGTGTAATGGATTTATGTGGACTATTGAGTTCAAATTAATCAAAAAGTAATACAAATACCAGAGTTTTTCTGATAATGAATATGGTGCAGGAATGTGCGTCTCCAATGATAAGAGCTAAAGGGTTCACGAGGTTTCAGACATTTTTGATATTCTGCATAATGTGTACAGGGAAAAGAACATGTGTTTGTTTGTTTTTCTAGGAGAAAAAGGTGAAAGGGATGATGTTGATAAAGGAAGTGGAGAGTAAAAGCAAAGGAATGCATTATCCTGAAAGTGACGTTTTTCGTCGCAACACCGTCACTTTCAAAACCAACATGACCGGGTTTCTCCTGAAGGCTGAAGAACGTAAATCTGAGCTGGAGGCGTCTCTGGATCTGTGTCGTTTCTGTCAAGAGGTTCGTCAACGTGCATTAACATGGACATTTTACTTATGCAATGTTGATGTATTACTCTGTGAAACAAGATATTGCTAAAATAAATAAATATAGTAATTAGCAATTATAGCATAGGGTCATGGGAAGCCATCAGGGAATTGTTTTACTGTGTTCTCCAGAAACGAATCAAATCTTAAAGCGAATGAAATTTTTATAGTTAATAAACAAACAATTTGCAGATATATTAAATAAAATATTTAATTTGCATGATATTGCTCTTGGGAAAAACAAAACTCTATTGCAAACCATAGATAACTATATATATATATATATATATATATATATATATATATATATATATATATATATATATATATTTATTTATTATTATTATTCTTTTTTGTGAGTGAATCATTCTTTTGAGTCGATTCTTTTCAGTGAATCAGTCAAAACAGCTCTTAAATTATTTGATAGTGCATATGTCTGAAGCAAAAATATTTTTAAATAATTATCTTTAAATAATTACCATAAACAACTGGAAAAAGTCTTGCCATTTCATCGGTTAAAGATTGTGAGAGCACCAATAATAACTGAGCAGCAAATCATCATATTAGACTGATTTCTGAAGGATCATGTGACACTGAAGACTGGAGTAATGATGCTGGAAATTCAGCTTTGATCACAGGAATAAATTACACTTTACTGTATATTCACATAGAAAACAGCTGTTTTACATTGTAATAATATTTCACTGTTTTTACTGTATTTTTGATCAAATACATGCAGCCTTGATGAGCAGAAGAGACAATATATATATATATATATATATTTCAAACTTTTTGACCAATGGTTTGTCAATGAGCTAATATAAATAATATACCCATATTGTGATATATATATATAATGCCCACCTCTTCTATTGCATAACTACTTAATAGCCTTGAAATGACTTTTATCTCTTTGTTTTCCAGGCCTCATCTCTTGTTAAAGAGTGTATGGAGTATTTAGATCACATAAAGACCACAAACCCTCCCATGTGTGCCTGCTTGAGCACACTGAAGGCTTTTGAGGAGCGTTTGAAGGACTTCTCCCCCCAACACTTTCAGGACAGGAGCACTGCTCTGCTGGAGAGGCTCCCGGACGGGATATGGATGTGGAATGCAGTCCGGGCTCAATGCCGAGACGTCAGACAGAGGCTCGCGGAGATACTGCAGGCCTCTTATAGAAGTCAAACCCCTCCGGGAACGCCAGGAAAGGAAAGCGAGGCCCACTTGAAAGGTCCGACCCGGAGCGTAATTAGCACCAGCCTTAGAGAAAATGAAGGCGACCCCCAAACAAACCCTGTCGGCGGTCATATGAAGACCAGAAATAGTTATGATAATGAGACAGTGACGCATTTCGAGCCTGTTAGGAGAAACACATCATCAAATTGTGATCCGATAATGAGTGAAAACACACACAAAGACTCCGCACCGACTGAACTGCAAGGTCAGCTCAAAGAGGAAGGAGGAAACCAGCATTTCCACCAAAGCGAAGGCGAAGTTTCCTCATCACACAATGGCCCGATCAAAGAATTAAATAGGCGTCCTCGGATATACTCTCACAGCGACAGTGATCTCAGAAAGTCAGGCCATGTCAATAAGCATGAGCGCTCGCCACATTATGAAGCCCTGGTGCGCTCACACAGCGAAAGCTCTTGCTCACGATCCACTAGTTATGATTCCATGAGCAAAAGCAGTGCTGCGATCAAGCATGTGCGTGAGAAGACATCTGCAGATTCCTGTCAGGAGAGGATCAGGGTCACTGGCTCAGACAGAGCATCATGGGACGAACAGAGCTCGCACCACGACAGCATCTGTTCAAGCCAAAGCGACATACAGGAGAAGTTCAGCAGTGACAGCAAATCTGATGACGTTTCAGCAGCAACACACTCAGATAATCCAGAGTCTGTGCGGATACTGGACAACAGCAG
Organism: Leuciscus leuciscus; assembly: GCF_965113295.1. Classification (NCBI taxonomy): domain Eukaryota; kingdom Metazoa; phylum Chordata; class Actinopteri; order Cypriniformes; family Leuciscidae; genus Leuciscus; species Leuciscus leuciscus. Next base: position 38,965,011 of record NC_138738.1, on the reverse strand, counting down.
CACTGTACTGTGAGTCCAACAATATACCACACAACATTATTCTAATGAGAGTCATGAGAATCATAATGTGAAGATACTGAGAAGGAACCGATCATACAGAGCAGGACGCGATCACAGAGCAGGACGCGATGAGAACCGATCATACAGAGCAGGACGCGATGAGAAGGAACCGATCATACAGAGCAGGACGCGATGAGAAGGAACCGATCATACAGAGCAGGACGAGATGAGAACCGATCATACAGAGCAGGACGCGATCACAGAGCAGGACGCGATGAGAAGGAACCGATCATACAGAGCAGGACGCGATGAGAACCGATCATACAGAGCAGGACGCGATGAGAAGGAACCGATCATACAGAGCAGGACGCGATGAGAAGGAACCGATCATACAGAGCAGGACGAGATGAGAACCGATCATACAGAGCAGGACGCGATCACAGAGCAGGACGCGATGAGAAGGAACCGATCATACAGAGCAGGACGCGATGAGAACCGATCATACAGAGCAGGACGCGATGAGAAGGAACCGATCATACAGAGCAGGACGCGATGAGAACCGATCATACAGAGCAAGACGCGATCACAGAGCAGCACGCGATGAGAACCGATCATACAGAGCAGGACGCGATGAGAAGGAACCGATCATACAGAGCAGGACGCGATGAGAACCGATCATACAGAGCAGGACGCGATGAGAAGGAACCGATCATACAGAGCAGGACGCGATGAGAACCGATCATACAGAGCAGGACGCGATGAGAACCGATCATACAGAGCAGGACGCGATGAGAACCGATCATACAGAGCAGGACGCGATGAGAAGGAACCGATCATACAGAGCAGGACGCGATGAGAACCGATCATACAGAGCAGGACGCGATGAGAAGGAACCGATGATACAGAGCAGGACGCGATGAGAACCGATCATACAGAGCAGGACGCGATGAGAAGGAACCGATCATACAGAGCAGGACGCGATGAGAAGGAACCGATCATACAGAGCAGGACGCGATGAGAACCGATCATACAGAGCAGGACGCGATGAGAACCGATCATACAGAGCAGGACGCGATGAGAAGGAACCGATGATACAGAGCAGGACGCGATGAGAAGGAACCGATCATACAGAGCAGGACGCGATGAGAAGGAACCGATGATACAGAGCAGGACGCGATGAGAAGGAACCGATGATACAGAGCAGGACGCGATGAGAAGGAACCGATCTTACAGAGCAGGACGCGATGAGAAGGAACCGATGATACAGAGCAGGACGCGATGAGAAGGAACCGATTATACAGAGCAGGACGCGATGAGAAGGAACCGATCATACAGAGCAGGACGCGATGAGAAGGAACCGATGATACAGAGCAGGACGCGATGAGAACCGATCATACAGAGCAGGACGCGATGAGAAGGAACCGATCATACAGAGCAGGACGCGATGAGAACCGATCATACAGAGCAGGACGCGATGAGAACCGATCATACAGAGCAGGACGCGATGAGAACCGATCATACAGAGCAGGACGCGATGAGAAGGAACCGATGATACAGAGCAGGACGCGATGAGAACCGATCATACAGAGCAGGACGCGATGAGAAGGAACCGATGATACAGAGCAGGACGCGATGAGAAGGAACCGATCATACAGAGCAGGACGCGATGAGAAGCGATCATACAGAGCAGGACGCGATGAGAAGGAACCGATCATACAGAGCAGGACGCGATGAGAAGGAACCGATGATACAGAGCAGGACGCGATGAGAAGCGATCATACAGAGCAGGACGCGATGAGAAGGAACCGATCATACAGAGCAGGACGCGATGAGAACCGATCATACAGAGCAGGACGCGATGAGAACCGATCATACAGAGCAGGACGCGATGAGAAGCGATCATACAGAGCAGGACGCGATGAGAAGGAACCGATCATACAGAGCAGGACGCGATGAGAACCGATCATACAGAGCAGGACGCGATGAGAAGGAACCGATCATACAGAGCAGGACGCGATGAGATGGAACCGATCATTCATTTGTTAATTACATAATAAGTGCAACTTTTGTTTTGCATCTTTCAAGTTCCAATTATAGAGAAAATAATCAAAAGAGGAGAAGCACGTTTCATTTCTAAATTATGTAATTCACTAGATTTTCCAAAAAATATCATTTCCATTATGAATTCAAAGTAAAATAATCATTACCACATGGTTATTAATATAGTTTAAATATTAATAATAAAAATAGTTTTAGCATTGTAAATATTAGCATTGTAAAAATTTGATTGTAATATTATATTATCCAAAAATATAAAATAAAATAATCATTACCATTTTTTATCACAACTATTATTTTATATAGTTGTATAGATCTGTTGTCTGCTATATGTATTTGTAATAGTAAATGATGTCAGTAAACTGCATCAGTGTGTGTTGTGTGTGTTGTGTTCTGACAGCGTGTTGTGTTGTGTTGTATTCTGACAGTAAACTGCATCAGTGTGTGTGTGTGTGTGTGTGTGTGTGTGTGTTCTGACAGTAAACTCCAGCGCATCATGGAGGAGCTGCTCCAGACGGAGAGAGAGTATGTGCGAGCGCTGGGATACGTGGTGGATCACTACATCCCTCAGCTGGAGCGTCCCGACGTGCCTCAGGACCTGCGGGGACAGAGAGGGAGCATCTTCGGGAACCTGGAGAAGCTGCGAGACTTCCACCAGCATCACTTTCTTCAGGAACTGGAGCTGTGTCTGAAGGAGCCCTTCTGTGTCGGACGCTGCTTCTTAAAACACGTGAGCTTTACAGCCTGAGTTTAAGATTTCTAATGTGCTGCTGCTTCACACCTGAGTTTTCCCTTTAAAGCTCCGATCTAAAGATTTCTAATGTGCTGCTGCTTCACACCTGAGTTTTCCCTTTAAAGCTCCGATCTAAAGATTTCTAATGTGCTGCTGCTTCACACCTGAGTTTTCCCTTTAAAGCTCCGATCTAAAGATTTCTAATGTGCTGCTGCTTCACACCTGAGTTTTCCCTTTAAAGCTCAGATTTAAAGATTTCTAATGTGCTTCAGAGGACCTAGAAACTAGCGATAATGAAAGAACCATACAACTCAAAAAACAAAACATGTCCATGTCACATTTCACCCTCAAATTGTATAAAATAAATCAATAATATTTTGCATAAAGGAAATTAAGCCTAAATATTTAGGATATCATAATATATTTTTTTGCATTGTGACATTTTTTCATGACAGTTAAGAACATTTCCTCCCCAAAATTCTTATTATTGTAGTGCAAAAACCAAAACGAATGTATTATTTAATTTGCATCATTATAGAATTTGTCATACAGACTTTAATTTATCCTGCTTTAGATAAAACTATTCTTCTTTAAACAACAACAGCATCTATCATTGTGAATAATAAATGTTACAACAACAACAAAAAAGATAAAAAATAAAGTGAAATGTTTGTATGTATTACAGTAATTAGAAATTGAGGGGAAAATGTGTTCATTTGTCAAAATTCACCCTAATTTTTATTTTTATAAATATAAAATATCTTGTATACATATCCTGTATATCTTGTTTTGTTTTTGTTTGGAGTGTCACACTCAAGCACCCAGCTAACAGAAATATGTTCTAAGAACGTTTGGCCAACGTTGCCATTAGGTTCTGAATGTTCTCTGGACGTTCTAAAAATGTTTTTTCTATGTTATAAGTATGTTAAGGGAACATTCCATTTAAAAATTTTGCAAACATTATGGGCATGTTACTTTTGAACGTTCTGAAACGAGTAGTAACATTTAAAAAATGTTAGACAAACATCACTAAAAATGTTTCAGAAAAAACATCCCATAATGTTTCTGTGCTATACTTTTGAGAACATTATTAAAGACCTGATAACTTTGAACAAACGTTCTATTAACGTTACCCTTTGCAGAACCTCAGCCAGAGTTCTGAGGACGTTCCCTGTTAGCTGGGAATCACCTTTATGACACGTTAATGTCTTCACACAAAGAATCTGAACGCACATGCAAGAAGTCCACTGTGTGAAACCAATGATTCTGCAGGTGAAATCTGAAAAATGTGAATATCGTGAAAAAGTTTGTGTATTTCAGTAATTCAAATTAAAAGGTGAAACTAATATATTTAGTATATATAACTATATACACATGCATGATTATACTCTTCAGAGGGCCGACATTTCTGTATTTAAAATCCTGTTTTTTAATTAATTTCATGTAATATTCTAATTTTCTGAGATTTTGAATTTGGGGTTTTCATAAGCTGTAAGCCATAATCATCAAAATTATAACTTCAGCACGATATTCACATTTTTCGAGTTTCACCTGTATGCATTTCATCTCTCAAATTCAGAAAGAAAACTTCGGCCTGTACGCATTATACAGCAAGAACAAGCCTCGCTCGGAGAGGATGCTCATCGATCACGGGAAGGAGTTCTTTAAGGTGAGTCCTTCCTCCGTTTACTCACTTTTCTTTCATAAGTGACACAAATGTGATATCTGAAGGCAAACACGTTAGTATTCATCCGAATTTGAATGTATGTTTTACATTTAGATTGACATTTCAACAAAGCTACTATATGAACACTTGTATGCAGTGTAAGAAAAAGTGACGCTGAAGATCTAGCTATGTTTCCATCCGCCTGTTTTTATGCACATTTTGAGATATCGCATGTATGTGCAGTAATTCTAAAAATGGGCAAAAAAATTATTAAAAGGATGTTTTGAAGGTACACAGATCTTTTAAAAAGATCAGGGCAAATTTGATTTCTCATTTCATGACCCCTTTATTACAAATACAATAAAATCAATCCATGAATTCAATATTCTATGACTAAAAAACTAAAGATTTGTAAGCATTTGTATGTCTCTAAAGCACTACACTGTGTACGTGAAGGACCTGTAGAAGCTCCTTTCTGTTGCACAATAATAGAAAGTTTACAGTAAGATTATGAAAGAGTTTATATGATATTACCACATAAACTCTTTCATAATCTTACTGTACACTCCCATAATGGTAATGCAATTTTTCACTCATCTGATCAAAGCTAAAGTAATGCCCATACGTACTGGAACAGGCCTCATTGAGAAATGTTGCTGCCATTCTGCTAAAAATTCTGATCAAGCTTTCATTTGCCAGAAATGTGATTGTACTTGGAATGAGAAGCATTAAATATGATTAGGGCAAAAAAACATGTCAGAATACACCATCTGCGTAATAAATGTGCACTTTTCCAGACAGGACACGTCTATAACCCAAACTCAACATGGCAAATTACCAAGTCAGATAATTATGATACAAATAATAATAAAATAATATTATAACACTTTATAATAACTGCACGCTATTAATCATTAGTTAAGCATTAGTAAACAGTGCATTCGTCATTTATAAAGCATTTATAGACATTAATAAGCAGTTTATAAATACAGTTGTTCTTGATTTATAAGCATATCTATAATGTGTTTAATAATTGTATTTTCATACTTTATTAATGATCAATTTATCATTTCTAAATGAAGTATTGCATTATTTACAAACCGGTTATTTAGGAGTTGTCAGTGGTTCATAAGATCACTTAGAAAGTGTGAGTAAAGGATTAATAAACTGTTTAAATACATATTATTATTCAGACATATAGTAATAGTTACTTAGTGTGTTAATAAATGCTTTATTAACATGTATTTCTACTGTAATTCAGGGTTAGTTCAGGGAGTTATAAAGCATTTAGTAGTGGTCAGCGCACTATTTTTGTGAGCTCATCTAAAGTGAGGACTAGTTATGCCTTAAATATTTGTATGTTCTGTATCACTGTGTGTGTTTGTTTCCTTTTTCTGTTTAGAAGATACTGAGTCTTTAAATCTCCTTTATAAATGATTTACAAGGCATAACTAGTCCTCACTTTAGATGAGCTCACACTATAGTGAACTGACCACTACTAAATGCTTTATAACTCCCTGCATCTACTACATTTACTCACACTTTCTAAGTGATCTTATTAATCAGTGACAACACCTAGTTTGTAAATAATGGTAAATAATGTAACTGGCTTGTAAATAATGCATTACTTCATTTAGAAATGAGAAATTGATAATGAATAAAGTATGAAAATACAATTACTAAACACATTATAGATATGCTTATAAATCAAGAATAAAGCATTTATAGCTGTATTTATAAACTGCTTATTAATGTCTATGCTTTATAAATGATGAATTAACTGTTTTTAGTAATGCTTAACTAATGATTAATAGCATGCAGTTATTATAAAGTGTTACCGATTTGGTGTTGACTTTGCAAAAAAAGTCAAAGCATTATTGGTGATAATATCATAACCTAACAATTTTTAACTTATGCAATTAAAAACAAACTTGATGTACTAAAATAAGTAAACCTGAAATAAAAATGTATATAACCTATTGAGACATTTTTGAAACAAAGGCTTATAAAAACACAACAAAATGACTAAAACTTTAACTAAAAACAGAAAATATAAACATAAAAACGAATTACTATAACACTATAATAGTGTCTCAGTGATACTACAATCACACTGATGTACATGTCCTCTTGTGGGCCGTTATTGATGAGTTGTTTGAGATGCTGTTGTTCATGACGGTGATATGGTCTGGTTTAACAGCAGAAGCAGCAGCTGTTGTGCGACGCGATGGATCTGTCCTCGTACCTGCTGAAGCCCGTCCAGCGCATCAGTAAGTACAGTCTTCTGCTTCAGGAGCTCCTGCGGGAGACCGAGTCCGGTGCGCATGCGGCCCGACACCGGCAGGAGATCCAGACCGCGCTCCACATCGTCCAGTTCCAGCTGCGCCACGGGAACGATCTGCTCGCCATGGACGACATTCAGGACTGTGATGTGAGTCACACAGAGATGCTGTTTTTTTTAAGTTAAAGTAACTTTAAAGTAATTAAAAAATATACACTATATGCAAACGTTTGGAGTCAGTAAGGTTTTTGAAAGAAGTCTCTTCTCCTCACTAAGGCTGCATTTATTTGTATCAGAAAGACTGTAATATTGTGGAATACTTTTACAATTTAAAATAGCAGTTTTTTTATGTGCATATGTTGTAAAATGTAATTTATTGCTGTGATCAAAGCTGAATTTTCAGCATCAATCTCTAGGATTCTTTGAAAGTTCAAAAGAACAGCATTCATCTGAAACATAGAGATCTTTTGTGACATTATTAATGTCTTTACAATATTAAAAATAAAGGTTCCTAAAGGTGGTTTTCACGGTGATGCCGTAGAAGAAACATTTTTTGGTCCCGGAAAGAATCTTTCAGTGAACAGTTCTTAAAAGATCCTTCTTCTAAGTGTTTTAAAAATCGAAAGAACTTTTTTTCACTATAAAGAACCTTTTTGTGGAATGGAAAGATTCCATGGACGTTAAAGTTTCTTCATGGAACATCAACATTTTCATGCCAATAAAATCTTTTTTTTTTTTTTTTATAGAGTGTACTTTTGATCAATTTAATGCACCCTTGTGTCACGTAACGTGTAGGACAAAGCTCATAGAATATGTAGAAATAACATTAAATACCCAAACTCTCAGGGCAAACACTCACACTTACATTGACGATAACGGACCAAGCCTGAAGGAGAACACGAGGTATAAATAGGCTACACAGAGACTAACAAGATAACCAGTGAGGTGATTGACAATGCACAGGTGATAGACATGACTAATTAACACTAGGAAACAGGACTGAACCAAAAACACAATGAAGGGGGGAAACACAGATCATACATGTAACACCTTGCTGAATAAAATGATTAATTTCTTAAAAAAATAAAATAAAAAATAAATAAATGTACTGACCTCAAACATTTGGACGGTAGTGTAAATATTTAAGAAAAAAAAGAAAAAAAAAGAAATTTAGATATGTTGCAACAAACTGAAATAAATAAGTTGAAGCTGAAATACTAAAAATATTAAAACTACAATTAATTTAGCTTTATCAAATTCAAGCTAAATAGAAATATTAACTGACCAAAATAATTAAAGCACATAACAGTATAACTAAATGAAAGGTGTTTAATATAAAAAAAAGCTCAATTAAAATATTAATAAATACTAAAATAACACGAGTGAGAGAGATGAGATTACAACATCTCAGAAAACCCCCACATCCATTTTAGTTTACAGAGCTAGAATCAGAAAAGCATGTTATGACAAGCGTCACTATTGCCGTTGCACACACTGAGGATTAGTGACTGGAACAAAAGACTATGCATTAAAGGGATACTCCACTTTTTTTGGAAATAGGCTCATTTTACACCTCCCCCAGAGTTAAACAGTTGAGTCTTACCGTTTTCGAATCCATTCAGCCGATCTCCAGGTCTGGCGGTACCACTTTTAGCATAGATTAGCATAGATCATTGAATCGGACAGGACCATTAGCATCTCTCTCAAAAAAATGACCAAAGAGTTTTTATATTTTTCCTATTTAAAACTTGACTCTTCTGTAGTTACATCGCGTACTAAGACCGACGGAAAATGAAAAGGTGCGATTTTCTAGGCTGATATGGCTAGGAACTATACTCTCATTCCTGCGTAATAATCAAGAAACTTTGCTGCCGTACCATGAGTCCAGCAGGCGTAATGATATGACGCAGCGCCTGAAAATAGTCCCCAGCTCAGTAACTTTCAACGTGACCGGGACTAAGTTTGTCTAACCTATTAGACCTATTTTCAGGCGCTGCGTCATATCATTACGCCTGCTGGACTCATGGTACGGCAGCAAAGCTTCTTGATTATTACGCAGGAATGAGAGTATAGTTCCTAGCCATATCAGCCTAGAAAATCACAACTTTACATTGTCCGTCGGTCTTAGTACGCGATGTAACTACAGAAGAGTCAAGTTTTAAATAGGAAAAATATCGCAACTCTTTGGTCATTTTTTTGAGAGAGATGCTAATGGTCCTGTCCGATTCAATGATCTATGCTAAGCTATGCTAAAAGTGGTACCGCCAGACCCGGAGATCGGCTGAATGGATTCGAAAATGGTAAAACACAACTGTTTAACTCTGGGGGAGTTGTAAAATGAGCCTATTTCCAAAAAAAGTGGAGTATCCCTTTAAACTTCAGTGTGTAAAATGTTGTTACTTTTCTGATCAGACGATCTGATCATTTATTTACGATTTCTACCTGCTTGATGATAAAATCCCACAGACTCGCATTGAAGAAGCGACCCGAGTCATATCTAGACACCAGAATATCACACAGACTTGAGCGTCAATTCGGGAACACTTTATTTCGATTGTCCACTTTAGACATTCTACTAACTAACTTTGCAACTACATGTCAACTAACTCTCATTAGAGTATTAATCTGCTTAATATCTGCTAACACTTTATTTTGATGCTCCTCAATAGACATTATACTGTCTACTTGTTCTACTAACCCTAACCTAACAGTGTAAATACTCTAATGAGAGTTAGTTGACATGTAGTTATAAAGTTACTTATAGTCAGTAGAATATTTAAAGGAACCGTATGTAAGAAATGTATTTCAATTAATCATAAAATGGCCCTGATATGTCACTAGACATTAAGAAATCATGTTTATTTCAAATACTTATATCACTGACAACAGAAGTCCGGCCAGGATATTGTAATTTAAAAGTGAAGTTGCAGCCCTCAACTGATGTTGATGTTGTCATGTTGTGTTTTGGCCTGAAGCTCCACTCTCCAGCTATCTACCAATCACGAAGTCAGTAGTGTTTCGGCATCCGGGATGCCAGATCTGCTCTAGTTACCACAGCTGCAGCTACAAACGTGTCGGATAAAAAATGTCTAACGTTATGAAACCTAAAAGACCTCGTTATGAATCCGAAATACGTCGTGACAAAGTCCGAATTAAAACAAGGTTTGTATAGGAGATATCCTTGTAGCAGCCGACGTTCCTGCTGGATCCTGCAGTCTAACTGGCAACCATGAGTCAGGGGGGAGGGGGAGGGGATACACCGCTCTACAGTAATTTGAAAGTGATTGCAGTACCAGTTTTGGCCACAATCTTACATACGGTTCCTTTAAAGTGGACCATCAAAATAAAGTGTAACCGTTGATACTTTTGTCCAGTAATAAACCACAATAGCAATACTAAAATCCACGAAAACATCTGAGAAACAGCTTAGCATTTTGCACAGGCAAACATTATTCATAATTTCTTCAGAAATCGTACTATCATAATCTGTTGTTTTGCATAATAAGGCAAATATATAATGTGTGTAAACTAAATGTAGACTAAAATAAAGAGTGTATTTTTGTAAAAGAGGAAGGTCAGGCGTGAGGTGAACGCGAGTTTTGCCCACATCACACACTGTCTGTAATTAGAACGATAAACTCCCTCATATTTCATGCACTTATTTTCAGACGCATGCTTTAAAAAGAAGAGAAGCTCAGTGGGAAGAGAGGATAAAAGATAACTAGCAGGCCTAGACTCCCTCCTCCTGCACATCAGCGCAGAGAGAAGTTACTGTACGCTTATGTCATCTCAGACTCTTTTTAGAAGGCCACTTTCCTCATCGCAGAGACTTGCCAAAAATATGATCGTATTCAAAAAGGTAAATTTATGGCTTGAAATTTCTGCCAAATTCTGCATCTGATCGCATGCAGGTGAAAGAGACGGTGCTGACATCTCTCCTCATCTCCTCTGTGACACATTCACTGAAGTATTACAGTTCTGTCACTCAAAATGATTTGTGTTTTAAGTAACTTTTCCCGAGCAGTTTTCTGGCATTCATTTGATTAACAAGACAGTAACTGAAATAGTACAAATTAACTCTTTCCCCTCCAGTGTTTCATAAAAATTTGCAAGCCACCGCCAGCATTTTTGATCATTTTCACAAAACTTTCATGACCCCAGAATATTTTTTTTATGAATATCTGAACATGCAAAAGAAAAGAAACAGAGCATCTGCTTTATAAAACGACAACAAAAAAGATTTGATTCTAGCTTCATGCATTCTTGAAGCTTGAATGTGGGTACGCTTCATAAAAAAAGCAACATTTTGAACAAAAAAATGAGAAAATCGTGTGTTTTGTCAAAGACTTCGTCCGGACGGGATTCAGAGCGATGATCAGAACACAGAGTCGATCGAGTTCATCAACACCTCAAAGCTTCACAGTTGTTTCCTCTTCATGGCTTCAACATTTCATTCAGTTTTGATTTATATGCTGTTTCATGTTTGATGATTGCGTTATTTTACATGTGCGTCAGCAATGCTTTTATCTTATTTCTGCTTCTTCTTCTCCTGTGTTTTGATCTGGAGACTCTCTACTCTTTCAGAAGATGCGTAATAGCGCCACCTACCGTATAACTGAGAAAATATGAAGAAAATTATAATTACCGGACAATTCTGTCATTATGGCGGGGAAAGAGTTTAAATAGTTGTTTTCTACGTGAATATTTGTTAAAATGTAATTTATTCCTGTGATCAAAGCTGAATTTTCAGCATCATTGCTCCAGTCTTCAGTGTCACATGATCCTTCACAAATCATTCTAATATGATGATTTGCTGCTGAATTTTTATCAAATCATTTTTAAGAATGTATTTGATCACTATCATTGTTGAAAACAGTTTTTGCTGCTTAATATGTTTGTGGAAACCGATAAATCAGGATGAATAGAAAGTTCAAATGAACAGCTTTGCATCACAGGAATAAATTATATTTTACTATATTTTTTATCTAATAAATGCAGCCTTGGTGAGCAGAAGAGACTTTTAAAAACTTTTTAAAATTGTAATTATTTCAAACTTTTGACCGGTATTGTTTATAGTGAAGTCTCTCGATACAAACTTGATCATGTTTTTTAATATCTAAACATCGAAAAATACCTAAGTCGATTTGTATGAAAGCGTCTGCCAAATGCATTAATGTAGGCCGGATCTGGAGGTCAGATTTGCTCCAGTAATGTGAAAGCGTCGTGGATCAGGCGTGTGAGATTGATGTCGTGTAGATTTGCTCCAGTAATGTGAAAGCGTTGTGGATCAGGTGTGTGAGATTGATGTCGTGTAGATTTGCTCCAGTAATGTGAAAGCGTCGTGGATCAGGCGTCTGAGATTGATGTCGTGTTGATTTGCTCCAGTAATGTGAAAGCGTCGTGGATCAGGCGAGTGAGATTGATGTCGTGTAGATTTGCTCCAGTGATGTGAAAGCGTCGTGAATCAGGCGTGTGAGATTGATGTCGTGTTGATTTGCTCCAGTAATGTGAAAGCGTCGTGAATCAGGCGTGTGAGATTGATGTCGTGTTGATTTGCTCCAGTAATGTGAAAGCATCGTGGATCAGGTGTGTGAGATTGATGTCGTGTTGATTTGCTCCAGTAATGTGAAAGCGTCGTGAATCAGGCGTGTGAGATTGATGTCGTGTTGATTTGCTCCAGTAATGTGAAAGCATCGTGGATCAGGTGTGTGAGATTGATGTCGTGTTGATTTGCTCCAGTAATGTGAAAGCGTCGTGGATCAGGTGTGTGAGATTGATGTCGTGTTGATTTGCTCCAGTAATGTGAAAGCGTCGTGGATCAGGTGTGTGAGATTGATGTCGTGTTGATTTGCTCCAGTAATGTGAAAGCGTCGTGGATCAGGCGTGTGAGATTGATGTCGTGTAGATTTGCTCCAGTAATGTGAAAGCGTCGTGGATCAGGTGTGTGAGATTGATGTCGTGTTGATTTGCTCCAGTAATGTGAAAGCGTTGTGGATCAGGCGTGTGAGATTGATGTCGTGTTGATTTGCTCCAGTAATGTGAAAGCGTCGTGGATCAGGCGTGTGAGGCCACATTTACACATAGCCGGGTATTTAGAGAAACGAATATTTCTCCCCCTCCGTTTTCAAAAATAACATCGTGCACACAATATCGTTTTCAAAAACAGTTGCCGTTTACATCAACCCGCATAAATACAAAGGGGCGGCAGTGTAAGGAGAAGGATACAGCCATGCAAGCCAATCAGAATCCTCAAAATCGACAACGACGAATAGCACGAGCGACTTCCTGTTCCTTTCAAAACAATAGACATGGCGCGAGGTTCGTTCGTGTGGACAGACAGCGAAGCAAATGCAAACAGGCCAAAAGCGTTTTCACAAAAGTAAAAATGAGTACCACTTTAACAGCATCCATGATCAAATAGTAGCCAAACAAACTCATAGACAGTATGGAACAAACTCTAAACATAGGGCGCTCACATGACGTAAGCATTTTCTGGCGCATAATGTGACGTTTGAGAACCTAAAACCCCGTTTCTCCCAGTTGACACGGCAACACATAACCGGCGTTTTCAGAAATCTCCACTTTGGCCGGAGTTTTTAAAAATAATCGTTTTCTGGGATAAAAACGGCGTTTTCGTGTAAATGACAGGCCAAAACGCAGGGAAATATCTGCGTTTTCCCATCGTGTAAACGGAGATTGATGTCGTGTAGATTTGCTCCAGTAATGTGAAAGCGTCGTGGATCAGGCGTGTGAGATTGATGTCGTGTTGATTTGCTCCAGTAATGTGAAAGCGTCGTGGATCAGGCGTGTGAGATTGATGTCGTGTAGATTTGCTCCAGTAATGTGAAAGCATCGTGGATCAGGCGTGTGAGATTGATGTCGTGTTGATTTGCTCCAGTAATGTGAAAGCGTCGTGGATCAGGCGTGTGAGATTGATGTCGTGTTGATTTGCTCCAGTAATGTGAAAGCGTCGTGGATCAGGCGTGTGAGATTGATGTCGTGTAGATTTGCTCCAGTAATGTGAAAGCGTCGTGGATCAGGCGTCTGAGATTGATGTCGTGTAGATTTGCTCCAGTAATGTGAAAGCGTCGTGGATCAGGCGTGTGAGATTGATGTCGTGTAGATTTGCTCCAGTAATGTGAAAGCGTCGTGGATCAGGCGTCTGAGATTGATGTCGTGTAGATTTGCTCCAGTAATGTGAAAGCGTTGTGGATCAGGCGTCTGAGATTGATGTCGTGTTGATTTGCTCCAGTAATGTGAAAGCGTCGTGGATCAGGCGTGTGAGATTGATGTCGTGTAGATTTGCTCCAGTAATGTGAAAGCGTCGTGGATCAGGCGTGTGAGATTGATGTCGTGTAGATTTGCTCCAGTAATGTGAAAGCGTCGTGGATCAGGCGTCTGAGATTGATGTCGTGTAGATTTGCTCCAGTAATGTGAAAGCGTCGTGGATCAGGCGTGTGAGATTGATGTCGTGTAGATTTGCTCCAGTAATGTGAAAGCGTCGTGGATCAGGCGTCTGAGATTGATGTCGTGTAGATTTGCTCCAGTAATGTGAAAGCGTTGTGGATCAGGCGTCTGAGATTGATGTCGTGTAGATTTGCTCCAGTAATGTGAAAGCGTTGTGGATCAGGCGTCTGAGATTGATGTCGTGTAGATTTGCTCCAGTAATGTGAAAGCGTTGTGGATCAGGCGTCTGAGATTGATGTCGTGTAGATTTGCTCCAGTAATGTGAAAGCGTCGTGGATCAGGCGTCTGAGATTGATGTCGTGTAGATTTGCTCCAGTAATGTGAAAGCGTTGTGGATCAGGCGTCTGAGATTGATGTCGTGTAGATTTGCTCCAGTAATGTGAAAGCGTTGTGGATCAGGCGTCTGAGATTGATGTCGTGTAGATTTGCTCCAGTAATGTGAAAGCGTTGTGGATCAGGCGTGTGAGATTGATGTCGTGTAGATTTGCTCCAGTAATGTGAAAGCGTCGTGGATCAGGCGTGTGAGATTGATGTCGTGTAGATTTGCTCCAGTAATGTGAAAGCGTCGTGGATCAGGCGTGTGAGATTGATGTCGTGTTGATTTGTTGGTGTTGTGCAGGTGAATCTGAAGGAACAGGGCCAGCTGATCCGTCAGGATGAGTTCCTGTTGACCTTCAGGAAGAAGAAATGCTACCGTCACATTTTTCTCTTCCAAGATCTCATACTCTTCAGCAAGACACGCAGAACTGACATCGGGAATGACACGTACATCTACAAACAATCCTTCAAGGTAAACCACCGTCCGTGAACAGGTCAAGCTCTTTGTGTCTTAGACCTTGACGTGTCTTCCGTCCTCTCTCAGACCTCAGACATCGGCATGACCCATAACTCTGGTGACAGCGGCCTGTGCTTTGAGATCTGGTTTCGGAGAAGGAAGTCGCAGGACACGTACGTACTTCAGGCACAGAGTCGAGAAGTGAAGGAAAACTGGACCAGAGACCTGGAGAGGATCCTGTGGGAACAAGCTGTTCACAACAGAGGTGAGCAGAACAATGAGTTCAGACTGTATATATTCAATTATAATGGCATATATTTATAAAATTCAAAGAATATTGGTATAGTATTGATACGATAAGCATGAATGGTGGATATGAGCCACATTGTGAATTAAATTAAGAAGAGTTTAAAGGTAATCTGAGATTACTCTATGTTTTATTTGAATTCAGGTTGTGTTACACTGCTTAATTTTAAAGACAAATTAGTAATTAAATCTTTAACCTGTGATTAGATGTGATAGCTTACTCTGGGAACTCTTTCATTTCCCCCCAATCCATTGAAATTTTTTGGGGGGGAAATCTAAACCATTTAAAAGTGAGTTTTAAATCTGTAAAAGGATTAGAGTACTGTAAAACCTAAGAGGCAGTGATGTGAATGTTCTTGGGTGTATCAAGTATCCTGAACTGCGGAGAAGTGATCTTGTGTATTGAGGAATGTGAGGAAGATAAATGACAGAAGCTGAACTCCTACACACAGCTGCATTCATTCATGACTCTTACCTCGGCCTCAAAGCATTTCCTGATAATGGTCCTTTAGATGTTTTGCATCTGTATTTTTCCTTCGACTAGTTTGCCCTGTAGATGTGCGGGAATAAAGATCAGCGGAAATCAATCTATTATGCAACACCGTATGAATGAAACATTTCCAGCAGTTTCACTGTAAATGAAGTCGTCAATTTTTTTCGAAAATTTTAAAGATAAATATTCGGAATGTTCTGATCCAATCTGACTCCTGACCTGTAATGCTGCCGGAATCATAATCATACACTCTTCGTTCGTTGGCCAGAGGAGAACTGAGCGACAAAAAAAAACTAAAAAACTGAGTGTTTCTTTCTCCATTCTTTCACTGATGGAGTTTTGGTTCCTTACCACTGTCGCCTTTGTCGCCTTTGGCTTTTGTCTTGCTTATTTGGGGACATAACTGAACTGAGCTGGACAATGACATTGCGTTTTTCTCCAGAGCGGCTATATGTAAATGAACTAAATTAATAACTTTTTTACAACAAAAATGAACCATCACTGAACTTAAGCTGGACGCTATTTTCTTCTAGAAACAAACTTTGTTGCATTAGCCGCGTTTCCATTACCCTTTAAATTGCGCAAATTGAAATTGCGAATTGAAAATACGCTCAATGGAAACACGTCAATTTCGCGAAAACTCCCATTTATCGCTAAAAAGTTTTTACGCTCGCATTTTTTCGGAGGTTTTTCGGGTAATTCGAAAAAGAAATATTTCGCAAAACTGCAATGGAAACAGTTTTTGTGCATTTACAGTCGCCTGACTTAGAAGGCGCGGTGTGTTTGGACAGAATACGAGACAGAGCTCTTTATTAAATTCATAAAAGACAAAAGAATTACAGGAATACTGGATTCTAAACCTCAAATCAATGCCACAATCAAGACCTCGGAGCAGAACTGAGGGAGAAACACCTCATACACAGTATAAGGGTCTTTCCTTGCCATTAATGCTTGGATAACACGCCTACTTCTTTTTCCATTAATAATAATAATATCTAGTGCAGTGACTGTGATATATATAAACCTACCAACGTCCGTCCGTCAAAAAAATTACGTTTTAGTCGCATAACATTGTCATTTCGCAATAGTTTTTTTTATCGATATTTAGAAAAATCGCTAAAGTTTTGCGCACATCTGTAATGGAAGCGCGCCTATTTTCTTGTTATCTCTATAAAGCTGCTTTGAAACAATCTGTATTGTAAAAATCGCTATATAAATAAAGGTGACTTGACTTGACAATCACAAAACATCACAGAATTCATCAAATAAATAGATAATGCTCACTGATTTTGTGTTGTAGATTTCCCTGCAAATGTACTTAACTGCTCACCAAAGCTGCATTTATTTGATCAGAAATACAGTATAAACAGTAATATTGTGAAATATTATTGCAAATTAAAATAACTGTTTTCTATTTGAATATATTGTAAACCGTTATTTATTTATCAAAGCTGATTTTCAGCATCATTACTCCAGTCTTCAGAGTCACATGATCCTTCAGAAATCATTCTAATATGCTGATTTGATGCTCAAGAAACATTTCTGATTATTATCAATGTTGAAAACAGTCGTGCTGCTTCATATTTTTGTGAAAGCCGTGACTTTTTTTTCTGGATTTCTTTTATGAATAGAACATTTTAAAACATTATAAATGCATGTACTGTGTTGAATCAATTTAATGCTTGCTTAATAAAAATATTAATTTCTATACCTAAACTTTTGAGCAGTAGTGTAATTTAAAACAAATGATCCACAAGGGTTTTCTTACCTTAAGGGGTTTGTTGCAACCTTCTGCTGTTTGGTATTGTTATAAACTAAGATGAATTATATCTTAAAACATTGTGGCCTGGTTCGACAGACAGGGTTTAGAAGATGAAGCCAGACTGAGACCTCAGTTCAGTTAGGACATTTGACTAGCTTTTATAAACATGCCTTTCAGTTTCAGTTGCTTTCAGTTAAAACCGCTCAAACATGCATGTTAGTCTGGGACTAGCTTAAGCCTTGTCTGTGTGTGGGGGGTTAAAAACATCCCGTAGATGTTTGAGTGAGTGTGTGAGAGCTGTGTGATGGACTGGCCACATGTCCAGGGTGTTTACTGGGATACTGGGATAGGCTCCAGCCTTATGACCCTTCAGAGGTAGCAAGGAAGTGAGAGAAAGAGAGATTACTATGGGTACATGAAAATCCTATAGCAGGAATGACCCATGTTTTAGTAATTACCAGAGCTTGACACTAACACTCATCAAAATCTTCTCCGCATGAGTATTGTTGGTGTTACAGGGCTTGAATTTCGGTGAGTGATTGCACGTATCGCGAATAATTTTACGTATTCCCGCAGATTTTTTGCTCACACGCAAAGAGCGACACATAAAGCCGCCTCACAGCACTAAATTGAGCTCATTTTCGCTGCTTATTGCTCTTAAACAGTCAAAAACACACAAAATAAAAATGCCGGTCTTGGCGAGTATTCACAGTCAGTTATGTTTTAAATGAATGTAAACAGTTGAGAAAGAAAACGCATGTGTGACAGGATAATGGATCCGTGTGTCAGGTCTTAAAGTGACAGCAGCCTAATAAACCTGCTGACAAATTATGAGATAATATTAAGAATATATATATATGGCAGTTTTTCCCCATGGTATCATTGTCAAAACTGTGGTCAGTGAAAATGTGTGGCTGGTAACTTTGGAAAACCACTAGCCACAGTGGTGAGCAAAAAGAGTTAACGTCAAGCCTAATAACCCCATAACGCTGAGGGTCTGTGCTGATCTTCACACAGAGATCCGGATGCAGGAGAGGGTGTTCATGGGAATCGGACATAAACCCTTCATGGATATCAAGCCCAGTGAGATGGCCATCAACGACCGAGCCATCAACTGTGCTCTGACAGGACGAGGTGAAACACCAGTCATTAGGGGCTTTCGCACCGGACGAACCTTTTCATAGTTCCTAGAACTATTGGCGGAAGTACCTGGATTTTGGCGCGTTCGCACCACAGGAACTAGGAACGATTTTAGTTCTGGGAACTCTTTCGAGGAACTAATTTAGCTCCTACTTCAGAGTCGGGTCTAAACCAGCACTACAGGAACTATCCATGACGCTGATTGGCTGAACGCACGCGAAACACCAGCACCCGCCATTTAAAAAAAAAAAGCTGTAAACACACAGATTATAGCCTGTATATTTACTCCACAAACTAACCCTACAAACATGGAAGACAGTGATAGATGGGCATCTTAATCTTTACGCTGAGGAGAAAATCCAACGCAACTTTGAGGGGACCCAGAGAAACATGATTAACTTATGAATTTCTGCTCAGCTAGTGACACTGGACATCAACCACGCGGCATACGCTAATAACTTTCATTATTGTCTACTTTCTATGTATAACAGTTCTATCTAATAACGTATTAGACAGGACTGCTATAGACAGATCGTAAACTAATGGACATGGAGAATGCGAGCGCTGTGTACTCATTCTCTGGTGTTCTCAGCGCCGTCAAAATAAAGGTCCGCCTCGCCGTCAAAATAAAAGTCACAACATAAACTTCAGAGTTCCTACCGGCGGTGCAAATGCAACCAGGAAAAAGTTCCTAGGGGAACCATTAGTTCTCAAGGAAACCAACCTGGCGGCTAGTTCCTAAAACAAACTGGTGCGAAAGCCCCTATAGTTAAACACTGACCATATCCCAGCTTTGACTAGCCTTATTTAGCTCTGTGTAATATTCTAGGTGTTCCTGTTCTCCGGTTGAACTCTGTCGGCTCGACCAGCTGTACGTCCTCCTCTGGGAGCCACTCATCCTCCTCCTCTGGGTGGGGATCCCCGTCTCCCGTGGGCCGTCCTGGCAGTGGAGATGTTGTCCGGTACGTACACGGGACTTCAGGGATCCTGGAGGAAGATGATTTAGACCAGGAGAGTGGAAACCAGAGTGCACTTGGTATGTCCTACTTCACAATGTCTGTTCTGAAAGTAGTTTACCCAAAATATGATTTGCAATGTCTTAAATTTGTGATCACTAGAAGTGCAATTTAAAATGTACCTTGTTTCATAATACAGATTTTGGTCTTAAAAATTCCATCCATCCTTCCTTCCTTTTTCCCATCCATCCATCCACCCTTCCTTCCTACCTTCATCCCATTAATTCATTCATTCATTCATCGTTCTGCCTTTGTCTGTCTATCCATCCATCCATACAACCTTCCTTCCTTCCATCATCCCATTCATTCATCCATCCATCACTCTGCCTTTGTCTGTCTATCCATCCATCCATCCAACCTTCCATCCAACCATCCTTCCATCATTCCTTCCTTCCTTCCTTCCTTCCTTCCTTCCTTCCTTCCTTCCTTCCTTCCTTCCTTCCTTCCTCCCATCCATCCATTAATCTATCCATCCATCGTTCTGTCTCTGTCTGTCTGTCCATCTAGTATCTATCCATCCATCCATTAATCCATCCATCCATCGTTCTGTCTCTGTCTGTCTGTCCATCTAGTATCTATCCATCCATCCATCCATCTATCGTTCTGTCTCTGTCTGTCTGTCCATCTAGTATCTATCCATCCATCCATTAATCCATCCATCCATCCATCGTTCTGTCTCTGTCTGTCTGTCCATCTATCTATCCATCCATCCATCCATCCATCCATCTATCGTTCTGTCTCTGTCTTTCTGTCCATCCATCCATCCATCCATACTTCCTTCCTAGTGGCCAAAAGTTTTATTTATTTAAATATCACATCAGATGGAATAAAAAATGATTGCACGCAGCAACCCTTGACCAAGATTTTTTGTCATTTACATTTATGCATTTGGCAGACCATTTTATCCTAAGCGACTTACATTGCATTTCAAGGTACAACATTTACATTCTCATCAGTTCTTGCTTTCCCTGGGAATCGAACCCATGACCTTGGCGTTTCAAATGCCAACGCTCTACTGTTTGAGCTACAGGAAAGCTACAAACTTATTAATATTGTCAGCTTTGAACTTAATGAAAAGGATGTATATGTTCTGTCAAATAAAAAAATCAATACTCAGGAGCACATATTGAAATATGTATGCGGTATATATTTCTAACTGCATGTTTTAATGTGTTGTGTTTCAGTGGAGAGTTCAGAGTCCTCAGGAGAAAGTGTGAGCTGCTTCAGTAGTTCTGGCCACAGCTGCCCGTCTGTGATTGGTGGAGACTGTGAACACGCCCCCTCCCAGGTGCCCGTCATTGGCCCGAAAAAACAGGAATGCAACGTTGAACCCACTAACCAACCAGTCCAAACCAGGGACCAGCCATGCGCTAACGTAAGGGCCTACAATATTCATCTATTATTTCTGAAACATCAGCATTGTGAATTTTGTAAAACATTGCCATTTTTGACACAATCATGCAGTTTTATAGAT
This sequence comes from Leuciscus leuciscus, assembly GCF_965113295.1. Lineage (NCBI taxonomy): Eukaryota > Metazoa > Chordata > Actinopteri > Cypriniformes > Leuciscidae > Leuciscus > Leuciscus leuciscus. The sequence continues at coordinate 38,943,840 of NC_138738.1, read as the reverse complement.
ATTTTTCAGCTGTGTTGAGATTTGGATTATTCTGGTTATTAATATTTTCATTTCCTCTTTGTTCTTCACAGGTTCAAGGGACAGGCATCACAGGAAAGTCCACTGAAGTATAGCCAATCATGTATGTTTATGCTGTAATCATGCATTTTACCTTATCATGCATTATATATGGACCACTATCAATCCTGTGGAACTCTAAAATAAAGTTTATTTTTATTTATTTATTTTGGTGGGACTGAGTAACATTGGTTCGTTCAACTAACTCTTAATGGTTAAACCTACAAACCTGTGTTTTACTGTTTTTTCTTTTTTTACTCATTTTTCTGTTTCTAATTAGCTTTGTTGTAGAGGCAATAAAACAAAAACAGATGTGTAATCTTTAAAGAAAAGTGCTTTGATAAAATAAATGTCTGGTCTTCATGAAATAATGTGAATGGCTCTCAGTGGAATGATTCTAAATGAATTGTTTTATAATAAGAAAGTGATGAATCCAGTTAGTGTGACATATGCTACAGCTGCAGAAACAGACACACATGCTGTGCTTTTGACACTTTTAGAACAAAGACAGCAAAGCAAGCGTTTTCTAAAATACCAAATCTTACATCTTACAAACATTTGCCTTGAGCTACCAATTGTCAGTGTCAGTGTCAGTGTTACACAAGCAGTAGCTGGAACACGTCCACAGTGGAAACGAGCCAGATATATCTCTTAAAGTATATGAACAAATGAATACAAGTGGATATCAAATAAAATGAAGGATAAACATAAATGAACTAAATACTTGAAAATATGATGGAGGTTATATGCATGGAATTAAAGGAATAGTTCACTTAAATAAAAATTCTGTCATCTCACCCTAAGTTGTTTCAAGCCTGTATGAAGTTCTTTCTTCTGCTGAACACAAAAGAAGATATGTTGAAGAATGTCGTAACCAGAGTTGATGGACCACTTTAACTTCCATTTTAGGAAAAAAATACTTCTACTACTACATTCTTCCAAATATCTTCTTTTGTGTTCAGAAGAAGAAAGAAATTCATACAGAATTTTCATTTTTATGTGAACTATTCCTTTAATAAAGAGAAAAATCATATGCATAAGAAAATATGAATTAAGAAAATCATCATCACAATCTGTTTGGATGACTGTTTGGATACACCAAGTAGCAAAAAGAATCAAACTCATTCTGTAAACTTTGAATGAAAGTGAACTAATCACATTGAAAAACAGAGCAACTCTATTGCAAAACATCCTGTGAAAACCACAGAATGAATATGTTAGAATTGACCTGTCTGTCTGTGTGATCTCAAGATTTCACATTCCTCAATCCTTACGGATGTTTGTGCTGCTGCTTGCCCACCAAAATCATGTCACTTCTTGAGGATTTTCTCATTACAGGACTGGCTTTTGCTAGTTAAAGGGATTTTATAACAACAACAAAGAATCGCAGGATGGAAAGTGGGGACAGAGAAATGCATCCCAAATTAAAAAAAACAAAAAACACTTGAAATAATGTTTAGTTGATCAGATTTTCTTTGTAAGTTTTCATTGTAGCAGCAGGAGTCATGACAAAACAAACATCCACTCTAACCAAAGCAGAAACAAATATTTAAAATTCACTTAATTGTCATTTTGATTAAAGTTTTAAAATAATATTATTTAGAAACGATAAAATAGTGAGGTTAATACAGAATGATTGAGCTGAATGTACAGGTATGTGTGTTACTGTCCGCTTGCTCTTACAAGCGCGTGGGCGTGACCCGCTCTGACGCGTCGCGCCGGACAATAAAGACGCGCGTGTCTGAGAGCGCGCACACAGTGACTATCACTGACTGAACACACACACACACACACCGCTGGAACACAGAACAACTCTCTACATTACAGTATTAACATGGGTAAGTGCGTTTCACACTCTATTCGTGTTTATAAACTTTAAGATTCTATGAATGAAGTAATATTTGTTTTATATGTTTTTCCCACATGCATCGAGCCTATAAGAAATCTGTTTTGCATAACAGTATAAAAAGTTAACTTGTGCAGCAGCTGCCATATGAATTTATTAAATCTGATCTGGCCTTTAAAACTTTTAGAGTGCAAGTGCAAACGTAGGCTAATGCAAAATAATTAATATTAAATCATATATTTGAATAAAGCCCGCAAATTTGATGTTACCACCACTTTAGGTTACCTGATGTTAACATGGAGCGCATGTGTTTTATATATCCTACTTTATTGACAGATTTAAATGCATTTGTACTTTCATTAATTCTCATTCATTTATTAATTCATTTACTGTGTGTGTGGGCGCGCTCCATGATGGGTCAATCACATGTTATTAAATGCACATGTTGATTGTTTACAGCAACTACTGTATTTATTTGCAGTCTTTTCATACCATATTTGTCGTGAATGTTAATTTTTTAGCAGTTTCATTGACTGTAGTTCTTTATCACCCCTAATGAAGCAGAGATGTTCATTTAAGCATCTCTGCTCTGTGTGAATAGTACATTGTGATTAGTTTTACAGTTTGGGGTTTATATATGGCATGTCATGAGTGGCGGGTGTGGTGTCTATTTTCCTGTTTGCTGTGTAGGCTACTGTAGTTTCCACTGTATGTAAACGTCGCTGCTGAATGAGGTTCTGTAGGACACACACACATGATGTCTTCAGATCTACAGACAGCTGTTTACAGGCACTCCACTAAAAATATTTACCAAGGGTCATAATGATTAAAATAGTACACCAGTGACCGAACCATAAATGGAAAATTACAGCAAAGAATTTAATAAGGGAGGAGAGTCAAAGACTCATTATTTCTCTCAGCTGCTTATAAAATCTTCTTTCACTTGTTTGTTGTTCCGCTCTTCATCCGGTCACTTGTTCATTGAAATGCGGGCAGATATTTATGAGGCTCGCTATAGTTTATTCTGGCAGACAGTTCAGTCTACAATACACTCAGAATATCACCAGCATCACCCTGAAAGCTAAACAGAGGCGTGTAAGCCAGCGATGACACACACACACACACACACACACACACACACACACACACACACACACACACACACACACACACACACACACACACACACACACACACACACACACACACACACACACACACACACACACACACACACACACACACACACACACACACACACTGATGGAGGCGGCATCTCTTTAGACCACAATTAAAGATGTGGTAAAGATTACGACAGAGGGTTTACTGAGAAAAAACAGAGAACACCCCACTGCGCACGTACCCCATTAAACACACACACACACACACACACACACACACACACACACACACACACACACACACACACACACACACACACACACACACACACACACACACACACACACACACACACACACACACACACACACACACACACACACACACACACACACACACACTTTCTGAGACTAATTTTCTCACCGCAGAGTTGGTTTACAACACACTAAAGAAAGAAACTTGATCCGCATTCCCACGAGTCTCTAACCTTCCTCTTTCTGTCTCCTTTCAGATGGATTGATAGATAGATAGACAAAGACTCCTCAAACTTTCCATTAATATCACGTAACCCAGATGTTTAATAAAGACCAATCACAATATTGTTGGTATTATAATGATGTCATTGCAGAAATTCCATCTCATTATTACAATATTTTTTTGCACCCCAGAACACTGCAGGGCACAAATTACTCAATATTTAATGACATTTTGAAGGCATCTTGAAACCAAAGAACTAGGGACAAAAAAAAAGTTAGTTTATCTGAACAAGACCTTAATATCAAACAGGACAAACATTGATTAAGACTCTTAATTTTTTTTTTCTGTGCTGAAAAGTTTCACATTTAACGTATTAATTATAAATACAATTTCATCAAATTAAAATGTAAAAAGCATAAGGAAAGGATGAATGAGAAATGATAGGCTTCATTGAGAGAGTTCAAAGTTCAGACATGTCTCAGTGTCCTTGAAGACGGCATCTGTTAAACATCAACATGCTTCACATGAGCTGTGCATTCTTCACCAATGCTCTTATTAGAAACAGTCATGCATCTCAGTCTCAGCAGACCTGAAGCACACAGAACAGATCTGTGCATTGTGCAAAAACTTCACTTTATAATCACATTAGACGAGCGGTTCCCAGATCCACTGAATCATGGCCTGATTTTAGTGCTGTTTTATTTGTTTGCTTATAACTGACACACTTATTGTGACTTTTATTCAAAGCACATGCCGCAGGGAAAGTAAGTGAAATTCCCTTTTCCCCCAGTGTGTTTCCCCCTTAACTTCACCTTTAATGCAGTCAAACCTCAGCTTCCTAAAATAGATGTGCAGAATGTAAACAGAGCAAATAGGGAATTTAAGCTCTTGTCTCCTAAATGCTATGAATGACATGCTGGTCAGCGGGAGGTCAAGCAGTTTGCTCTAAATCTGGTCACTAACGAGTGCAGAAACAAGGCCACAAGGTTTGTATTTTTAGAAGAACCTTGGAGAGCATGCATAATGGGAGTGCTAATATATCTATATGCTCTTCAAAAGCCCTTTTACTTCTGTAATTTGATAGGTCATAGTAAAACTGGATATTTAAAGAGGCATGTAGGATGAGACTTAAAGGGATACTCCACTTTAAAATGAAAATTCTGTCATCATATACTCACCCTCATGTTGTTTCAATCCTTTATGAATTTCTTTCTTCTCCTGAACAGAAAGGAAGATATTTAGAAGAATGTCAGTAACCAGACAGTTTCTGGTCCCATTGACTTCCATAGTATATCTTTTTTCCTACTATGGAAGTCAATGGGACCAGAAACTGTCTGGTTACTGACATTCTTCTAAATATCTTCCTTTCTGTTCAGGAGAAGAAAGAAATTCATAAAGGATTGAAACAACATGAGGGTGAGTATATGATGACAGAATTTTCATTTTAAAGTGGAGTATCCCTTTAATTGAATCCATTGGGAATTGATTAGATGTGATGAAGTGTGTCGCTATAAATAAGGGTTTGATGATGTCAACTAGAGCTGCATGATTCTGGATAAATTGAGAATCCTGATCTTTCTTTGCTTATAATGGAGATCGCAGGATTCTCTCACGACACTGATGAAAAATTTTCACAATTCAAGTCATTTGCCCTATACAAAATGATATATAATTCGAGTCATTTGTTTCATTCAATGAATCTGCGTTTTTGAATGAATGGGTTGAATGAATGATTCAATGACTTAGTCACAATAACAGTCACTTGTTTCTTTCCCGAATGAAGTGTTATGAATTAAGCTGTTGAACGATTGAGACTCATGTATAAATACAGTACGGTATCTTATCGCTACTTACTGGCAAAACGATTTAACATGCAAAAAGACTCACTGGAAAATCCACAACACTACTAAACAGACGGACAGTTTGTCTTGAGCAAACATTGGAGGATTGTTGTATAAACTTGTATAATGATCGGTTTTTTTATCGATAAAGTCCCGGATTTTGATGTGTGTGGTCATGTTCATGCATGGAGAGCTGTAAAGATCTCTATCCTCTGTTCATTCAGCTCTAGACATCGGCACCTGGGATCTGGCGTGTGACTTCAATAACACGGACCACCACACGGAGCTGAACGGCACGGATCGGCTGATCGTACGGCGAGGACAGGCCTTCACCATTAGCCTGTATCTGAACTCTGGCTCTTACCAGCCTGGATCCAGTCAGATACGCATCACTGCAGAGACAGGTAATGTAGCGGCTCAGGTGTGTGTGTGTGTGTTTACAGAGGCAGAGGAATTCAGAGTGTGTTTTTGACGTCAGGTTTGCTGACATCTGCCTTAAACCCTAGCCTATGGTGGTTTTCCCATCTTAGCTGGTTTCAGCAAGCATGACCAAGTGGTCAAAACACTTTAAAAATCATCAGTGTAGAGACTGACCAGCTCACCACGTTTGGCCAGTTAAAGCTACCACGGAGAGAGCCTGTGCCGATGCGCGCGTCCGCGTCCAGGAACGTCGCGTCCACACTCTAAAAATAGCTCACTTAAGGTTCTAATGAGCAGGTATCGCTGTCTGTGAATGTCCTGATGCGACAGAATCCAGTTCTCTTTCGCGCTTGAACGAACAATAACACACACATTTATGCCAAAATGTCCGTTTTGTCGAGTATCCTCACAAGAACAGTCTTAAATGAGTTAAATAAAATCTGAAATGAAAGTCAAGAGTAAATGAGAAAATTAAATGCTTGAGGTCCTGTCAGCAGCGTCAGTAAAGTTAACCAAAGAACAAAGGGAACAGAGCAAATTACTCACTGATCTTGACTAAATAACGTTTGTAGCTTTAATAAGGATTAATCTATATTTAATTTATAATTTATGCAGTGCAGACTATTTGAAAAACGTATTCAATTTCTGTATATTTCGTACCTGTTAGACAGGAAGGGCACAGGTAAATATGACATTTATTATGGGTTTATGTGAGGATTGTTTAAAGTTCACTTAAAATAAAAGTTGTTATATTTTTGAAGCCTAATAATTGTTTAAAATTTGGGGGGGGGGAATTATTTTCATCGAGACATCAGTATAGCTATATTAATATCAGTGATACTGGCCTTCATTCATAAAAATATGCCATTAAACAATTATTTAAAATATACTGTCTTTATGTTGTTTTTACATTACAGTGGAAATTGGGTCTCACGTTATTTAAATTTTATTTACACACAAAACATTAATGGTGAACATTTTTGACTTTATAAAAGTCTTGGCAATCAGCCCCTATTAAACAATAAAAAAGTAAGACATCTTTTTGTTATACATAGTTTAGTAGCCTACTATTCATTTTGGCAGAATTTATCATTATAATCAACTTAATTATTTCTTGGATTTTGCATCACCACTGTATGTAAATGCAGGAAATGATTCAAATCGAAAAAATGTTCCCCGATTTTGTGTCCCCCCCCCCCCCCACACTTCTCAAACCAAAGTTATACCCTTGAATACCAGGGATGACTTATATCATCTTTTTACTATAGTTAAAGCACGATAAGTTAAGTCAAGATAAGTGATTATTTTGGTGAGCTATTATTTTTATTATTATTATTATTTAATGCACTTAATAATAGTGTTGACAGTCTTGTCAGAGGTCTACTGAATTAACCCAATTTTTTTCTGAAACTCATTTTCGTTTTACTCAGACTCACTTTAACGCTCAGGCTCATCGCTTTTTTAAAATGCCTGAGATAGCAATATGGAAAAGACACCAATGTTTATGAAATAGTTGTTTGTCGTAATAATCCATTCTTCCCTATCTCCACATCCCCACACTATATTATGTAGGAAGGAATTATTTCAGAAGCAATTGTTCAACAGTTTTATTTTCCAAAGAGATCGAGTTCCTTCTTTATTAAAGATCAAGAAGTTGATGTTGAGGATGAATGTTAACACTGTCAGGGATCTTGTTGGACTTTTCCATGTAATAGATTCTGCCGTGTTAGAGCTGAGAGGAGGTGCTGGAACAAGAGATAACAAAGACATTACTGAGACCGCAGTGTGTAACCGACAGGAAAAACTCTGCTCAGACTCAGATAACTCTGATGTCAAGAAAACAAGACCTTCTGGCTCGTTCAACGGAATTTGTGACGCGATATCGCCCATGTAAATCCCTATAGAAGTTATCATCAGTGTCAAGTACAAAACTATTTGTTTTGGTGAACGTTAAGAAAACTCTCTTTGTCTAAGTTTCATGGGCCAATGTATATATAAAAATCTATTTCTAATAAGTTTAATAAGCACAAACATGTCTTTTGCATGCAGTGACACCTCCAAACCAGACTGTCTGTCTGTTCAGAACTATGACACAGTCAGCCAATCAGAAGATTATTTGTTTAATGTACAGGGGAAGATTTCAGAGTGGGCGGGGCTATCCATCATGATACTGCAGAAACCAATCAGAATGCACCATTTTTGAATAAAGTTTCAGATTGATGTGATAATAAAGTAGAGAAGAAACAGAAGTCGCACTAGTCTTTTCTGCTCTATTGTGATGTATATCTGAGTGAAACGCTTCTGGAACAAGAACAAATGTGGGCGGGGCTTGATTTTGTCAGGAATTGATTGGTTGGTTGTGGTTTGCTATTGGTGGATCTCGTGTGAGTGACAGGTTGCCCCGCCCTCATCATCAGAGAAGAGATTTCGCTGTTGTTTTGATTAAAGATTACGAGGCACATGCATTTACAACAATAATGATGTGCACCGATAAATCATTTAGAATAAAAACTGCAATGTTCCATAAAAAACACAAGAATTGTTGATTTTGATTTCATGGTGACTTTAAAGAGGTCATCAGACAAGCATTAATTGTTACACCCAGACAAACTGGGTGTCTCCAGTTCTTTCCCGAAAAAGATCAACAGATTCGCTGACACTGTTGTTTAAGTTACGCTGTTGTATTGACGGGAAATGTGGAGCGAGGGGGGCTTATGGAATACTCCCAAGTCTGAGCACACAATTCCAGTGTGTGCCCTTTAAACGCAGGGGTCATAGACTCAGCGAGATGTGAGATTCAGAGACTGATGCCGTAGACACATTCCTGACTGCCTTTAGGATTAAAATAAGGGGAATTTTGGTGGGAACATTGAGAAACATTCTCTTTCAAACCGCTGATTGAATCTGTGAATATCTTTAAGTTTGGAACAATGTGGCCTTTATGTCAGGCCTAATGAACTCAAGACTAAACACTGCATCCCTATAGACTCCTTCTGATTGTGGAAAGTTTGTCGTGCCGCGAAGCAACATTATAGCAGCTGCATTTTCAGAGGATACTTTTAAGATCCCAGCTAAAAGTAATCGTTCTCAGAACATCCCTAAGGCTCTGGCAAGAGTCTGTCAAATGCTCTTCCAGTAACGTTAATAGAACTTTCGTTCAAAGTTATCTGGTCTTTAATTCTAAATATTAGCACAAAAACATAATACATCATTCATGGAACTTTTTTTCTGAAATGTTTTAGTTGGAGGTTCGTCTAACATTTTTAAATCTTACTTCTTGTTTCAGAACGTTCAGAGAACATTTAAGAGTAACATAATGTTTGAAGAATGGAATGTTTCCTTAACGTTTACAGAAGCAAGGACTTAAAAAAATTTTTTTTTTTAAACTGGACTTTTTTAATGTTCAGAGAACAATCAGAAATAACGATTTCATAACTTAATATAAACGTTAGCAAAAATTTATAGACCATATTTTTGTTAGCTGGGAATTTGATTCACCATCAAATAGATGAAAATGAGCTTGTTGTAATTGTGAAATATTATTATAATTTAAAATCAATGTTTTCTATGTTGTTAAAATGTAATTTATTCCTGTGATCAAAGCTGAATTTTCAGCATCATTACTCCAGTCTTCAGTGTCACATGATCCTTCAGAATTTGATGCTCAAGAAACATTTCTGATTATTATCAATGTTAAAAACAGTTGAGCTGCTTCATATTATTGTGGAAACCGTGATACATTTAATTTTTTTAGGATTCTTTGATGACTAGAAAGTTCAAAAGAACAACATTTATTTGAAATATAAATCTTTTGTAACATTATAAATTTAATCTTCTCAATATTTTTTTTATTTTTTTATTTGGAAAATAAATAAAATATGTATATCTTCCCTGGTCACTTTTATAAGTGAGGCAACAGCATTGAATATTTTTGTGGGGAATTTCCACAAAATTGCATTTGAAACTATCCAAACACACAGATCTTAAACTTACATCAGAAAAGGGAAGTCAAGTCACCTTTATTTCTATAGCGCATTAGCGCTTAATACAATACAGATTTTTTCAAAGCAGCTTTACAGTGAAAACAGGAAAATAATGATCAATGATGAAAACAGAATTCAATTCAGCTGTAAAGAAATTCAGCTTGTGTTGATTCAGTTCAGATCAATAACTGAAGTTCTCATGAGAAAAACAAAAGTGTTTTGAGGTCATAACATAATTGTGTATAGATCTGCGTGAAAATAAGTCTTTATTAATCCATAATCTGCCCCTGTAATCATAATTGTGTGTGAAACCGGTTAAAAGTGCTTGCTGTTTTACTGCCTCTAGTGTTCATTACTGTCACTGCAGTGATATGTACGTATCGGTACGTACGGTATTGCAAAAATGTTGCAACAGGTACGTTTTTCAAATGAGCCTGTGTTGGCAGTTCTGTAAAGATTGGTCAGTCAGTGATGTGTTTGTGATGGTGTAGGCCCTCAGCCGGTGGAGCAGTACGGGACCAGGGCCGTGTTCGGTCTCAGTGATGAGATCGACAGCTCGTGTTGGAGCGCTGCAGTGACCAGTCCTCCCGCAGACACCGTGTGTCTGTCTGTGTGTCCCGCACCCGACGCTCCCATCGGCCGATACGTCCTGACGCTAGATGAGCGCATCCAGTTTGAGTTCATACTGCTGTTCAATCCCTGGTGTCCGAGTGAGTACAAACAGATGCACACACGCCTTAGGGTTATAGACACAGATATCCTGTTCCTTATTAATAAGATCTCTGCATGCTCAACCCATAATCTGACTCACAGGAGATGCGGTGTACATGGACAGCGAGGAGAAACTGGCGGAGTATGTTTTGGCCCAGGATGGCATCATCTTCAGGGGCGATACCAATCACCCCATCCCGTTAGCCTGGTACTTTGGACAGGTACCAACATGCATGATTACACGTGTTCATAATCTCATGATCTCACCAACTAAATGAGCTCTAAAGACCGTCTAACACACGACAGCGGAGACACTCATTAAAAAAAAAAGAGCTGTTGAACGAACTTAATTCAATTAAAGGGGTGGTTGATTATGATTTCACTTTTCTAACTTTAGTTAGTGTGTAATGTTGCTGTTTGAGCATAAACAACATCTCCAAGGTTACAACGCTCAAAGTTCAAAGCAAAGGGAGATATTTGCTTTTAAAGAATTGACTTTTTAAGGACTACAACAAACGGCTGGTAGAGACTACACCACATTCCTCCCGGGTTAGTGACATCACCAAGCCTAAAATTTACATAAACCCCGCCCCCGGGAACACGATTTATAGATTATCAAGACAGAATATGATAATCAATTACTAGAAGATAACTACACATCAGCTACATAAATTCATCAACTAACCATTCAGAAATGTCCTGTTGCTTCTACATGCTGTCACTTCTTCTTGAGTCTCTCCATCATTGTCTGACTCCGGTTTGAACATAAAAGGCTAAAAGTTTTAGAAATTTTCAGTGCATGTCTGTGTGAGTGCAAGCTGTTGAAGCTCCGCCCTCTGTGCCGGGAGCAGCAGCTCATTTGCATTTAAAGGGACAGACACAAAACGGTGCGTTTTTGCTCACCCTTAAAAAGTGACAACTTTAACATGCTATATAAAAATATCTGTGGGATAAAGTAAAACTAAACTAAAACTAAAATCTAAAACTAAAATCTAATTAGTTTGAAATTATTTGTTGTAATCTTGTTGTATGAACTTAAAATCAATTAGTCAAAAAGACTACTAAATTTTTTTTGTCATTTCCTAAAGTTTTGACATTCATAGAGAAAATGTTGTCATGTTAACTACATTTAAATTTTATCCCGCCTAGATTCAATTGCCAACATTATCATTTTATCTACCTTGACTCTACAGTTACTTCCAATGACAGTGACTTGTGTTCAATTAATTAAAACCACTTTTTACATTGTAACAATAAATATGTGAGGTTTAATACATATATAGTTCCAAGTATACCTGTCACCACTCTTCTGCATTATGGTAACCACAAAATTCAAAAACATTACAGAAAGTCATCTAAGTTTCTAACATAACTGAACATTAAACACTAACATTAACTAACAACATCTTTCCATTTACTGAAAAACAAAATAACACTTTAATCCCTAAATTTACCCTCCTCCTAATGCAGTCCCTTGCAAAGCATGCTGGGAACTACAGATCCACTGTCCAGCTAGTTGTTAACAAAAATTATTCATGTAGTTTTCACACAAATTAATTAAGTAAACTTCAGTTTTAAATATATTAGGTGGATTGAACACAATGAATTAAGTTGTAACAAAATGTTAAAAATCATGTTACTTTAGCTTATTTATATTAATTAAATTGAACAAAAGGCAAAAATTACATTGTAATTTTTCATTGCGAACTTGGCATTGATAAGGTCACGTGATCGAAACGTTTGGCGCATTTTTCAGTAAAATCATTGATTTTATCTCGCTTTGTTGACGTCTCTTGTCTTTGGTGGAGTGTGTGGACTCTCTTGAAGTGCCTCTCCAATTTTATTTCTGTTAACATTAATTTATATTTCAATTAATGTAACTTGACATAAAAAGTTTTAGCTAACGATAATCCAAATCACCCAAAAAAAAAAAAAAAAAAAAAAAGCATGAAGAAAATAAAGCCTGTTTTTGCTTTGTAAATATGGCACATTAATTCATGTGGATCATTAAAAGAATATTCTGGGAAATGTTAATATTGAGATCTCTGGTTTTTAAATGCAGAAGTTTGAGGCATTGTTGAAATCTCTTCTGAGTATTTGGAACACATGCAGGATGACCGATGTCTTTTCCTCAGGCAAAACATCTGGAAGCAGGAGTTTGAGAATGTGCCTAGCCATTTAATCTTAATTGCTCGCTGGATCTCAGATTTATTTTTTATTTTTTTCGTACAGGCATTTTAGGCAAAAAATGACCTGTTTTAGTGAAACGAAGTGTGCAAGATGTTTTAATTGTGTCTCTGTTGCGTTTTGTCCTGTAGTTCGAGGAGGGCATACTGGACATCTGTTTAAGAATCCTTGACATGAACCCCAAACACAAAAGGAACCCTGGGAAGGACTGTTCTGGGCGCAGAAACGTCATCTATGTCACACGAGTGCTCAGTGCTATGGTCAGTGCACATAAACATAAACATAAAAATATATATGAATCACCTTTAGGGGGTCTGTAGTTTTCAGCATTGATGTTTCAACGTTGAAATGTTTCTTGAACAGCAAATCCGCATATTAGAATGATTCTTTGCTGCCTTGAAATTTGGCCAAAACAATATATTTTATAATGCAGCGTAATTTATATCATCCACGTTTGCATCATCAGATGTCCAGGTAGGCAGCTCACTTGTTTCTGGAACAAAATGATAAATGTTTTTCCATGATAAAATTATTATTCACACTCATTTCATGTGATTTTCTGTAAGTTACAAGACAGTGGACGGATTAGGATTATTTTTTCCGCCCCAGGTTAACAGTAACGATAGGGACGATGGTGTCCTGGAGGGATGCTGGAACAACACGTTTGAAGGAGGCGTGAGTCCCATGTTCTGGAGGGGAAGCGTTCAGATCCTGAGGAATTGGTACAACACCTCCTGTATGGGGGTGAAATATGGACAGTGCTGGGTCTTTGCAGCCATCAACTGTACAGGTATTATATTACCCTATTAGATGATGTAGTGCTTCTCAATTGGTTACCCACTGTAACCTACGGAGCCCCTAAAGTGACTTCACTAGTTCACACTTGCATATAATCAGATACAGGATAAAACATGAGTATTTGACGTGCTGGGCTAAGTCAGATCTGCATAAAAGCCTCTTCTCGCACTGACTGGGCAGATTATATCTGAACGTGCTTCTGCCGAACTTTGTTACAGTAATAAAACATAGTATGGTGAAGGAAAAAATTTGAGATGGCATGAAAAATATTTTGCCAATGCATTTGCGTTCTTTTGCAAAAAAATGTCTTTCCCCTAAGAAACTTTATGTTCACTTGCAAAATGTTTGTGTTCCCCCGAGAAAGTTTGCGTTCAGAAAAATGTTGCATTTGCAAAGATCGGTAATTTGCAAACATTTTGCGAGCAAACTTAAAGTTTCTCAGGGGAATGCAGATATTATGCAAGTGAACGCAACGTTTCTCAGGGGAACGCAAAATGCTCACAAAATGCCTGCTTTCCCCTGACAAACTTTGCATTCCATCGCATCTCATATTATTTTCCTTCACCGTGTCCCTTTAGGGTCTCCGTAGATTCCAGCAAAAGTACCAGAAATATCTTAGCCTCCAAAGTGGAGGGGCAAAATTGTATGGATGGCAAGTTAATCTGGTGATATTTTTAACCATATTACCAAATGACAACAAAAAAAATGACAGTTTTCACTAAAATGGTAATTTAGTATAATACAGTATTTGACTCAGTGTTTGGATGCTAAATCACTGTTTCCTTATGCATCTACAAAAGTGCAAATGTTCCTATTCTGGCATGGTAATAATGGTAACATGCACTTTGTTACACGTTACATATAGTTTCTATAGTAATAACTGCTATAAATTATGTATAATTACATGCAACTAACTCTAAACTGAAATCTAATCCTAAACCTAACCCTATAGTAAGTACATGTAGTTAATAAATATCACTCAGTAGGGTTACACTTTATTTTAAGGTGTCATTGTTACAGTGTAATTATACATTTAAGTACTGAGTAAAACTACATGTACTTACTATAGGGTTAGGGTAGGATTAGGATTTGGTTGAGGGTTAGTTGCATGTAATTTACTGTTATTACTATGGTAAGTACATGTAATATATGTAACATGGACACTGTAAAATAAAGTGTTACCCTCAGTATTTAAATACATTACACTGTAACAAAATGTTGCATGTTGTCGGGCCTGTGCCGTTCATTATTTTGTTTCATTCTAAGGACAGTTTTGTTAGTTTTGTACTATAAACAGTTTTGGTTCAGCATTAGGCCTCCAGTCAATGTCTAAAGGAAAAGCAGTTGAGATGCAGTGCATTATAGTGTGTAAAGCGAGAGAAATGAGGAACAGATGAAGCAGGTTCTTGTTGTGTTTGTCCTCAGTGTCTCGCGCTCTGGGAATCCCATGCAGAGTGGTCACAAACTACTATTCTGCCCATGATACCAACAGCAACCTTGTGATCGAGCGTTTCTTCAACGAGAAAGGTGAACTAGACCGCAGCAGCACCAAAGATATGATATGGTATGACTACTTTTAAAACACTTTTATAAAAATAACTCATGCAGAACGTGATTTGTCAATCAAAATCTACAGTTTAGAAATATAAAAACTCAAAAATGAGGTTAAAAAGCACATATATGGACACTTCAAGACATTTTTAAAACATGTTCTGCTGTAGGAACTACCACTGCTGGGTTGAGAGTTGGATGACCCGACCCGATCTCCCTCCAGGATTCGACGGCTGGCAGGCGAGTGACCCGACGCCACAGGAGAAAAGTGAAGGTGTGTAGACTCTCTTCTTCCTGTCATACAGGAAATCAAACTTTCTCAAACTTTAAGGGATAGTTCACCAAAAATGAACATTCTGCACTGCAAAATTTTTATATTTTTGTTTTGTTTTCAGTTCAAATATCAAAATGAGAATCTACTTTGAGAAGCAAAATGACTTGAGTCTTGTTTTATGAAATATTTATCAAAATTAAGTGTGTTTATGCTAAAAACAAGAAAAATTACTTAAACTTAATTCAAAGGGAAAACAAGATGAATTTTTCTGACCTCAATGGAAGATACTTGTTCTTGTTTTAAGCAAAAACACTTAATTTTGTACAAAATAATCAGGAAACAAAATGTAATATCTTTTGTAATTTTGCTACTCAAGTAAATGTATCTTGATTTAAGAATGTTTAGATATTTGTACTGGAAAACAAGACAAAAATATTGAGTAAAAAAATATTTTTTTGCAGTCCGTCATCATTTACTCACCCTCATGTTGTTCAAAACCCATAACACTATAAATCTTTGAAACTTAAATTAAAACATTTTAAATGAAACCTGAGAGGATTCTGTCCCTCCCTTTAATCCAGGAAAACAAATCTTTTTTTAAACTGTGTCAACAAGTATAGAACAAATATATATATATATATATATATATATACAGTACCAGTCAAAAGTTTGGAAACATTACTATTTTTAATGTTTTTGAAAGAAGTCTCTTATGCTCATCAAGCCTGCAGTTAAAAAAAACAAAACAAAATTTCTGAAGGATCATAAGACACCAAAGACTGGAGTACTTGCTGATGAAAATTCAGCTTTGCATCACAAAAATAAATTACATTTTAAAGTATATTAAAAAAGAGAACCATTATTTTAAATTGTAATAATATTTCATAATATTACTGTTTTTTTTGTTTTGTTTTTTTTTAACTGCAGGCTTGATGAGCATAAGAGACTTCTTTCAAAAACATAAAAAATAGTAACGTTTCCAAACTTTTGACTGGTACTATATATATATATATATATAGATAGATAGATAGATAGATAGATAGATAGATATAATTCAATATAATTTTAATTAAATATTAAATATTTAAAAAAATATAATAAAATAACTTTATTCAAGAACTGCTATAAAGCCAAACCAATCTCTGTTACTTTAAACTATCCTTGTATCTCTGTAAAGCCACTTTGGAACAATCTGCATTGTTAAAAGCGCTATATAAATGAAGATGACTTGACTTAGTCTTGTGAACAGGTTTAGCCTCATCTGAAGTGTGTGTTCTCTCAGGTGTGTTCTGCTGCGGGCCGGTTCCTGTGCGGGCCATTAAAGAGGGAGAGCTCACCTTTAAATACGACGCTGCGTTTGTGTTCGCGGAGGTGAACGCAGACTTAGTGCACTATCTGAGGTATAAAGATGGAAACACAAGAAAGATCGTGAATGACCAAACAGTGGGACAGAAGATCAGCACCAAGAGCGTGGGCCGAGATGAGAGAGAAGACATCACACACCTGTACAAATATCCTGAAGGTAGGGATAAACAAACAAGTGCACTTCCTTTCAGTATCGCAACATAAGGAGATTTATTCTTATTTCCACAACCTCTTCCAGGCTCTGAGGAGGAGAGGCGGGTCTTTGAGAAAGCAAACCACCAGAACAAGTTGCAGCAGCAGCAAGCGAACTCTGGGCTTCACATCAGCATCAAGCTGTCCTCGGGGATCAGGAAGGGCTGCGACTTTGACGTGTTTGCGATAGCGACGAATAACACCGAGGTGGATAAGAAGTGCCGTCTGGTGTTTGCGTCGCGGGCCGTGTCTTATAACGGAGTCGTGGGCCGAGAGTGTGGCTTTAAAGACCTGCTCAATGTGGAACTGGCTCCTGGAGGAGGTGCGCTTTCATTACTGATGTGTGTGTGTGTGTGTGTGTGTGTGTGTGTGTGTGTGTGATTCAGAATGCAAAGCCAAATGCATCTGATGAAATCTCTTGCCTCAAGTGCATTAGCAATGCATTGGCCAAGCATTTACATACATGTGCATATGCATACAGTATTGTAATGTTTGTAATGGTATTATTGTAATGGTAAAGTGATTGTAACGCATGGCTTGGAGTGGCTTATGGCTTTTGTAGAACAGAAGTAATGGCTATTTTTAATTAAATTTTCTTATATAGTTATCCAATATCCAATATTCAATACATTTAATTTTTTATTTTTATTGATTTTTAGTATTAGTAGTAATAACAATAATTTTTGGTTAAACTGTATTTTAAGGTGTATGTGTTACAGTATTATTATACATTTAAGTGCTGAGTAATATTAATTTACTACATGCACTTACTATAGGGTTAGGATTAGGATTAGGTTTAGGGTTAGTTTGGGTTGTAATTATGCATAATTTATAGTTATTACTATAGTAACTACATGTGACGTGTAACAAGGATACGATAAAATAAAGTGTTACCTATTTTTTGTAATTATTTATAATAATTTGTGTACATGCTTTAATTATTATTATTAGCAGTAGTAGTAATAACTATTTATTTATTTTTTATTATATGTATATAATATTAACCATAATTGATATTGACTTTCCATTTAGTATTATTGAGTTAGTGTTTGATTATGTTGTGTGTTTGTTCCAGAGAGGAAGGTTCCTCTGAGGCTGAACTACAGTAAGTACTGTAATAATCTAATGGAGGATAACCTCATCCGCCTGGGCGCTCTGCTGATCGACCACGGCACCAGGGAAGCCATGATGGCCATGCGGGACATCGTGCTGGACGAGCCCGAGATCAAAATCAGGGTACGACCACCTTCACCTCCATCACAAGTGGACATGACAACGCCAGGCGTGCACAAGCTATCAGATGCATGTTGATGTGTGTGTGTGTGTGTGTGTGTGTGTATGTTGATGTGTGTGTATGTTGATGTTGATGTATCACTTGTGGTGGTTGAGGAGAGATCCCCTGATATGACTGTAAAGCGCTTTGGGTGTACAGTATGAAAGCGCTTTATAAATGGGTTCCACTTTAAACATTCTACTAACTATAAGTAACTTTGCAACTACATGTCAACTAACTCTCATTAGAGTATTAGTAGACTGTTATGGTTATGGTTCGGGTTAGTAGAATAAGTTGACTTGTAGTTGCCAAGTTACTTATAGTCAGTAGAATGTCTGTTTGTGAACCATCAAAATAAAGTGTTAGCAGATATTAAGCAGACAGTCTACTAATACTCTAATTAGAGTTATTGACATGTAGTTGCAAAGTTACTTATAGTTAGAATGTCTAAAGTGGACTATCCAAATAAAGTGTTACCTATAAATGTCTCATTCATTCATTCATTCATTCATTCATTCATTCATGTGTTGTTCTAGATTCTGGGAGAACCCAAAGAGAACCGTAAGCTGGCGGCAGAGCTGACCTTACAGAACCCGCTGCCCGAACCCTTGCAAAGCTGTTGCTTCACCATAGAGGGCGCCAACCTCACGGGCGGCAGCAGCATCACCGAGAAGTAAGAACACAAACTGTCTTTAGTGGAACGAGAAAATGCAATAGAGAGTGAGAAACGATGGCTACAAACACACTGCAGAGTTTGGGTAATCAGCTTAAAGTGCCCTTATTGTGGTTTTCAGGTATTCCCTTTCAATGTAGTGTGTAATAAAGCTGTATGTGAATGCAAAAGCTGTCAAAAGCTTCAAAGGTCAAAGTGCAGATGAATGGAGTTATTGTCTCCCAAAAGAAAGAAGTGATTCTGAACTGAAACGAGTCGTCAGTAATTCCAGTCTCACTTCCTGATGATCCTGTAGGTTTGAAACTAATTTGCATAATTCCAGCCTCTGGTCTTGATTGGCTGAACAGCGTCTCTTAGCTCCGCCCTCAATCACTGTAGTTTATCTGAGACTGGAAGAGTTTGGTTCGTGTTGTTCATGTCGAGAAGACGCTGATTTCTGCTGACAAAGCAAATCCACTTTGATGAGTCATCGAACCCACGCCATCGTTACTGTTCGTATCACTGTGATCAAGAGTTGAGATTCAGATATGATAATGAGCATTTGGTTTCTGACCAATCAGAGCAGAGCAGCTCTCAGAGAGGCGGGGTTTAGAGAGACTGAATCTTCGATCGAACCGTTTCAGATGATGCTGATGCTGCATTGGATATCATGAGAAAATTAATGTGCATGTAAACCTGTTGTAGGAGACTCCAAAACAAAATTAGGAGCCTTTAAAATAGCATTATAGGGCCACTTTAAATTATTGTTTGTGTGTGATATACAGTACACAAGTCACTAGCCTGGGGCTTCCATTCACATATTTTGTGCACATTTTGGAATATCACCTCAATAAATACTGTATAGAAGCACCAAGATGCAAATGCAGTTCACAAAATGCACGTAAACTTACAGTGTACATAAACTTTGCTTGCTTGTGATGGAAAAATTGTATTCGGCAAGAAGATATTACGATAAAAACACATTTAACTAATACATTTGTAGATGTGCATCCAAAAAGTCTTTACCTAAACAAATCATGTGACTTAATAATTCACCATCAGACTTTATCATCTCAGCTGTTCTGTTTAACTTTTTTTCAAAACTCCTCAAATCCTAGATTTTCAAAGTGGTCTCGGACTTTAAGAACCGACTGAACCTTTAAACACAGCGAGGAATCATCACACACTGCTCTTTGCTAGTGTCTTATAGTTTATATTTGAATAAACACTATTCAGACTAGAGATATGAACAGAGGTGAATCTGTGAGATTTCTAACGTGTAAATATTTGTTCGTCTCAGGCTGGAGTCCACCATCGAACCTGGGCAGGAGGCCAAAGTTAAAATCTACTTCACTCCCACTCAGTCCGGCCTGCGCAAACTCGTGGTGGATTTTGACAGTGACAAGCTGGGCCACGTTAGAGGATACAGGAACGTCATCATCGGAAAATAAGAGTCTACGCTGGTGAAAAAATGGAATGTGAAATCATCTATTTTCCTTCTACTTCTCATTATTCAGAGAGTATTACACAATCTTTTATATACTGTATTTTTTCTAAGAATGTGAAAAGCCGCACTATGTTTCTGGCTTCTTAGCAGCACATACTCTACACGCACCGCATGTCTTTAAGCACAGAACGGAGTGTGCAATCCTTTCATTTGTAGGACACGGAAGCATGCGCATTCCTGGATGTGTGTTTGGAGCCACATTGCATATTATACTTTAAAAAACAAAAGAAAGAAAATGATGCATTGAAGAGACGGCAATGTGGCAGTGAGATTTTTAGATGCGAGACTAAACATTTTACATGCATTTTTGCTTCAAATATATTTTTATATTCAGCTGTTACTTTTTCATTAAAAAATATGCTATAATCTTGGATGGAGTGTTTTCAGTCTGTATAATGCAAAAGGCTCAGACGAAGAATCTAATTTGAATTGTTTTAAATTCTAAGAATAAAAAAAAATGCAGTTCTTAAAACTATAAGCAGCCAAATCTATTCTCAAAAGTGAAAATGTATGATGATGCCTATTGAGTGATGGGTCCGTCCACATATGACTGAAATATGGTCCTTCATTTTAATCGTATTGTTTTTATTCCTAAAATAATGACCCCATTAAAAGTTTTCTTCAGTTTAATCACTGTACAGACTTGCACCTGTTTGATCTACTTCAAATAATGACCAGAAGGGTGTTATCAACATAAACACTAGTAGATTACCTCAGGACATTACAATTCATGTGCCGACAGAGGAAGCCTTTCCCAAACACTGTTGCTATAGAGCATATAAACATTTACATGCAGCGTTACAGACTAATCTGATATTTGCCATTGTTTTCTGACCACATTCACTGTTTCATAACAGGTAATAAATGAACTCACCATTACAATGAATCCTTGTATTTCCTAATGTACATTCAGCAGAAGTAGATGGATGAGAGTGAACTGTAAACATAATTAAATCAAAGTTAATGAACTTCATCATTGACCCATATGTTTAAGTGGAATTTGCAAAGAAAATGTAACTTTTAAAATGTGAAAACAGATGATAAAGTATATCTTACACACTCCTGTGTTAAAGTCAGCCCTCAGGCGATGTGTTTTCATGACAAATGTCCTCTGTGACACACCCTAGATACTCAACAACATGAGATTGTGTTCCCTACTGGCAGCTCTTCACCTCGATATCACTGCTATATATCAATATCAATCCAAAATACACATTACACATCATTTATTAGGCATAGTTCACTAGACTTGTAATGTCTCTAACCACCATTCAAACAATTCCTCATTTCCTCCCCCTATTTAACCCTAAGCTCTTCGCATTATTTCAATGAAAGGAATGTACTACTATATTTTAGTTTGATAATGTTTTTTATTTAATATTTTTTATGGGATTTTATGGTACTATATTATATTTATGCAGTAGTTATTATCCATTTATTCACGTTTTGAGCATAAAATATTCAAGATTCACGACTAAATTTTATTAAATTTTCAGGTCTAAAGCACAGACTCAAGTTTGATCTCTTTTTAAAGACGACACTTGGCAAATTATTGCTGAAGTGAAAAAAAGTTTAAAAAAAAAGTTTTTTATATGAAATCTATATTTTCAAAAACAATATCTCAAGCTTTCAGTGAGATTTTATTTGGCCGCAGTACCAAAATATTTCACTAGATGATTTTGTGTGTGTGTGTGTGTGTGTGTGTGTGTGTGTGTGTGTGTGTGTGTGTGTGTTCACATAGCAAGTGCCAAAACCCCCCAAAAAACATTACATTTCCCAGTCAAAAAGCACCAGAGCACTTGAAGAGCAGCAGAAAGGTGCAGTAAGCGACACTACTGACTTTAAGTAACTTTGCAACTACATGTCAACTTATTCTAACCCTAGGCCTACTAGTCTACTCATACTCTACTAATACTCTAATGAGAGTTAGTAGACATGTAGGTGCAATGTTACTTATAGACAACAGAATGTGTTAAAGTGACCATCAAAATAAAGTGAATCCGTAATTACTTCACAACTGCTAAAAAGTATGTTCTATATAGTATGAGTGAGTATGAATGTAATACATTCGCCATGTTATCATTATCTTGTGACACTACCAACGTCAGTTACGTAGTTTCACTGCCATTCATAAATCCTCTCCCGTGGCCTTATGGGATAGTAAAGTGTCCATATGCACACTTCATAATCTCACCTGAAGAAGTAGCCTACGTCATCTGGGGACTTTTTGCCTGCACTGTGAATACTATACAGTAGGGAATTGTTCGATCACATAGAAATTACATATAGCTTTACTGCACCTTTAAAGCATTGGAAGTTAAGAGAGAGAGAGAGAGAGAGAGAGAGAGAGAGAGAGAGAGAGAGAGAGAGAGAGAGAGAGAGAGAGAGAGAGAGAATCTTTTGTTTCCCATTTTGCACCAGAGTTTTCATAAAGTGTTTGTATTTTATAAGTCTTCACCAGGAAATCCAATTGTTTTGGGTTACATTTTAAAAAGATGGTGCTATGTAAGACATGTATGAATAAATCATAACAGAAAGTGCTTTTCTTCTTGTGTAATTATACGGGTTTTCATTGGATAAACATTCCAAAGTCGTCATTTCATTCAACACTAGCTGACAATTGAATCACATTTATCTTCGATGCCTGAAGGTGCAAAAAGAAAACTTCCATGGACAAAAGCCCTTTTCATTGATGTAGGTTATGGTGTGTGTGTCCCTGGGTTTTAAAAGACATGATGGTGAGTAAATAATGACAGGGTTTTGATTTTGTGGTGAACTATCCTTCGAAATTATGAAGTTAATGTCATGTGAGTAGTGAATACTGACCTCTGTTGGTCAAATGGAGAAATTAATCGAAAATTAGAAATAAAGACACCAGCTCAGCTATTTCGTATCTTCATTCATTATCCTTTCCCTCCAAAACATATTAGGCGACTATTCAATATAATCGAGTATGTTATAATGCGTTTCAAAACGTCCAGCAGAACATTTTGTCACAGTTGCAGAGGCTTTTTAAACTGGGACATTAAAGGAAGGCAATTCAGACCGAACGCAATGATTGAACGAACCTTTAATTGGTCCTACACCTTCCACATACGATATACAGACCCTTTCCAAAAAATTTGAATATCATGGAAAAGTTTATTTATTTCCATAATTCCATTCAAAACGTTAAACTTCCATATATTATAGATTCAGGGCCCACAACTTAACCGATTTCAAGTATTTAGTTGTTTATTTGTACATAATGTGGGCTTCCAGCTCATAAAACCCAGGATTTCAAAAAATTTGAATATTACATGAAATCACACAGTAATTACACAGTGATACCATGGTCATTGAACCAGGTTTTGGTTCTTTTGGCAGTGTGGGCAGGTGCAAATCCTACTGGAAAATGAAGTCCGCATCTCCATAAAGCTTGTCTGCTGAAGGAAGCATGAAGTGCTCTGGAAATGTCCTGGTAGACGCTGCGTTGAGTGGACCGCACAGTGGACCAACACCAGCCGATGACATGGCTCCCAAACCAACACAGACTGTGGAAACTTCACACTGGACTTCAAGCATCTTGGATTGTGTGCCTCTCCATTCTTCCTCCAGACTCTGGGACCTTGGTTTCCAAATGAGATGCAAAATTTGCTCTCATCAGAAAAGAGGACTTTGGTCCACTGTGCTTTATTAAATCCAGAGTCAACGCAGCCGTCTACCAGGACATTTCCAGAGCACTTCATGCTTCCTTCATTTTCCAGCAGGATTTGCACCTGCCCACACTGCCAAAAGAACCATAACCTGGTTCAATGACCATGGTATCACTGTGCAATTACTGTGTGATTTCATGTAATATTCAAATTTTTTGAAATCCTGTTTCTGTGGGTTTTATGAGCTGGAAGCCCAAATTATGTACAAATAAACAACTAAATACTTGAAATCGTTTAAGTTGTGGGCCCTGAATCTATAATCTATGGAAGTTTAACGTTTTGAATGGAATTATGGAAATAAATAAACTTTTCCATGATATTCAAATTTTTTGGAAAGGGTCTGTATATGTACATTTAGACCACTTAACTTAGTGATTGCTACCAATATGTGGAGAGACTTTCAACCGGCATAACAACACATTTTCCTGGAGCAAATCACCCTTCCTTAAACTGCTTCGATATTAAAGTAATTATGTCCCTTGAAACGAGTCGCATTTGAGGGTCACTAAATGATATTTGAAAGTTTGAAACCTAAAATGCATCTGAAGAGTCCAGGTTTATCCTGAGGGTGTCAGTGTCGCTTCTTGCTAGATTCAGAGAACAGACTCATGAGACAAACACACAATACAACACACAAACATGCATCATATTTCTGAACACAAGACAATAAATCAAGACATTATAAAATACAATTGCAAATAACCCATCAGAGTTGAGCATTTCGTAATTCCTTTTAATAGGTTAAATGAGTTATTTAGGCTAACTGAAACAAGTGATGTCCTCAGAAATTACAGAAAGTTACACAACTCAAACATCTAATTCCATAAGTAACATTAAAGCAGAACTAAGTAGATATACAGAAGATGCATCATTAAAATCACTTCAACATTAGAAAACTGCAGTAGGCTACATCTGTCGAACATTAATGTAAAAGCGCATTTAGAAACAGCTCTATTATAAAACAAACACACACACACACACACACACACACACGTTGAGTTTTCATGTTTTATGGGGACTCTCCATAGACATAATGGTTTTTATACAGTACAAACTGTATATTCTGTCCCCTTACACTAAACCTTCCCCTAAACCTATATACCCATCACACAAAACTTTCTGCATTTTCACATTTTCAAAAAAACACAACTTAGTATCATTTAAAAGCTGTTTTCCTCATGGGGACCAAAATGTCCCCACAAGGAAAAGGATTTGGGATATTGCCATCTTTGTGGGGACATTTTGTAGTTTATATTGACATTCTACACAATAATGTTTTTGCTGAGCTGAGGACTTTTAAGATGATCGCTTTTCAGATTTCAACAAGTGAGTATATTCATAAGCTATTACATTGTTTAAGTCACTTTCTCAGAAACTCATACAGGTTTGACATTACATGAGGGTGAGAAAATGACATCATTCTAATTTTAATTTGAAGTATCGCTTTAAATCCACACATGCTGGTTCCTTTCCTCAAATCACAACGATGCCAGTTTAAAAGTTATTTACAACAATCAAACTAAAGCTAGGACTAATGATCTGGACAAACTCGGTCAGGACACGTGGATTGTAAAATCGGGACTGTCCTAGTTTCATCTCCACTCCTCTTTATAGTGTGCAGTTTTCATCAGGACAGTCACTGTGTCTCTGACTGGTGTTTGTTTCCCGCTCTGGTCTCGTTCCTCTCGTGGAGCTGATGATGAACCCGACGGGCCACTTCTTCCTCATCTTCCTGGATCATCTGATGGTCTTCAGGACCTGCGTCCTCATCTGATGTCTTCTTCTCTTCTTCTTTCTGCTCATTGATATGAATCTTCTGTTGTACCTGCAGATACGCCTGAACTCTGTGCCGCTGGGTTTGGCTCTCACTGAAGTCAATGACTCGACACTCGTACGTCCCCTCGTCTGATGGTTTGACGCTAGATAGACGGAGCTTATGTGAGATGTTGCTGCCGACCACTTTTACCACCTTAAAGCAGATATAAAATATAGTTATTGAACATTCACATTCAGCTAATTAAGTTTGGTAATTAAAGGGGCTGTATGTAGAGTTCAGAAACCCTTGTTATAGTGACACCGGTGGCCGTTATAGTGAACTGCAGCCAGTGACTAAAGGCCAATTTATACTTCTGCGTCGGGTGCGCGTAGAAGGTACGGCGTAGCATACGCATTGACGTGTACCATACGTCGTACCCTTCGCCGTACCCTGACGCGCACCTCCTCAAAAATGTAACTACGCGTCGCGGCGACGCGGACCGCAAGACCTGTGATTGGTCGGCTGGATAGCATTGCGTTTTCTCCTACGCATTTCCGGAATGATCTTCTGGACTCTGCACCGCCCGCCCGCCATTTTTAAATTCCGAAGATCAGTGAAGAGCCATGGAAATAGACCAAGTGACCGAGAGATTGCTTGAAGAAGTGCGGAAATACAGCCATCTGTATGACTCCTTCAGTCACCATTGCTCGTAGAAACCTAAACTCAAAACAGCCGCTAGGAATGTAAACACAGTGGAACATTAAAACCCACCCGCGCCAACTAGCGTTTTGGCGGTGTAACTGCAGAGCAACACAGACATTCGCAGAAGTATAAATGCTCACGACGGCGTCGCCTACGTGCGTATCCTACGACGTACACTACGGCGTACACTCGACGCAGAAGTATAAATTGGCCTTTACAGTTCGTGCTCACGTAATGCACAAAAGACTGAACGTGATTTAAGGCCTTAAAGGGATAGTTCGGCCAAAAATGATATTAAACCCATGATTTACTCACCCTCAAGCCGTTCGAGATGTATATGTCAATCATTTTTCAGACGAACACATTTTCAGTTATTTTAGAAAATGTCTTAGATCTTTCAGTGGTTATAATGTCAAGTTATGGGGTCCACCTCCTTCAAGTCCCAAAAATGTGCATGCATCCTTCACAAAAGTAATCCAGGGGGATAAACGAAGGCCTTCTGAGGGTAATCCGTGTGGTTTTGTCGTAAAAATATACATATTTAAAACGTTATAAATGAAAATAACCGGCTTCCGGCAACGGTCGACGCGCGTTCACGGGAGATGGATGCCGGCGTATGACGTGGGACGTAGCGTAGGAAGCGTCGTGACGTAGAACGAAGTATAGCTTAATCAAACGCTACGTCATACGCCGGCATCCATCTCCCGTGAACGCGCGTCAACCGTTGCCGGAAGCCGGTTATTTTCATTTATAACGTTTTAAATATGTATATTTTTACGACATAACCGCACGGATTACCCTCAGAAGGCCTTCGTTTATCCCCCTGGATTACTTTTGTGAAGGATGCATGCACATTTTTGGGACTTGAAGGAGGTGGACCCCATAACTTGACATTATAACCACTGAAAGATCTAAGACATTTTCTAAAATAACTGAAAATGTGTTCGTCTGAAAAATGATTGACATATACATCTCGAACGGCTTGAGGGTGAGTAAATCATGGGTTTAATATCATTTTTGGCCGAACTATCCCTTTAATATACTCATGACCAAAATC
The DNA here is from genome assembly GCF_965113295.1 of Leuciscus leuciscus. Classification (NCBI taxonomy): domain Eukaryota; kingdom Metazoa; phylum Chordata; class Actinopteri; order Cypriniformes; family Leuciscidae; genus Leuciscus; species Leuciscus leuciscus. Next base: position 38,916,374 of record NC_138738.1, on the reverse strand, counting down.
TTTTTAATTCTTTGCGTATTGCAGCGATATACAGTTATCGAACATTCAGACACGTCCACACAGCGAACAACGCTTAGATGAATCTGTAAATATGTGCTTCACGCTTTCCTCTCAATAACAGAATAAACACACAAAACTGCCAGCGGTTCAGAAATCATCTGATCATAGAGATGTGGATCTGAGATTCACCGGCATCATGATGACAGATGAGCTCATTAATATCACATGGTTATGATAGTTTGATAGTATGATAGTATATTTGAGTCTATAGATTATATGTGAGACTAGTTTTAATTAATCCATTTTCCTTGCATGACACATTGACATTACAGTATAGAATGGCTCTTTCGGCATTATCCTGAACATTGTAAGTATTAATTTCATGTGTGAATGATAGAGAGGCTCTCGGGAGCGTAACCGTCACATGCTTCGATTTTCCCGGGAAAAACGTCCAGAAACCTTCAAATAAAAATCAGTCTACAGGCTTTCATAGACAAACTGAGTCAGGGAAGGTCTCGTTTTTTAAGTGTCGTTACAAACTTCTCACACATTAGCAATAAAAAAGTGATTAATACATAAAAATTCGTACATATAGCCCCTTTAAGAAAACGTGTATTGCAGAGAGATGCAATATAATGATCATGTTTATGAGCACCGATTAATATCTATTGAAGAAATTCCTTCTCACAAGAGGTTTAATTAATGAACATAAATCAATATACAGGTATACAAAAGCACCACATAGCAGAAATTACTGTGCAGAATTACTTAAAAATTTCTTTAAAGAATAGGCAAGAGTGACTATCAGTATTTCAACAAGAAAAGCAAAACGTATTAGTTTGATCTTCTCTCTCTCTCTCTCTCTATATATATATATATAGCATCGTACAATTTCAGAATAAAGCAACATGTAATAAATCAGAAAATAATGCAACATGTAATAAATCAGAAAATAATGCATATGGAAACCTCAACATTACGTCAAATTAAGAGAAATTTCCAAATGCAAAACTCACACTTATTTTATTCGCCCCCACTGGTGTGTTTTCCTGTGGAATCACCTGTAGACACATCGACATATCAAAACTAAAGCTAAGACTGATTATCTGGACAAACTGTGTCCAACTCTGTCTCAGGACACGTCATATGGTTCGTAAAATCGGCACATGATAAAAAAAAAAATAATAAAAAAAACATAGCAACATATATTGGTTAAAATATTTCTTGTTTTTTAGAAATATTATTATACTTTATAACTTGTATTGAATAAATTATAATTATATTTATAAATATAATTTCTCCACCATCTTGGAATACCAAGGTATTAATGGTCCAAAAATCATAATACGGTACACAGGCTCCTTGGTAAAATAAAAAATATATAGTTATATTTATAACAATGTTGGGTAGAGTTTACAAAGCATTCAAAACTGTGTTACAGTGCGATTTCTTTTCTTCAGAAACAAACTGCTTGATAATCTACCAAAATCTATTTGAAAGAATAAGTATTCATCTTTAAAGCTGCAGTCCGCAGTTTTTCCTCTTTGTCGCCATCTCTGTTCGAAATCTGCAATTGCAGTTATTCCCGGAATTATCAACTTTTCGTGGGTTGTGCCTCGGCTCGGCACAGCGCGGATGAATCCAGTGTTTTGAGGAGAATGTACAGCTGTCAGTCACTGCGCCGGTGTGGATACGGTCATTCGCAATCACAGATTCTACTTTTTGGAAGTATGACCAACATAAGAGTTTTCACTGGAAAATTTCGTATGAACAAGTAACATCCACTTTTGTTCTGACCAACTAAGGGGGGAAAAGCATTGCAGTAAATCACGCCGATTAAATCTAATGATCGCTTATCATATCACGTCAAACTGTGCAAATTATACTTTGTTCTCAAATGGTTAATGTGAACAACATCAGCATTGCGTGACATTTAATGCCCTTCCGATATTATCCTTGTTTTCGCATGGGCCGGTTGCAGTCTCTTTTTTTCTCCGAAGTTCGAAGTCTTTCGCGTTTTACAACGGGGGAATCTGCAGTTGGTGATTGTCGTTTGAACCTTTCTGGATCCGCCATCAAATTGATAAGTGTAATTATATCAAGTGCTGTGAGAAAAGGCTGTAAATCTCCACCTCCAACATCCTCACACTCATAGCCGACTAGCCGAGACTCTTCTTTATGTGGACAGATGTGACTTTATGTGGACAGATGTGACGGAATGTGGACAGATGTGACGGAATGTGGACAGATGTGACGGAATGACGCAAAGACATGCTTGAATTTCCCACGGAAATCCACCAGTACCACTGGAATTAGAAACATTATTACAAGCTTACCGTTTTGAATCGAGCTACGGCAAGCAGAGAGTTTTGAACACTGGCTGGTTATGTACTTGCTCAAAAATTTATTTTGTATAATTTTTAACCCAAAAAACCTACGGACTGCTGCTTTAATAGATGAAAACAACGTAAAAACATTCGAACAAATCAAAGGTGAGTTTGCTTCTTTCCTGATTGGTTGTGGACGCGTGCGGCTCCGCCCAGTCTCGGCTGTGTCTGGTGTACCACCACTGGATCTCCAAAGAGACTGAGGATGAAGAAGCTCCTCTGAAGGAGCAGGACATCTCCACGTCATCTCCAGCCCGAGACACCACGTCACGAGGAACCTCGGTGAAAAGAGCTGAAGAGAAAGAGATTACAACTATTATTAGTCATCCTGCTCTCTATAGATATAGTCGTACTGGTTCTGCGAATCTCTTCACACAGATGCTTTCAGTCGTGTGTGTGAGTGTGTGCATGTGTGTGTTTAGAGGTCTGACAGTCCAAAGCTCAAGAAAACTAATTGCAAACAGGACTGGAGATAATTAAGCAGATACATTTGAGGACAAACAATATAATTAATTCATTAGTATAAAACACACACACACACACACACACACACACACACACACACACACACACACACACACACACACACACACACACACACACACACACACACACACAGTCTGATGGCCTAAAGGGACTCTGCCGTTCTCCATTTCTTCATTCAATTCTACTATTTATTTCTCACTGGACTATTGTTCATGTCTTTCAAATAAGTGAATATTAATCGATAAACTTCCCGTATATTCATACTTTGACTGAAAAGGCAATGAAAGTTGTAAACTGCGGTGAATTGTATATATAGGTACGCTTTTGGTATTTGCAAAAACGTATGTAGATGCGAAAAATAAATAATATAAAATAATTAAGGAATAACAATCACAGACAATTAACCCCAAGATGTTGAGCACAGCATTTATTTCAAGATTTGCATTTTTATTTGCTTAGAAATGCTAGGGGACATTTTTCACTATATTTGCCTGGACCACAAAACCAGTCACATGGAGTAATTATATGAAATCATATGAAAACAACTATTGAAAATCTGAAATCTGAGGGTGCAAAAAAATCTAAACATTGAGAAAATCTTCTTTAAAGTTGTCCATTAATGTTGGCGATTGTGCTGCATTCACTCACAAAAATAAATGTTTTATATATTTACGGTAGGAAATTTACAAAATATCTTCATGGAACATGATCTTTACTTAATATCCTAATGATTTTTGGTATAAAAGAAAAATCTATAATTTTGACCCATACAATATTGGCTATTGCCAAAAATATACCAGTGCGACTCGTGACTGGTTTTGTGATCCAGGGTCACATGGCATAAAAAAATCTTTGAAGATCTTTGATATCCTGGTAAAAAAAAAAAAAAGCAGTGATCTGAAACTACTGCACTCAACAAACCTCAAGATAGCACATTTTGAGTCTGTGCAACATTAGTAACACACACACACACACACACACACACACACACACACACACACACACACACTGTCAACATCTTTTCCCTTTGCATCTTTGTAATTACTCCCTGATTTCTGCTCTTTGTCTCTGTAATGAGAGTGTACAGTGTGACCATCTGTTGTCTTTGTTTGGAGAGAGAAAGACAGTTTCTCTGGTCATTAATATGCACAGTCTCTATTCGGCTGGTATAAAGGTTATTACCCAGAGTCTAAGATGGAGCAGCGTTACAGTCTGAGAGCTGATCTGACCAGTGCTAACACTCATATTTAACAGATCGTGACTGAAAAAGCTGTATATGCTCATCAGACCCAGAGCATTTACAGGATCACCAGTGGCAGAAGTTACAGTCATCTCTCTTTAAACGGGTTATAAGCACTGCACATCTTCACACTGATTTTTTGATTGATCTTTTTGTCACTCAAATGGGATTTATGAATTTCCAATGCAAGTGAAAATATGTCTCTTTCTTCTCTCTATTTCTCCTCTGCTCTGCTGTAGCTCGAGTCGTTTCCTAATCTAGCTTTCTAATAAACCTGGCATTGTATACAACAAATATTTTTGGCTCTGTGACAAATTGCTTATGTTCCTCTATGGATAAAAGCGCCCTGATAAATGTAAATGCACATTTTCTTTATGTGCGAAATACATGAACGACCTAAAATGTGCAAAATACAACCAGAGAACTACAAGTTCTTCTGCATTCAGCAAAAACATTTTTCATTTAGAACAGCTGCATTTGATTTTAGTTTTTTCCTTATAAACTGTATATTTTATTTTGTTGATGTATCCTTTTTGCATAATTTTTTATACTGTATATCATGTATAATATTTGGTATTTTTCTTTTCCTCTTACCTTGAGAATCTACCTTTAAATAAACTATATTCACATAAAATTACTATTATAATTATATTTTTTTATAGTGAAAAATGCAAGGTAACTTTAAAAAAAATAAAAAAATATTTAAATATAGCATGATCATTTTTTGAATATTTAAGTAATATTACATGAGCAAGAGGAATAACAGCATGCTTGTAATGCTTTAGAAATCATCCTGTATCCTTGCCCTGACTGATTTCCCAGGAATATTCCCTCGGATCTGTTGGGATGTTCCTTGTTCTTCATGGTGACGTTTTTTCCATGGAAATGCACTTACGTAATTTAATGTGTTTAATTGCATGCTAGCGCAATCAAATCAAGTTAATTACGCATTCAATAATTGTATTATTTTTAATGAATTCAGTGAAAATTACATTTTAACTCAAATATTACAGGCTACATTGTTCTGCGTTAAATACATAATTGCTCTCTAACCCAAAGGCTGAATGCTTGTTATTTGTGCGTGCTTTATTTCTTACCGTATTTGATAAATTAAGAAATCTGTGAGAATATTGTGAGAAGTCACAGTTAAAGACTGCATGTAGAGTGCCTATACACAGTAGCTGTTAGTATAATGTGTATTTTAGGATGACAGGAACACTGTATTGACCAATCAGAATTACCGTGGACTAAAACTCAGTGTCTGAAACCTAGCAGCCTTGCTTACCATTCTGTCAATGACTTAATAGGCAGCGTTTGCATGAAGGCACCGACTAAACTGCTTCAAAAACTGGCGACAAAGGCATATTTAAACTTTGGATTCTGACATGCATTGTGGCCTTCCTATCTCTGTATATGGCGATGTTTTTTAGATTTCAGATACAGCCAGCTTTAAAAACCTCATTTAGCCATTAGGGCTTTTACTGCACCATCATTTATATGGCAAAAATAGTTTTTGCGTACATATGAGGGGAGCATGTCTATGTTCCCACAGCCCTATGTTCCCACAGTTGTGTGTACCAGCACAAGCACTAAAACCTACCCTTCATAGGGGACATAGTTAAATGAGAGAACATAGGACTGTGGGAACATATGGTTGTGGGAACATAGGGCCTAATTTTCAAAATTTTCAGTGAAAAAAAAATTTCTTAGAAATGTGGGAACATAGGGCTGTGGGAACATAGGGCTGACCCCCATATGGGAGACGCAGTTTTCGCGTTCATATGATACGCACTTTATGGCGTGTAATACGCACGCACTCCACACTCCTAATCCTACCCAAGGGTTTACAGTGTGTATCATTTGCACGCAAAAACAATTTTTGGTGTATAAATGGCACGAGAAATCAAATTCGTGCTATAGATACGCACTTTCATGAGATCGTGTTGGAATGACATGCAATGTTACAATAGATCTCTCTACCGACAGAAAAGTTAGCATTAACTATACGGCAATTCTCAAAAGGTGTACCACTGAATGACAGAAGTGAGTGTGAAGGCAAAGAAAAAGAAATAATAAATGACAAATAAGAAAGCTGCAGACACCAGCATGATATTTGTTCCCTCGCCTCAACAAAGGGTTCATGGTTTAATCTCAGCTGGAGGAAGACCTCCACACAGATGAAGACAGACAGCATAGGTCACGAAACCCCCTGTAGTCATTATTAAACCAGCTCATGCTGACCTGAGAAACGGAGACAAATCACAGCTGGTCATGATATGGCAAAGTCTGTCAAGCAAATGCGCCCATGTTTCACTATGCCGGCTTTAAAATGGAAATGATGTTAGTTTTGATTAAATATTCCAATTAAGAACATTTGTTCGTGTTTGTCTGAGTGCTGCACTAACTTCTGCAATGATAAACTGACAATTTATCAGATATATTCCAGCTGTGTCTTCATTTTTTCTTTCTCTAATTAAAATGGTTGAATATGATTGTGATTTTAACAGTAAAAGACTGTAAAAAGGCTACAGTGAAAAACTGTTAATTGGTTAACAGAAAGTTTCCTTACTATATACGGTAAATAACTGTGATAGATCTAATGGTACATTTAATGTTAGTTTACTGTAAAATACCATTAAATTTACAGTTTTTGGAAGTGAAAACGAACAAATCATTGTGTAATTTACAGTAAAAAAAAAACGTAAATTGACATTCCCACAATTCCCTGCGTGACACTTCACATTTGATGTATTTTTGTTAAAATAACTATGTTTCTTCATAGTTTTCTTAGTTTTTTTCTAATCAGTTATGTACATTAGGGTTTTATGTTACATTTAATGTTGTTAAATTAATGTTTATTGCATTTTTTTTATTTCATGTGTGTTACCATGATGGTGTTTAATGCTTGTGTGCACCTTCTATTTATATTAGTATTGACTTTCTTGTGGAAGAACTGCTTGTGATGAGATTTAATTGATCATGTGATTCTCATTACTGCTGTGATTGGTGGTTGTCAGTGTATATGGTACAAAACAGATATTAATACTTCAACAGGTTGGTAAATTAACATTATATCAGATAATGAAATACAGTTTATTACTGTAAAGTTTTTTTTTTAGTTTTTTTTATTAGTTTTTTTACACAGTGTAGTCAACTTATGTTTTTCAATATACTCAATATAGCTTTACAGAAGGCTAACATGATGGGAAATCTATTTCCTGTAACTAACAAAAGCCAGTTTCAAAATGACATCATCATACAGAAAATCTTTTTTGAAGGAATCAAGCAAGGTCAAACGATTTGATGAATTCTGTGATGTTTTGTGGCCGCTACAGTTACTTCCTTAAAGCAGAACATGAGAGTGGATTTTCACAGAACTCATCAGATCGTTCACTCAGCTTGTGCACTTCACTGAAACACAAGACCACAGATTTGAGGACTAACTTTAACTTTTAATTGACTCCCAGTGGAGAGGCTGGTAATCTAACCTGAGAGATTCAAGGCATTAGCCGATCAATAATCCGCTCATTCACAGCTCTCTCGTTTATATTGATCAAAGACAGATTAACAGATCAAAAATACACAGCATTAATCACACAACACAGGAGAACAAAGCAGGGGAAGCACAGTTACAAAACCCTGAGCGTGACTGAATTACTGTAAAAGATGGCCATGAAACTATTTCCATTCAAGGAAATTCCTGCCCACTGTTCTTTTTACACAATTGAAAACTGAGAACAGAATGAAAACTATGGTCATTTTGCAAGTGATGAAATTGAATCTGTCTGTTCAATACTGACTGTACTGTCAATATTCAATATATCTACATCAGTTGCCATGACTCAAAGGTCCACTGAAGTGCCTAAACACGCAGCATTCTTCAGTGTGTGTATGTAAAGTCCACTGAAACAGGAAACAGCTCCTCCCCTTTTTTAAAATAACCAATAGCGTTTAGTTTATATCACCGCTCAGCCAGAGCCGCTGAGCTCGAGTCGTGAAAGCCACAGTTTCCTCCTAATCTCAAACTTCTCCTCCATATCGCTTTAAAATATAGTATTCTGTGCAGAACTCAGTCGGGTCCGATACGTTTTCTGGTCTGTGGCGACTCGATCGTACGATCCGCTCTGTGTGTCGTGTCTCTGGACCGGAGCTGTGGCGGATCGTGTGACACTGACGTGAAACCAGACTTTATTCGCCCCAATGGAAAGCATATTACACTGTCTGAATCATTCCCTATCCCCTATATAGTGCACTATGTGCCATTCACCATGTAGAAAATAATAAATGTGTGAACAAGTGACCGATTTCAGCCGCAGATTCAGCGTCTATTTATGATGTAGGGGGCGGAGCTTCAGATTCTGGAGAGCATTTGATTGGACAGAAAATCTGATGAGAAGCTGAAGTGCAGAGTGATGTCATCAAAATCATTGATCCATATTGGCGGGACTGAGACTGTACATTTTTAATTATCTTCTAAATGTGAATTTTGTCATTGTTTTGGAGCACACTAGCTTATAGATAACAGTAAAGCTAACATATTCATACTAAAAGCCAAAAATCTGATTTCATGGGGACTTTAAGCATCAGTTCAATGTCTAGACACTAGCTGTCGGAAAAAGGAAAACTGGGAATTTTGTGCTGCTCATGCCCATCATGTCACAACATTAGCGTCAGAGGAATTCCCATGAAGGCTTGGAGAAGACGACCGTGGAAAACCCTTAGATCTTACACTTTATTTTCTGTCCAGCTGCTTACATCCTTGCAGGACTGCAATTCAGTTATGTTTGGATTAAATTCGACTTAAGACATATTGAATGAGTCTTAATTCTGTTTATGTCTGTTTGAAATTATAGATCAAAATATAGTTGAATATTTGTCGTTTCCACTGTTGGTGCGTGTTGCCAATGGACCCTGCCATTAATAGAAGCTTTTTATCTAAATATAAACAGTTAAACATGTGGATGTAAATTAGCAATGTTGCTTTAATCCGGCTTATTTACATTTTGTATTTTAAAAATGTTCATTAACATGCATTGTAAAAAAAAAAATTATGAAACACAAAACATCAAACAAAAAATGTAAAATGTAAAAGAAAACACAAAAATATTTAACCATTGTTTTTAACACTAAATGCATATATATATATTCAAACTTTCATTTACAGTAGTTGACTCGTCTTAATGAATGCCAGCATGGTTTTATTAATTTGATTCCCATACAAAAATTACAATAATGTGATTTTGGTTTTGAGGAGATGATTTACAAAAATTATTCTATTTAAGGCAGCTTTAACTAGGTGTAACCATCACACAAAGCACTGCTAGAAAAAGTCAATTTAGGCTAAATGGTATTTTAAATCAATAATAATAGCCTATTTTATAGTTACTGTGATATATTTGACAATTTGCCCCAGTCTATGTTTTAATTTGGTTTGAGTTTAAACTGCTTCATGACCTATTTCAGCTAATATCATCTATCATAAAACATATTTTCTTTCCTAAGAAACTTTATATCAGCTGTTCATAAGAAACTTTCAAAAACAATGGTTTCAATCTCTATTCATAAATGTTGAGTTAAACACTTCATTAAATCAACAACAGAAGCGCAAAACTAAGTAAGCTGTCTATCCAGACAGGATATATGAGCGTTCTGAATCACTCCACGCATGTATGATGCCCCAGAAACGCAATCTAGGTTGGCAGCTCATTCGAGACACATCCCACGACACTCAATCCCGTTTCATTAGTTCCCGTTCCTCACTCACGCCTACCGTTTCCAGATACGTGGTTGTCCACCACCAAATTCGCGCTGATTTGGGCATAAATTCCCACCGAGTGTAAAATCCACAGCATCTCTCCAAACGAGCCCATGTCTGCTCTATACACTCATCAGATTTTCCAGTGAACCGGCAGCGGAGCGCGCGCGTGTGTCGGGCGAGTGGGCGTCGGTGTCCCGGAGCGCGGAGGAACACACGCGGAGGGGCGCGTGTGTGTGATGAGGTCAGGTGAATTATCAATTAGGCGGAGGGATATAAACTGCTCGCACTATCAGGTATGAGACTGGTGCATTGAAAGTCACCTTCTAAATGTGCAAACTAAACATTTCCACAATTATTGCTCCGGAACACGAAGACTTTTCATTCAATAGTGTTGCATGATGAACAGATGATCAGTCATCATTTGTACGTTTTGCACTTGCAGTTTTGGCTAGTGGCCTTCTACAAACCATATGGTGTGTTAAAGTCATGTTGGAAAGAGTTGAACGCAACTTTCTTTAACCTAGGTGGCATGTCAGTGAGACAATATGGCGGACACAATAGATTCAGCGTCTACATAGACAGTAAATTTGTTGAAATGCAATGATTATTTTTTCCATAGCTGTGTTGCATGTACACAGTATGATTGTACAATTACGATACATAGCGATTAAATTTACAGCACCATCATAAGTTGAATAAACCTTTTAAAAAACAAAACACAAAACACGGCTGTTGCACATTCTTTATTCATCATGTTATAGAAGTAGATTAAAAAACCCTTGCTAAAGATTTTGACTTGAACGCACCAGATGTAGTAATTATGACTTCCCAACTTTGTAAATATGAGCTTCCCTGGAGGACTTGATTAGATCCAGTTAGATTTATTATATCTGAGGGGCTGTTTACATGACAACTAAAATGTTTTCTGTTTTGGCCGTTCATTTACACGATAACGGCGTTTTGGGTGCCTGAAAACGCAAACTGTTGAAATGTTTTTTGAGAACAATACCTCATCGTCTCCATGTAAACTACAAAAACACAATTCATGAAAACAGGGACATCTTGCACATGTGTAGGCTATTTGTGTCCAGTCTATAGGCGTGTAGCATTTCTTCACATCACCATCTACTGGCACACAGCACATCGCCAACTACTGGCCTGGCAGCAGAATACAGCGTTTCTAGTTGCTTTCGCAGATCCGAATGGGGGTCATTTTGACAACGTTATCATCTGTATGTGAAAAACACAAAGAAAAAACATTTCTGCTTTTAGTACATTGTTGTCATGTAAACGTACCCTAAGAAAGTCTTACATAAACAAATGCATAAAATATTCCTTCCTGACAGACATCACTATAATGCCCTATATACATGCATACACATATATATATGGTTTTTGAGCAGCCTTCACATTGATATACTGGTCTTTGCCTTCATTTCTTTGAGCTAGACTGCAGTGTTTTATAATCTCACAGACTGTCCAACCATATCTAGCAGGTTCATAAATATTAAATATAGCTGTGAGGATGGAGGAAATGGAATAACCTGTGCTAAAATAGCTGAATATGCCTCACAAATGTTAATCTGCCTGGTTCTCAAACCCACTGACAGACATCAGGATCAGGTGCTGAGCCAGAGGGAGTTTAACCCGGACTGATCTTGAGTACGTTTGCTTTTGCCAACATGGAGATGATGTTTAACATGTAAATGAAGAGGGTAAGATCACTACTTGATGGTGTATTGAAACGGCAGACCCCAAACTCTAAACAATAACCCTAGAAATGAAAGGAACAGTCCACAGAAAGAAGAAAAGTCTTGTTTTATGTATCAAAGCATATGATTTAAGCCATGCACAGATGCACTCTCAATAGTAATAATAATACATAAAATCATTCACACAGTAGTTGTCTGTTGAATGTTTTTCACAACTTTTTAGTTGCTTTAAAGGTCACTAGAAAATTGCATGCTGTCTCTCAGAACTTTTCAATCAGCGATGTTTGCTTTTAACATCGAGTTTTATTGCAGATACAGTCTGGTGGATTTAAATGTCTCTCTTGCTGTGAGGGACAAGGCCAGCACTTTAGCAGCTGCTAACCGTGAAGGTGTCATTAAATGAGGTCAAGTGTCTTCATATAAGCTGTGGCAAACATGGCTTGCAGCTCAAATACAGAATATAGATTTTCTGAAAGCTAATCTTTTGACTGCTTTATTGGCCCTTGATGCCGTTGGCTTTCAAGCTGAGAACCTTGCATGAGCAGCGTCGGCTGGTTTGAGATTTTATTTTGGCCTCAGCACTTAGTTGATCAATATGATAATTGATTGGCCTGCAAGACAGGCTGGCTGAGTTAATGAGTTAGTGATTAAATGGTAATGAAAAGGTTCAAGCACCCACTGCTGCTTTGGCAAGAGCTCTTGCTGACAGGCTTAAGAAGGAAACAACCTCGAATAAATTTTTTTTTTTAAAAAAGCATTTTAAAATGCCTGATTGAACAAAGACATTTTCAGAAGTTAGCACAATTTGTTTGAAGGAGTCATTGCTAATTTTTGCATGTGGCTGAAGCAAACATAACGTTTTAAAAATGCATAGAACAAAGAAAAAACTCCACTATGGGTGTGCAATCATTTTCCTGAAGGTTACAAGACTTTTAGCATGTGAAATTACTTTAAAACTTGCATGAATGTGGACAACAGCATTTGATGTCATGATCATAAATGTATACATAAATTCAAAGTATTCAAATATATTATCTTATTATATTACAGTTCAGCCTGATCTCACGGCAGTTCGTACGAATTCTACGAGGTGGCTAATTCGTACGAATTAGTAAGATTTTTGCTAAATCGTACATATTTTACGAATTGCCCAATTCGTATAAATTCATACGTATGACCTACCCCTGACCCCGCCCCTAAACCTACCCATCACGTGGGTTTAGACAAATCGTACAAATTCGTACGAGTGAGGTCGTACGAATTCGTACGAATTAGCCACCTTTTGATCACTTGTACGAATTGGTCGTGAGTTAGCGTTGCACAGTTTCACATTTTGCATTTTTAGTAATGCACCAAAAATGACCCTGCTGCACACCATGCAGTGTTGAGATTTGTGTTCTTTGTGTCCAGACAGTCACAAGAGCTCAATTACAAGCACAAAACTTTGCTTTCTGCTTGAACATTGATCTTGAGTGCACAAACACACACTAAACGCATGCATCATCTCTGGCTGTGTCTCAGAGCGGCAGTCGATGGGTTTTCAGGTTGAGTGATGGCAGGTGTGGTGTTTTACTGGCACCCGGTCCTCTTCTCTCTGCTCCTGAAAGCCACGTGTGTCTCTTCATAAGTGCCAGCTGTGAGACACCAAGACCTAGAAATGGCCAATAACAACAGATGCAAAAATGACAGAAAGAGAGAGTGAGGAGAAGTGAGGCATAGAATGAAAAGCTGAAACGGTCGTTCCTGTTCTGCAGTTCCATATGAACTCCATCTGATTAAAATGAATGCATATGCTTGTGATGTAATTTAAGGAAATATTATAAAAAAAAATGATATCAGGCTTTCAGAAATCTGCTCTGGTCAGTTTCAGAGGCTTTACTGATGTTTATGAAGAGCTGAAGTTGAGATGAAGTTTGTTTTGCTCATTTCAACCATCTTTTGAAAAGTTGGCAATATCATATCAGTTTTTGTATTTTGAAGGATGTCATTATTAGAGCAGTAATACAGTGTTTTTCTGTAGCTCATGTAATGTTGAGATTCTGCTGTACAATTGATCCTGCAGTGTTAAAAAAGAAAAATCCAACATCGAGATAAATTATCTGTCATTTGTAAAGTATTTAATTCATTGCAATGACTGCATTACTACCTTTTTATGTATTGCATTTTATTTCCAACAAAAATAACTATATCATGAGAGCTATGAGAAAAAAAAATCTGTAAAAAAACAAACAGAAAAGGTACATTTAAAACACAATGCAATGACTAATTCAAAATACTGGGAAAACACCTGTGAAAAATTCTTTCATATTAACACAGTACATTAGGCCGAAAACAACCATAAACCATACAACACATTTTTTGCTTTATTAAAATATAAGAATTACTATACAAATTAAAGGGATACTCCACTTTTTTACAACTCCCCCAGAGTTAAACAGATGATATGACGCAGCGCCTGAAAATAGGTCTAATAGGTTAGACAAACTTAGTCCCGGTCACGTTGGAAGTTACGGAGCTGGGGACTATTTTCAGGCGCTGCGTCATATCATTACGCCTGCTGGACTCATGGTACGGCAGCAAAGTTTCTTGATTATTACGCAGGAATGAGAGTATAGTTCCTAGCCATATCAGCCTAGAAAATCGCAACTTTACATTTTCCGTCGGTCTTAGTACACGATGTAACTACAGAAGAGTCAAGTTTTAAATAGGAAAAATATCGAAACTCTTTGGTCATTTTTTTGAGAGAGATGCTAATGGTCCTGTCCGATTCAATGATCTATGCTAAGCTATGCTATAAGTGGTACCGCCAGACCCGGAGATCGGCTGAATGGATTCGAAAACGGTAAGACTCAACTGTTTAACTCTGGGGGAGCTGTAAAATGAGCCTATTTCCCCCAAAAAGTGGAGTATCCCTTTAAGGCTAGAACTAATTTGAGGCTAAAGGGATCTTGCTTTGTTGCTTCTGAGCTTTCCAACACCGAGAGTGAGACAAAGCAACTACAAAACATGGCAGAATTCATCAAATCTATTGCTAATACATGAGTCCTGCATAATGTTAATTATCCTGCATAAATGTGCATGGCATTGATGCTGTATAGGTACAGTATGTGTGTGGTATAAGGTCGGTTTTCTAGTCTTCTCCTAATGGTGCTGCGTTTATGCCTCCATAACAGGAGTATGACAGCTGGTATTTCAGTGGCACAGTAATTGCCCTTGAGAGGCCGAGAATGGCACATACTGTATATCTCGATTTCTCTTTCACATGTTACATAAAAGAGCATTTTAGTGCTGCTATTTGCAGCTCAAGTAAAACTGGATGGAAAATGCTTGCAAGAAGTCTTTGTTTTCTGGCTGTATCTCTCATTATGAAAGTCAATAACAAACCATTATACAGTACAGAAATAGAATGCAACATCAGAGCATAATGCAAACCATTCTGTTCATATGAACACATACTTTTAGATCACTTTTAATCTTTCATAGTCCCACAGAAATTAGAAGCAAAACATAAAGCATTTGTTTATCAATGAGAAACACACACATGCACACATGATCATTTTTAAAAATGATCATGATTTTAACGGTCAAAGACTGTAAAAATGCTAGTGAAAAACTGTTAATTGGTTAACAGAAAGTTTCCTTGCTATATACGGTAAACAACTGTGATAGATCTAACGGTACATTTAATGTAATTTTACTGTAAAAAAAATATCAAATTTACAGTTTTTGGAAGTGAAAAAGAACAAGTCATTGTATAATTTACAGTGAAAAACCGTAAATTGACATTCCCACAATTCCCAGCGTGACACTTCACAATTGATATGTTTCTTCATAGTTTTCTTAGTTTTTTTTCTAATCAGTTATGTACATTAGGGTTTTATGTTACATTTAATGTTGTTAAATTAATGTTTATTGATTTTTTTAAATTTCATGTGTTACCATGATGGTGTTTAGTGTTTGTGTGAATGACACTGTGCAGCTCCTATATATACTAACTTTCTTATAGAAGAACTGCTTGTGATGAGCTTTAATTCATCATGTGATTTTCAACCCATCTGTGATTGTTGGTTGTCAGTGTATATGGTACAAAACAGATATTAATACTTCAATAGGTCAGTAAATTAACATTATATCAGATAATTAAATACGGTTTATTACTGTAAATTTAAGTAAAGTCTATAAAATCAAAAATGTTGCTACTGTATTTTTTACGGTAAATTTCTGGCAATCACAGCTGCCAGTTTTTTACCGTAAATTTAACAGATTATTATTTTATTTTTTTTGTGCACTCAAAACATTCTCGATGGAAAAGAGAGCCAATAGTGAATAAAAGAATAAAGAGAAACGGTCTGAGGCTATGACAGCAAACCGTGGCTTCATTAGCCAGTGTGTTCGGCAGCACTAATGGAGACAAATGTGAAAACGCTGCCAGAAGAGGCGATAGAAACAGAGAAATGCTTCATTCTAATGCACATGGAAAACAAGTCCAGTCAGTCAAAAAACACAAGCTGTCTGCAAACACGCGGGTAAACTGCAGAATCCCAGACAACTATCAGTGAATGATAATGTGTCACTGTGACGTCTCATGCACAGTTTGTTACTAAAATGAGGAAAAAGCCACAATCCATATGCTTGTTTCAAAGCTTGAATAACGGAGCTGCACCACAGTGATTTATAGGTTTCTACAATGGGTATTTCTTTTAATAACTGCCATCAATTATTAAATAGCTCTAAGGGATTGACCATCGAAAATGATTTCGAATGAAGTCTTATACATCTCATACTCAATCTGATCCATTTGGCTCCTCAAGTTTTAATAGCTTATTCTGAAAATCAGCCCACAAATCAATGTATTACTTTAAAGGGTAACTCTCGCCAAAATTGAACCTAGGCTCTTTTTGTTTATCTACCCGAGTCAAACTTTCATGTAAAAGCATAATTAGAATGGAAACGGTGTCACGTAAATCTAAAGAAACTAGGTGAGGACTCAAAATGCAAAGGGAAAAAACGATATTTATTACAAAAAGAAACACTAAACACAAAACAAAACCCACGAGGGGGAAAACATAACTAAATACAAAACAACCACAACTTCAAAAATGAACATACCAAACAGGGTCACGGGGGAACAGGAGACGTGTACAAGACAACGATCCGACACAGACTGCAAACACAAAGGAACTTATAAAAGGGACAAATCAGGCAGGTGATGAGGAACAACAGGTGGGGCAAATGAAACCAATAATGAGATAACAAGGAGGGTGGGGTCAAAACAGTGACAGGAACACAAACACCACATGTGCTACACGAGACAGGACAGGCATGTGACATTACCCCCTCCTTAAGGAGCGGCTACCAGACGCTCCACTAGGGACGGGAGGGACAGACCAGGGCGGGACGGGAGGGACAGACCAGGGCGGGACAGACCAGGGCGGGACGGGAGGGACAGACCAGGGCGGGACAGGGGGAACAGGAAAGACAGACCAGGGCGGGACAGGGGGAACAGGAAAGACAGACCAGGGTGGGGCAGGGAAAATGGACAGTTCGGGAGGCCAGGGCGGAGCAGAGAGTCCATCGGGCGGCCAGGGCGGAGCAGACTCTCCCTCGGGCGGCCAGGGCGGAGACTCTCCCTCGGGCGGCCAGGGCGGAGACTCTCCCTCGGGCGGCGGCCAGGGCGGAGACTCTCCCTCGGGCGGCCAGGGCGGAGACTCTCCCTCGGGCGGCCAGGGCGGAGACTCTCCCTCGGGCGGCCAGGGCGGAGACTCTCCCTCGGGCGGCCAGGGCGGAGACCCTCCCTCGGGCGGCCAGGGCGGAGACCTTCCCTCGGGCGGCCAGGGCGGAGACCTTCCCTCGGGCGGCCAGGGCGGAGACCTTCCCTCGGGCGGCCAGGGCGGAGACCTTCCCTCGGGCGGCCAGGGCGGAGACCTTCCCTCGGGCGGCCAGGGCGGAGACCTTCCCTCGGGCGGCCAGGGCGGAGACCTTCCCTCGGGCGGCCAGGGCGGAGACCTTCCCTCGGGCGGCCAGGGCGGAGACCCTACCTCGGGCGGCCAGGGCGGAGACTTTCCCTCGGGCGGCCAGGGCGGAGACTTTCCCTCGGGCGGCCAGGGCGCAGGAACCGGAACAAACACCAGCGGCTCAGGCACTGGAACTGGCACCAACGGCTCAGGCACTGGAACTGGCACCACCGGGACTGGCACTGGAACTGGCACCACCGGGACTGGCACTGGAACTGGCACCACCGGCTCAGGCACTGGAACTGGCACCACCGACACAGGCTCGGCAGACGTGACGTGAACAGGCTCGGCGGCGGCCTTCTTGTCCGAAGACACAGGCTCGGCAGGCGTGACGTGAACAGGCTCGGCGGCGGCCATCTTGTCCGAAGACACAGGCTCGGCAGACGTGACGTGAACAGGCTCGGCGGCGGCCATCTTGTCCGAAGACACAGGCTCGGCAGGCGTGGGCGGAGCCGGCAGGGCTAGCAGCGTGGGCGGGACCGGCAGGACGAGCAGCTCGGGGACGGCCTCTGGGACGATGGCGGGCTGCTCGGGGACGGCCTCCGGGTCATTGGGGAGGCCGGAGGTCTTCCTCCTCCTCCGCCGTCTTCGATGGTGAAGTGCAGGTTCAGGTCTGGACGGAATTAATTGCGGATGGAGCTCTGGGCTGGGCAGCGGCGATGCATTCTCTGGGCTGGGCAGCGGCGATGCATTCTCTGGGCTGGGCAGCGGCGATGCATTCTCCGGGCTGGGCAGCGGCGATGCATTCTCTGGGCTGGGCAGCGTGACGGATCGCTGAGGTGGTGCAGGCAGTGCGAGCAGGATCACCGGAACAGGGACCACCGGAACAGGGACCACCGGAACAGGGACCACCGGAACAGGGACCACCGGAACAGGGACCACCGGAACAGGGACCACCGGAACTGAGGCCACCGGAACTGAGGCCACCGGAACAGTCACGGAGGGAGTCTTCCTCTTCCTCCTCCGTTTCGAGACCACTGGAACTGGGGCCACTGGAACTGGGACCACTGGACTCGGGACCACCGGAACTGGGACCACTGGACTCGGGACCCTCTTCCTGGCCTCTCGCTCCTGCAAGCGAGCGAGACCCTCCACCATTGCCTCAAAGGTACTTCTTTCATACGCCCTCCTAAGTAACCAGTCCATGGGCTCATCGAGTGCATAAAAGAAAAGGTCCTTAAGAGGCCCCTCGTTCAGTTGTAGGCCCTCCGCCGCTCTAAGGAATTCGGCCGCGAATTTCCTCAAATCAGCCCCTTGCTGGCGGAGGGAACTAAGTGCCTGAAAACGAATAATACGTTCGTATTGGGGGCACGCAACAGAGGGGGCTGGTGGGTGACGTGAAACCCCTTGCGGAGTCCTCGACATGGTCGGATCGTTATGTCACGTAAATCTAAAGAAACTAGGTGAGGACTCAAAATGCAAAGGGAAAAAACGATATTTAGTACAAAAAGAAACACTAAACACAAAACAAAACCCACGAGGGGGAAAACATAACTAAATACAAAACAACCACAACTTCAAAAATGAACATACCAAACAGGGTCACGGGGGAACAGGAGACGTGTACAAGACAACGATCCGACACAGACTGCAAACACAAAGGAACTTATAAAAGGGACAAATCAGGCAGGTGATGAGGAACAACAGGTGGGGCAAATGAAACCAATAATGAGATAACAAGGAGGGTGGGGTCAAAACAGTGACAGGAACACAAACACCACATGTGCTACACGAGACAGGACAGGCATGTGACAAACGGCACTTTTAAGATTTACCGTATTTTCGTTTTCGGTCAAATTGCCTTTTGAATGGGAGTGCTTGGGGCTGAGGCTATTTTTAAAACACTAAGAAGGCTTGACACAACATGAAACTGTGCTGAAGTATCACCAGAGGCTCTACACATGAACTCCAGAATTGAGAACAGTGTTTGTGTACACAGAGTTTACTAAAAATAAAGATTTTGTACGACTCGCTTTATCAGTTAGTGTTTCCGGCTGGAATTGTGTCAGTCAAAAGTAGTCGATCTCCGAATGCAACGTAATGAAGATGACTCCATATGAGGAAATGTCATGAACTTGTAATTTCAATGAAAAGCATGATAACTATTTAAATTTATATGGAAACAAGATTTAGGAGCTTTCCATCTTTACCCTCCACGTTATGTTGCATTCGGAGATCGACTATTTTTGACTGACAAAATCTTGAAGTTGTTCAAAATCTTTATTTTTAGTAAACTCTGTGTACACAAACAATGTTCTCAATGCTGGAGTTCATGTGTAGAGCCTCTGGTGATACTTCCAGCACAGTTTCATGTTGTGTCGAGCCTTCTTAGTGTTTTAAAATAGAGATATTTGATGCTATCATAGTCGTGCCCCAAGCACTCCCATTCAAAAGGCAATTTGACCGAAAACGAAAATACGGTAAATCTTAAAAGTGGCGTTTCCATTCTAATTATGCTTTTACACGAACGTTTGCCTCGGGTAGATTAACAAAAAGAGCCTAGGTTCAATTTTGTCTAGAGTTACCCTTTAAATGGTTGTTAAATAGAAGTCCAACTTTATTAATTTATTTTTCTGTATTTGTGACATGCTTCTCAGCAATTCCCCCCACTTGTATTGTATTGTGTTCTTCGATCCGTCCGACATAAAATGATCATGATGTTTAATAAACAATATCCTCTGACATGAACGTACTGAACATGCAGAGACATTTCAAGTACTTGAATTTGTTGTGAGCATCTCTGCTAGTTTCGGGATTTTTCTTCTTTGCTATGAACCTCTGCAGGTCGTAATAACTTGGGTCATGATATTATTGTCTCCAAATTGTGTTTCAGCCTTGGATGTGTCTGTGGGGAAATAAACACTGCTTTAATGCTTAAGAAGATGGAAAACAGAATGATGGCTTATTTGACAACTGTTGGGTCATTAAAGAAGAAGCAGTGAACAATAACCCAGTTCTCAGATTAGCTGACGACAATAGCATGTTGCCTCCCCTATAGAGAGAGAGAGAGAGAGAGAGAGAGAGAGAGAGAGAGAGAGAGAGTGTGTTCAGTTTCTTATGAGATACATACAGTATATGTGACCCTGGATCACAAAACCAGTCACAAGTCACATAGTGGCAATAGCCAACAATACATGGGTCAAAATTATACATTTTTCTTTTATGCCAAAAATCATTAGGATATTAAGTCAAGATCATGTTCCATGAAGATATTTTGTAAATTTCCTACCGTAAATATATAAAACATTTATTTTTGTGAGTGAATGCAGCACAATCGCCAACATAAATGGACAAATTTAAAGGAGATTTTCTCAATGTTTCGATTTTTTTGCACCCTCAGATTCCAGATTTTCTAATAGTTGTATCTCTGCCACATATTGTCCTATCCTAACAAACCATACATCAATGGAAAGCTTATTTATTCAGCTTTCATATGATGTATACATCTCAATTTTAGATTTTTTTGGTTTTGTGGTCCAGGGTCACATGACATGTGTGGCATCATCTCAGTCAAACAGGTTTCTTAAAGGGATAGTTCACTTTGAAATTAAATTTTGGTATGTTTTAGCTTACCTCAAGGGCATCCAAGATGTAGGTGTCTTTTTTTCCGCAGTAGTTTCAATTTTGATATTTTTAGGTCAAACCGTTCTTGTCTGTCAGTCATATAATGCAGGTCTATGGTCACTGTCTCAAAGAGCATGCACAGAGTCCAAATTAAAACAATTCCCCATCGTCCAAATTAAACAATTCCCCATCGTAAGTACACATTGATGGCCTAAGACACGAAACGAGCGGTTTGTATGAGAAAACGAACAGTATTTATATAGTTTTTACCTCTTATACACAGCCACGTCCAAGTGATCTGAGGGCGCGCGCGCATCCTGCTGTGTGACGTGTGCGCAGACTGGTGCATAGATATATACACTAGATGTCGACTTGGCTACTGCAGTTCATTGGAAAGAAACCGTAGCCAAGGCGACATCTAGTGTATATATCTATATCCATAGACATGTATAGAAAGGCTAGATGGCTCAAGGCGGAGTCAGCTGTGTCGTCACTTGGCGGCCATCTTAGGTCAGGAGACTGCGCTGCTGCTCCCTGCTGCTGTGGACGGAAGGTGAGTGACATACGCCAACTAAAATGCTCGTAACTTGCTGAATTCTTGACGGATTTACAAACGGTTTGGTTTATTACAAACCTTATTAACGTGGCTATGATTTGTGCTGATGCCGTTTGTGGCTATAATTTTTCACAAGTATGCAGTTAAATAGCCGCATCCCTGACGTTTATGACACACCAAGCCGTTTGAAAATCGGTTGAAAATTGAGCAAAATATAGTTATTTCAGCACTACATGCACAATAGACTTTAATGTTATAACTGGACGAGCGGTCCTGTCCTAAGATGGCCGCCGTGTGACGTCGTCGGGTCCCATTGGCTCTCAGCGCCGGTAAGCTATCTAGCCTTTCTATACATGTCTATGTCTATATCTACCGCTCGTTTCATGTCTTAGGCCATCAATGTGTACTTACGATGGGAATTGTTTAATTTGGACTCTGCGCATGCTCTTTGAGATAGTGACCATAGACCTGCATTATATGACAGACAGACAAGAACGGTTTGACCTAAAAATATCAAAATTGAAACTAATGCGGAAAAAAAGACACCTACATCTTGGATGCCCTTGAGGTAAGCTAAAACATACCAAAATTTAATTTCAAAGTGAACTATCCCTTTAAACAGAACAAACTCACATTGGTTGTGTGAATGTTTGGCTGGTCATGATCGAACAAACAAGGTAAAGACGTCACAGTGTTGCAGGATAAAGATTCACTTTAAAAAAAAAAAAACAATCATTAAATAGTAATAACGGTTTTGAAATCAAATGCTTCTTTGACCAAACGAAGTTGGTGAGAAAGGTTTTCGGTAACACTTTATTTTACAGTGTCCTTGTTACACATGTTACATGTACTTACCATAGTAATAACAGTAAATTATGCATAATTACATGCAACTAACCCTCAACCAAACCCTAATCCTAACCCTATAAATACATGTACTTGCTTAATATTACTCAGTACTTAAATATAGAATTACACTGTAACAATGACACCTTAAAAATAAAGTGTAACCAGGTTTTCTTACGTACATGTAAAATGAATTCATACATTGATAATATTTTTCCCTACAACTTTATGAAATAGCACCCCTATTGTCCAGCAATTGTTTGTGTTTTTGTAATGAATGCCAATTTTATTTACAATGATGGACAGCTAAAATTACCCATAACACTTGCAATTTGTTCCTTGAGGCTCCAGCTGTTGCTCCTTTTCTGCATGTCCAGAAATAAAGTCATGCACTGCAAAAAATGCTTTTCTTACGTCTTGTCTGGTTTCCAGTCCAAATATCTACAAATTCTTAAATCAAGATGCATAAAGTAGTAAAATGCCATAAGATATTATGTCTTGTTTTCTGGGGAAATACATCAAAATTAAGCGAGTTTTTGCTTAAAACAAGCAAAATGATCTGTCCATGGGGTAAGAAAAAATTATCTTAATTCAAACAGAAACAAGATTATTTTTCTTACCCCATGGACAGATAATTTTGCTTGTTTTAAGCAAAAACTCGCTTAATTTTGATGTATTTCCCCAGAAAACAAGACATAATATCTTATGGCATTTTACTACTTTATGCATCTTGATTTAAGAATTTTTTTTAAATATTTGGACTGAAAACTAGACAAAAAATACTAAGAAAAGCTCTTTTTGCAGTGTGGTATTATTACTATGGTGACATGCCAGGTAATACCCTGGTCCTCTTTTGTAAGTAAACATGTCTATTTTATATCAGTTGCATTCTGAGTAAAATGTCAGCAAAATTCTTGTGCATTGTGATCTGTGTGTCGCTGCAAAAGTCTGATTTAAATAAAAAATGCAGCACAAAGAGGCAGAGAGAGGAACAAGATCCTGACACCGAATCACACAGAAGTGTTCATCGCAGGTTGATTCTGTGCGACCCACTCCATAACCCTCCTGTGAATCATCTATTCTTAATGTGCATGTCAAACCCACTCAATTATTCTAATTCACCATGGCAACAGCATCAATGAATGTCCTTCATAGAATCAAAGTGATACAAAGAATGAAAGTCGCTCATAATGGTCAGAATTTATTTTTCCTTCAATATTATATGCTTAGCTGCATTTGTTTTATATGCATTCAGCAATTCCCCCCTGCTTTTTCCAACCAAATCACACTTGAGAACCAGTTGAGAACCACTGATATATTGTACATTGTCAACACCTTTTGAAACAATTCACATTGACAGCTCTTTAAAGTTATGCACTAAAATACCTGTATACTGTATTTTTTGTTGTTGCTTAATATCAACAAAAGAGAAAATAAAACTGCAAAAAAATCTGATGAATCAGTGCCAAAACCTGCAAATCTTCCCATCCAAATAGACACAAAATCAAATTAGCCACATTTTACCCAAACTATTTGTGTTAGAGAAACTCAGGAACACTTTAAAACTATTTCAGTCACGAGCACACGGATATAACAGTCTCTAAATCCGTTGAGGAACCCGACACATCGTGTGCTGTGTACCATCACACCAGAGATGATGATGTGCAGAAATGCTAATTTTATTCAGTGTAGGCGCCAAGAGCCACTTCTCCCCGTCTCTCATCTCTAACAGTCATAGAGCTCTGTTATGCCTCGAATGCCTCTGAATATGGAGAGACATCAGCATTCAAATCATCCAGAGCGAACACGATGTTCTCAGCGCGTTGCCATACAAGCAAGAACTGTATACACCTGGGAAATAAGACACAATGCAGTTATGGCGTGATGCATTACTCAGGGACAGAATGAGAGTTCCTTATCAGATGAATACGTTTTGGAAAATGTCCTTGACTGTGTTTGGGCAGGTTTTATTATCATTTCTGCAAACATTTCCAGAAAAACCTGCAAATCCTGTCCTCACTGGAAAAAATTTATAATGGCAGGATAAACGGTGTTTTGGATTTTTCAGCGGCTCTGTCTGCGAGTTACATTGTTGCACCAGTAGGTGGCGACAAGTGACCATCTTTATGAGTTATAGAATTAATAAAATTTTGAGTTATAGGTTCAAAAATATTGATTTAGGAGAGAATAAAAAGTGAATGGCTGCATCTGAAACCACATACTTTCTTACTATAGAAGCCGAAAAACAGTACATGACAAAAGAAGTATGTCCGAATTCACAGTACTCATAAAAGAGTAGGCAAAAAGTACCTGGATGACCTACTATTTCCAATGAGATTCTAAAGTGTGCATATGAACTCTCTCAACTGTGTTAAATAACAGATATTTGGAGATAAAAATAATATTCAATATCTATAAAAAAAAAAAAAGTTTAAATAAACACAAAAAACAGAGATGAAAAATTAACATAAGTACGAAATTTACTTTTGCTATGGTTAAATGTTCAGTGATATCTTCCAAAGATTTGGATTTTTTTTCTCTATATAGTGTTGATATGGCAACTAGTAAATACACTAAGTTTCATCATGCTAGCATGTGTGGAAGTATTTAAAACAAGTGTGTTATAACTGGCCCCGCATTAGATTGTGTCCCGCTCACCCCAACCTCGCCATGTGTCAATACTCTGCTAACACAGGGCCAGGCCACATGCATATTAGCATGATAATATCATATGAGCATATGTGAATAGCAATTAAAGAGACCTGTCACCATTTCTCCAGTGTAACAGTTCCACGCTGAGTCCAGAACACAACTGTACATCACAAACGGTTTGCTACAAACTGTGATCATTGCATGTTGACTGGGTATTATACTGTGATTAAACCATGGTCTGAATGAATACTCGATTCTGATTGGCTGCAGGGTGTCCATTAAAAAGTGATTGAGGACACCTAGTAAAGGAGTTCTGGTGAAACTGACTGTTTACCATTCGAAATGAATAAATAAATGCGCTGGCTACATCAGCTGTGAGTAACCATAGCAACAGGCAGTAAACTGAAGGGTTCTACGATCTGAGCGGACTATAAATATCTCCGGTTGCTAAATAAACCGTCAGGCGTAACCAGGGAATTTATTATTGTTATTGTTTGTAAAATCTTTAGATTTCGATTGTAAAACTAATTAAAATATAAACAATTTTTTTTAAAATGTGTTATTTGGCAAGTGACCATGGTATAAGCGGGTTAATGCCCTTCGAGGTGTCCTTCGCTGCACGTCGGACTGTTCACGCCTCGCCGTCATCCATTAATACCTGACAATGGACACCTCGTCGGGCATTAACCCTTACTTAATCAACTGGGGAAGTATGGCAATTTCTATTAGTTAAAGGTGTCTTGTCTTAAAGAAAATTCAGATATTGTATATGCCACATGCTCTGTACCATGAAATGTAAATAAATAAATAAATAAAAACCTAGAAGAGAAATCAAATAAATCAAAGAAAATATAGAACAAGATGGAGCAAAGGAAACCAATTAGCCTGTGTGGCACAGCGACCCCAGGACCAACTCAATTACCCAGACCATTTTGTCCCGAGGCCACCGGAATCTTTCATCATTTGATTCGATAGCGGTGGAAATGCCACCCAACTCATCCATCTCTCAAAAGAAATGAAAGCCTTCATCTATCTCCTTCCTCTTGACTTCTTCCCAGTTTTGTTGTTCACTCATTTTGCCGGCATCGATGCAGACTTTAAAATGT
Source organism: Leuciscus leuciscus (assembly GCF_965113295.1). Classification (NCBI taxonomy): domain Eukaryota; kingdom Metazoa; phylum Chordata; class Actinopteri; order Cypriniformes; family Leuciscidae; genus Leuciscus; species Leuciscus leuciscus. Next base: position 38,890,053 of record NC_138738.1, on the reverse strand, counting down.
CAGAAGATGCTCTAGAATGAAAATGAGTGAACATCATAAACTCATGTTCACAACTCTGCATGTGAATGTGTGCATGTTTGTGAGGTGGATGAATTGAAGGTCTGAATATTTAGCAGTGTGTCATGATGAGGGAAATTGACTAATATATATTTATTCTACATAAGGGGAGTCTCTCCAAACCACATGACCAGAAGTGACTTGTAGTTCTATCATGACAAATCTCTTTGACTTTTGGACATTCATCTTATTGCATTGGTTTTCATTTCTTGTCCTCAAACAGAGGTTTTTAATGGTTTTTAATGATGGTATTATTTTATACAGAAATAAATGATTTATAATTCAGATGAGAATAAAGTTAGTGTTCATTAAAATTTTAAGGAAAACAAATATATTGTTCTGAAATATAGCAAAATAATTTTAAATTCATTCAGGTAGAATTACCAGACATATCTCAAAGTAAAATTAAATAGTAATAAAACTGAGGTTCTCCTCATTGGAACTAAATCTACTTTATCCAAAACCAACAGTCTTTCTCTCACTATTGATAGTTCCTCCGTTTCACCCTCCCCCCAGGTAAAGAGTCTGGGTGTCATCCTTGACAGCACATTATCTTTTCAATCTCACATCAATAACATTACACGGTCTGCCTACTTCCATCTAAGAAACATTAATCGTCTCCGCCCCTCCCTTACCCCCCACACAGCCTCCATCCTTGTCCACAGTCTCGTCACTTCACGTCTAGACTACTGCAACTCTCTTCTTTTCGGTCTCCCTCACAAATCCCTTCACAAACTTCAACTGGTCCAGAATTCAGCTGCCCGCATAATAACACGAACACCATCCATTCACCACATCACCCCTGTTCTCCAACAGCTTCACTGGCTCCCGGTTCAGTTTCGTATCCATTTCAAAGTCCTTTTATTAACATTCAAAGCCATTCACAACCTGTCCCCCCCATATCTGTCCGATCTCCTCCAGGTTTCAACCACTTCCCGCTCACTCAGGTCATCCTCCTCCATACACCTCTCGGTCCCCCGTGCCCGTCTCACCACTATGGGGAGCAGAGCTTTTAGCCGATCTGCTCCCCGACTCTGGAACGCACTACCACCACAACTCAGAAACATTGATTCGTTCTCTCACTTTAAACTTCAACTTAAAACACATCTGTTTAAAACTGCATATCATATCTAATGTACTGTAACATGCTCTGCCTCTTTTAATTGTTCTTAATATTGTTTTATTCTCTATTCTTCTGTTTTTCTTATTCTGCGCTGTTTTAAATGTATTATGTATTTTTGTACGGTGTCCTTGAGTGCCGAGAAAGGCGCCTTTAAATAAAATGTATTATTATTATTATTATTAAAGTCTTTTTGTCTTTTTATTAATTTAATTACAGTTTTTTTCGATTGCTAAACGACAGTGAGCACAACTGGAGCTACATGTGCAAAACTCTAACTACAGTCTGCACTACCAACAGTCACCTGAGCTAAACAGTTCACATCACCTGCAAAACTCACTCCAAGCAACACAAATCTTAACACACGGCTCAAAACAGGCTCAGTACAGCCAAACACTACACACAACCCTCACTGAGATAACACACACTGTCACTCAGAACACACTGAGAGGAAACACACTACACACAACCCTCACTGAGATAACACACACTGTCACTCAGAACACACTGAGAGGAAACACACTACACACACCCCTCACTGAGATAACACACACTGTCACTCAGAACACACTGAGAGGAAACACACTACACACAACCCTCACTGAGATAACACACACTGTCACTCAGAACACACTGAGAGGAAACACACTACACACAACCCTCACTGAGATAACACACACTGTCACTCAGAACACACTGAGAGGAAACACACTACACACACCCCTCACTGAGATAACACACACTGTCACTCAGAACACACTGAGAGGAAACACACTACACACAACCCTCACTGAGATAACACACACTGTCACTCAGAACACACTGAGAGGAAACACACTACACACAACCCTCACTGAGATAACACACACTGTCACTCAGAACACACTGAGAGGAAACACACTACACACACCCCTCACTGAGATAACACACACTGTCACTCAGAACACACTGAGAGGAAACACACTACACACAACCCTCACTGAGATAACACACACTGTCACTCAGAACACAGATAACACACACTGTCAGAGGAAAAACACTACACACAACCCTCACTGAGATAACACACACTGTCACTCAGAACACACTGAGAGGAAACACACTACACACAACCCTCACTGAGATAACACACACTGTCACTCAGAACACACTGAGAGGAAACACACTACACACAACCCTCACTGAGATAACACACACTGTCACTCAGAACACTACACACAACCCTCACTGAGATAACACACACTGTCACTCAGAACACACTGAGAGGAAACACACTACACACAACCCTCACTGAGATAACACACACTGTCACTCAGAACACAGATAACACACACTGTCACTCAGAACACACTGAGAGGAAAAACACTACACACAACCCTCACTGAGATAACACACACTGTCACTCAGAACACACTGAGAGGAAACACACTACACACAACCCTCACTGAGATAACACACACTGTCACTCAGAACACACTGAGAGGAAACACACTACACACAACCCTCACTGAGATAACACACACTGTCACTCAGAACACAGATAACACACACTGTCAGAGGAAAAACACTACACACAACCCTCACTGAGATAACACACACTGTCACTCAGAACACACTGAGAGGAAACACACTACACACAACCCTCACTGAGATAACACACACTGTCACTCAGAACACACTGAGAGGAAACACACTACACACAACCCTCACTGAGATAACACACACTGTCACTCAGAACACACTGAGAGGAAAAACATTAGCATCAAACACCAATACAGAAAAGACTAACTTTTCATCTTTACAGTTTGAACAATTTCAGTGACTTCATACAAAGTAATATTTTCTTCAAAGAAAAGAGTGACATTCTTTCACATGATTTATTTAAATTTTTAGAACATAACAATTCTTTAAGGTAAATGAAATTAGCAGTTTGCTTCAATAGTCTGTAGTAATTTACGGAATTACAGTAATGAGAAAAAAAAGGTAGAAACTAAAAGTACATACTGTAATTCGAACAAATAATTGAGGGGCTAATCCTGCCTCTATCTAGCATCAGGACACACTCATCAGTGTTTGAAAGGCACAAGGCTGAAATATATTCTGTTTTGAATATGTGGTTCACAGTTTTGACAGCAGTGTGTTAGAATTTGAACAAAGTGCTGTAAATCCAGTGTTGTGCAGGTTGTGGTTAAAGGTGAACTAAGTAACTTTTTTTACCTTAATTGAACAGCTTCGGAGTCATTGGAATGGTTATATTACTTATTTCGGGTTGAATGGTGGTCGTTTCGCACCCCCCTGGTGCCCGTGAGCGGAAAATACGCACTTGCAACTTTGAGCCGGCGGGGCGCCGGCCGCTGCGTCAGGAAGTCTCGCGTGATATCAGGTCTCGCGATGTAAACAATTGCTTTACGGCCAAAAGAAATCTGCTAAAATGCTGTCATTATTGCGCTCCCTCACGCTGTCCGAACCCGAATGAAGAAGACGTTTTAAAGAATGTCCCATCTGCTTTGATGTCGCGGATCTAAAGCCTCTGGTGTCTGAGAATCACCAACGAGTTTTTACAACAGTGTTGTCAAATATCTATTCCGAAGCTGTGGGGGGAGCTCTAGAGAGAAACCTGCGAGCAAAAAGTGAGAATACAGCGAAGAAATCCCGAAGCTACTGAGTGCTGCTTTAAAGTCATGGGATAAGTGTGTAGAGTTTTGAAAACTGTGTTCAAGCAATGAAAAACGAACTAGAGTTTGGTCCACATGAACTGCTGCTGTGCAGACTGTAGTTAGAGTTTTACACATGTGACTCCAGTTGTGCCCACTGTCGTTTAGCAATTGAACAAAACTGTAATAAACTAATTATATAACAATATTGTCAATGCACTACAAATAATGTACCGAACTCGTACCAAACCGTGATGTCTGAACCGAGGTATGAACTGAACCGTGACTTCTGTGTACCGTTCCACCCCTAATACGCTTAGCTACCAGCGGCGCTAACTGGTAGATTAGACTCTTACCGTATCCGGTCGGCAAAACAGCTAAAACATCCTTCTTGCAAAGGAACGATTCGAGCGGTGTTCATCTATAGGCATCTTGCAATGTTTACTAATGACTTCGACGTCTGAGCGCTGTCGTCACCTTGCCTCTGCCCCACCTATATCAGATAACCCGATGTGATTGGTGCAGCTCGGATACAAGGGCATATTTAATGAGCATCATTACTGGACACCAGAGTAACTCACTGAGCAAATTCAACTTGTGCTCTCGCGAGAACTCTGGGTTTCCAGGGTATAAGAAACATGGGGGGAACAGACTCTGACGGCAAAAAATCCAGCTGTCAGAATCTGTCCCCGTGATGAGAGATGTTGATGTAGTGGCTGAAAAGATGCTGAGACTATTCTGTGTGTCAGTGGAACAAGGACGTATCAGCCTGCGCCATCTAGAGTTTCATGACAGAACTTTGTATTTCTGAGATTTACTGAATTATTTAAATTATTTAAAATGTAATTCATTTTTTTGCACATCATCTTGCACGAGTGCAGAGAGGCTAATGGCTACATTTTTTTTTTTAGCTAATTGGATGTTTAGGAATATGATTAAGAGCCAGTGCAATGTAAATATAATTATTACATTTCAGCATTTCCAACAATCGTGTTTTTGTGGTGTATGCTATTGTGCTGTCATGTAGTATCTGGAGACATGACATGAGCACTTGACATTTAGTCTCCACAGCTTGCTTTGATAATTGCCACTTATACAATGTGAGCACTTTTTAAAGAGTGCATTAAACCTATTATGCAAAATTCACTTTTACGTGGTGATTAAACATTTTTTAGGGCAATATGTTTTTATTTATGTTTATATGACACATTTCAGAAAATACTCAAATGAGCTGCTCTAAAGCACATGCATTTTAACAGGTTCTCCTGCTTTTTCTTCTTTATTACCATATGTACAGGCCTTGTGTTGGGCAGATCACACACACACACACACACACACACACACACACACACACAGAGACAGACACACACACAGACAGACAGACAGACAGACACACGCACACACAGACAGACACGTGCACACACACACACACACACACAGACACACAGACAGACAGACAGACAGACACAAGCACACACACACACACAGACACACACACACACACACACACAGACACACACACACACACACACACACACACACACACACACACACACACACACACACACACACACACACAGACAGACAGACAGACAGACAGACACGCGCAGACGCACACACACACACACACACACACACACACACACACAAAAGAAAGGTTCATTGTCACCCGTGTGAAACTGTCAGAGAGAATTTCAGTCAGGCACCACAGAGGACTAACTAAGGGAAAAACCACCATGGCTCCAGGCTGTTAGCCCGCCATACTGACTACACGTGGCTAACATCTCACATATAATGGGTACAATGGGAAGGTTTTACTCTTCTGCCATCAAGAAGTTTTGTGTTCAAATCAAGTATTATTGTGCCACAGCTTATTCTTAAATGGGTCATACCATGAATAATTTAGTTTTTGAGGATGAGGGCTGGTCGCACAACCTGTTCATGTTCACATCTGAGCTTCTACCAAGTAACAGATTAATTTGTGTTGCATTGTTTGTATATCAGAGTATTACATAAGAGTAATGCTATAAGAAAGTTAGCAGGGGGAAAAAAATGAAGGTAATATAGTGCACTCCAGGTGCTCTCTAAATGGGCGAACTGTGCTCCACTTCCAGCTGAGTGAGAGATGGTAACTGGTGATTTAGTTCGTGGTGTTTAAAATTAGCCGTGACATCCATCTGTGACACCATGTCCTTCAGCCGTGTGTGTCTGTATCCTAGAGCACTACAAAAGAGCATCCACAGGGGGAGCATCACCTGGAGAGCCAAGAGGTCTGTGTAATACCTGGAGACTGGAGAGAGATATCTGCTAGCAGGCTCATTTATCTCAAAGTTAGTTGCTAATGTAGTGCTGCTGCTGCAGAGCAAGTATGGACTTGCTGCTGCTTATAGACACACAGACACGCTACTTTGAGCATGTAAGATATGCTGCTGCTGCTGCATAAATAAATTAGATGGCGGTTCTAGGCGTTACGTTACGCCTGTCTGTCTGTCCTCCAGAAAGTTGATTATTTTCACGTTTTAAGTCTTGTCAGTTTAAACATTCAAGTGATTCTACGCCATTCAAGCACAAAAGCTGCGCAAGAGAACTAATGTGGTACTCGCGCGCTGTGATAGATCGTTTCTGTGTACGAACACACCTGGAGAGCACACACAGAAAGCCAGCTTATGGCAGCATGCGAGTACCGAACTGAGTTTTCTTTCTTGAGCAAATACAGACAATATTATGTCAAAATTCCCATCTTGACAGTCGGTTATGTCTTAAGAGCGCCTGTGTGCTCGGCAAGCCGTCGCCTTTAAAGCTGGGACCGTGATGGGTCTTGTGCATGTTGCCCACTTGGGTCCCACCTAGTACCAAGTGCAATCCTACATGAAATCCATCTTGGCAATTAACATGGGACCATTAAGTAACCCGCGGACAATCCCATACAGAGCCCATTTTTTCAGCCCATTTCAAACCTACATGGGCCCCACACACAAATGTCGACTGGGTTAAAGCTGGGGCCGAGATGGGTCTTGTGCATGTTGCCAACATGGGTCCCACCTAGTTCCAAATGCTATCCTATATGAAATTCATCTTGGCAATTACAGTTTTTTTAATTCGCTTTGGTACTATTTTCACAAGTTAGGTGTACATTTTCAAAACTCTTAGTGCTGATATCACAACAGATCATCAAAAGTGCACTTTTTTCAAACATTTCATCATGTTGTCAATTGTGTAAGTACAATACACAAAATCACAAAGTATCCTTTTCACAACACAAAATAAGTGTTTCGTCTTCATAAATGTTTCATTCACAGTCACTGCCTTTCATAAAGCTCTTACTATCAAACCTTTGATTTGCATCTCTTCTTGTTCAATTTACTACATTTGTCTATTATTTAATCCAACTGATCTTAATGGTTAATCAATGAATAATTTGGTACACCTATAGATTTCTATAGATATTGATTCAATACACAGTTTCTATAGAACTTGTTTGCTATTTCTGATATGGATAACCAAATGTAATGAATTATTTTTACATAAGTGATTTATAGATAATAACCACCACAATGTTCAAAGTGTGTGCACACGCATGTGTGTGTGTGTGTGTGTGTGTGTGTGTGTGTGTGTGTGTGTGTGTGTGTGTGTGTGTGTGTGTGTGTGTGTGTGTGTGTGTGTGTGTGTGTGTGAGTGAGAGAGAGAGAGAGAGAGAGAGAGAGAGAGAGAGAGAGAGAGAGAGAGAGAGAGAGAGAGAGAGAGAGAGAGAGAGAGAGAGAGAGAGAGAGAGAGAGAGAGAGAGATTTACAAAATCTTTAGGCCTATTTTAAAACAGCACTAAATTTTCAACAAATACACATTATATGAAAGATTACATTAAAAAAATATGAAAATTATATTTTCAAAACCAGATGTCCATCAGAAACCACACACAAAACATCATTAACACACCACAGATCATTAAAACCCATCTCATTTTTTACAAGATTATAGTATGCAAATTCTATCCTTAATCTGCCAGCTACTAACTTCATAAACATCATTTCAACATTTATACTATTGAGCTGTAAACCCTGATTTTTCCTGGTTTTCCATATTGCCAATTTCGCAGTTCCGATTAGATAATTTAACAGACACATCTTCCTTCTTTTTGAAAAGTTGTATTTCACACCCCCTATAAAAACTTCATCTGAGAAATCTTCACCAAAACTTTGAAACAACCTACTAAGAGCAACAAAAAGACCTTCCAATCTATGACATTTTAAAAACAAATGCTCTAAATTCTCTTCCTCCCCACAGAACCTACATCCCACCCCAACTGCTGGGTTCAGGTGCGCCACATGTTTGTCCGTAGCTATTGCACCATGAATTATTCTCCACTGAAGATCCGCTGTTCTTTTCTCGACTGGAGGTTTATAGAGAGTTCTCCATCTATCTCTTACAAGAAAATCTGGCTTTAGCAAAACTGGCCACCTCGAGATCTTTTGTCCTCTGAGTAAAAACTGATGCAAAACTTTTACTGCAGTGTTGTATATGGCTTTCTTTGATGTCATTTCAAACAAGTTCAGCTGTGGAGTTTTAAAAGACAAAATTGAGACTACAGATTCATCCTCTTGTCCTTCACCGACGACAGCAGCAACTCTGATTTTTGGAAAGTCGGGTTCATTGCTTGAGTCTGACGGAAATCCTTGTCCGATGTTTTTCCTGTAGCCACTTGGTAATGCATTGACTATTTCCTCCACCAGCTTCTCCGTCAAGCGCAAAGACTTTAGTCCTGTCACTTCTCTCAGGGTTTCTACGGATTCCCATCGGTCATTATTTAAAAGTTGCCCCAACTTCACAATACCATGTCTTTGTAAACATTCTCGCACGCTTACAGCTGACAAAAGTCTTGTCTGAATCAATGGGTTAAAAAACAAGCATTCCTCTCGTATCCAACTCCCGGATTCCTCAACATCTCTTTCCACTTTAAAAACAGTTCTCCAAGAGTGCAACATTGACCGATAAAAGGGTGTAATCTCAGACAGATTCACTTTATGCAGTTCCATCAAAAACAGATGTCTGTCTAATTTAAGACCACCAGCTTTTTGTAAAATCATTTTTGCAGTCTCAGTCCAGGTTAAGTCCTTACAATACAGGAACCTCTGTGCTGCTTGTATTCTAAAAGCACAGACCCTGCTCCGCACATCCACCAGACTCTGACCTCCCTCGCACAAGGGAAGGTAGAGTGCTGCCGCTCGAATCCAATGCTCTCCACTCCAGAAAAACTCCACAAAGGTCTTCTGTATTTTACAAATCAAATCTTCAGGTGGTTCCATTACAATGAGTCTATGCCACAAAGTAGAGGCAGCCAGATTGTTCACAACCAGAACTCTTCCTCTGTATGACATCAATGGTAATAGCGATTTCCATTTAAACAATCGGGCAGACACCTTTTCCAGCATTCCCTCCCAATTCCTATTCTGAAACTGCTTATTTCCCAAAAAACACCCTAGCATTTTCAGCCCATCTCTTTCCCACAACAATCCACCAGGTAATTTTGGAGGTCCTTGCACACCCTTCCACTGACCAATAATAAGTCCCTCACTCTTTCCCCAATTTACCCTTGCTGAAGATGCCTTTCCATAATTTCTCATTGTTTCAGTTAAAATATTAACATCATTTTGATTTGAAATAAAAACAGTAACGTCATCAGCATAAGCTGATATGGAGATTCCATGCATTACATTGATTCCACTGAGGTCCCTTCTTAGCCTGCACAGCAATGGCTCAATAACAAGGCTATATATATTGTCCAGACAGTGGACAGCCTTGCCTAATCCCTTTTAGCACAGGTATTGGCGCACTCAATCCTCCACCAGCTTTTACAATCACAAAAACATTAGAATATAGCAGTTGAATATATGATATAAAATTCTTCCCAAACCCAAAACTTTTCAAAACCTCAAAAAGATATGTATGATTGACTCTGTCGAAAGCCTTCTCTTGGTCTAATGACAGCACACCTAGGTCAACATTATTAAATTGATTAAGATCAATGACATCTCTTAACAAAAAAAGATTGTCCATAATTGACCTATTAGGAATACAGTATGTTTGATCCCTATGAACTAATACCTCCAAAACATGTTTCAATCTATTTGCTAAGCATTTTGAAAATATTTTATAGTCCATACACAGTAAAGAAACAGGTCTCCAGTTCTTTAGAAGGCACAAATCCCCCTTTTTAGGGAGCAAGGAAAGGACTGCTCTTCGACAGCTTACAGGAAGTAGCTTGTTATTTATACTTTCCAATAAAACTTCATATAAGTCACTTCCAAGTACACTCCAAAATGTCTGATAAAACTCCGCCGGCAAGCCATCAATTCCTGGCAAACGGCCATTTGACAACTGTTTCATTGCCTCAGTGATCTCCTGGAAAGTAATTTGTCCATCCAAAGATTCCTTCTGTTCGTTAGTCAATGTCGGTAGATCACTCAGCAAATCAGACACACATTCAAGATCACACGTCTCAACATCATATAGATCCGTATAGAACTTAACTGCCAGTTTCCTTATTTCCAATGGGTCAGAAGTTATGACCCCGTCAGGCCGCCGAAGATGATACATTTGCTTTTGTTGAACAGTTCTCTTTTCAAGATTAAAAAAGTATGAGGAAGGAGCATCCATGTCCTTAATAGAACAAATTCTTGCTCTTATTAATGCTCCCTTCACTTGTTCTTGTAATAATGAACCAAGTTCTTTCTTTTTATTTAAATGTTCATTTTTTATTTGTCCATCATCATTATTTATCATAAGAATGTTCTCCAAAGCCTGTATATCCCTTTGAAGTTTGTGTATCGCTGCTTTCACCATGGAAGTAGAATGTGAACTATAATTTTGACAAAAAGTTCTTATGTTTGCTTTGCCAACCTCCCACCACATAAGCACATTTCCAAAAGAAACCTTTTTTAACTTCCAGTCATTCCAAAAGAAAAGAAAATTCTCGCAAAATAAAGCATCTTGCAAAAGTTTAGTATTGAAATGCCAAAAATAGTTTGGTTTTGCAGTTCTTTTCATATTCAAAGCAAACAATATCAAGTGGTGATCTGAGAAACCAACGGGTAAGATAGAAACATCCGTTATTTTATTGTTCCATTCTTTACCTATATAAAATCTATCTAATCTAGCTCCGCTAACCCTATTATTAGATACCTTGAGCCAAGTATACTGTTTAATTGCTATATTCCTTCTTCTCCAAATATCTATTAATTCAAACTCTTTTAAAATTTTTAATAATACAACACTTGATTCATGATGGGGTTCCTCTCCATTTCTATCAAGAATAAAATCAATAGTGCAATTCCAGTCACCTCCAATGATGGTACAAACATTGTCATCAATTTTCTGAATTGCTACAGTCCTTAACTGTAAAAAATACCTCACACGCTCAGGTCCATTATTAGGTGCATAAACATTTATCAGTATAAACACAGATCCTTCATATTCTATTTTTAACAGCAATATTCTCCCTTTTACAATTTCTTCAACAGCTAAAATATTAACTTTCATTCCTTTAGAAAATAAAATGGCTATACCAGCACATGTATTTGTCCCGTGACTTAAAACACTTTCTCCTTCCCACCATCTACTCCATTCAGATTCATTATCTAGACTAGTATGTGTTTCTTGTAAGAAAGCTACATTTATTTTTTTCATACTAAATAACTCTGATACCATCGCTAATTTGTTCCCATCTCTACCCCCATTTATATTTAAAGAGGCTACCCTCAACAGCTCCATAGAAGAAAGAAGATAGAAAGAGGATAGAAAAAGAACAAAAAAACAAAAGGAAAAGTTCACCCCGTGTAAATTAAACATTTGATTTGTTTTGAGAAGCATTCATTTTGTCTTTTCTTAACTTTGTTAACATCTTCTTCAACCTGAACCTTTTCTGTTTGCTTAGCGCATCAAAGCTAACATTTCTCTGCAACAATTTAACTGTATGAATGAATTTATTCTCATCAGGAAAAAACTCCTTAACTTCAACAGTTCTGCCAAAGGTCCCATCCAGGAAGTTATTTATATCTTGCAATGTGTACACATCGTCCACACTTCCACACTGTGATCCAATGTCAGACATATCAGAGAGAGCATCATCATCTCTCATCCCCGTATCAGCGTCACCCATTTCGCCAGAATTAGACAATTCAGAAATTTCACTAGAAACCCTTTCAGTTTCAGCACTAACCGTAGCTACATCATTCAATGCACCAGCGTCCTCCAGTTCAGAAATACCATGATTCCTACCAGAATCAACCATTTCATGAACGTTCTCATTCTGACTTTCACCCATTCCAATACTGTCGATGTTCACCTGTACTCCAGCTTGAGGCTGCACATCCTCAGGAGCCGACTTACTGCTCTCACCAGCAGCAGAAGAAGTACTAGGCCTAACTTCCACTTCACTAACCTGGGCCTTATGTGGACATGCGTGCCGTTTATGCCCGATGTCCCCACACTCAAAACATTTCATATTACCAGTGCTTGCATAAATAAAATACGCTTTCCCTTCATGCATGACTCTGAACGAAATATCCAGCTCTGGCTCATTTAAGAACATAAACACCTGCCGCCTGAAGGACATAACGTGCTTTAGAGCGGCGTTTTTACACCCCAGCGGGATCATCCTAATCTCACTAGCTTTTTTCCCATATCGCGTCAAAGCTTTCTCAATTTCCTCATTTCGAATGAAAGGCGGCACATTGGATATCGTGACTCTAGTTGTCGGGGCAACAAGCGGTGAGATAATAAGAAAATCGCCACTTACCACGATTCCGTCGCTTATCAACTGATTTATTATGTCTTGCTTCTCGAAAAAAACCACCACCGCTTTATTCATCCTGGATGCTGTAGTAATGTTCTCATACCCAACTTTTTCACCGATTGCCAGCAACACGTCTTCAACGGTGACGCCCTGAGCCGGTACACACCTGATTCCATGGCGGAGCGACACCTGTGACTGTCCCCGCAGGGATAGACGCCATCCCGGTGCCGCCTCAAAAACTCACAAACACTCACAAAACAAACCAAATGCTATTTTTTGGAAAGAAAACAAAAACAAAACAAACATTCATAAACTTAGAAACATAAAAAACAAAACAAAAAAAGCAAAAAATAGGCGGAAAAAAACCCCGAAAACAATCGTTCTCTCCTCATGAGCACCCTCACACCACACGCACCCCAACACTCCCAGCATGCACCGAGAGAGAGAGATACAGAGAAAGTTGCCATTTGTGCAAATACTGTAAAGCAGAATAGAGAATAAGGGAGAGGGACCAATGACTGTAAAACATCAGATTGATCAGAGATGCATCAGTAGAAGGGAGACAGACGGCATCAAATACAGCATTTTACATTACAGTATGTATGCCATGTGATACTGTAAACATGGTAGAGACTGCCACATTACTGTAACTCAACCTTCATCTGTAAAGGTCCACTACTGTATGGATTCAGTCAAATGGTATAGAGTGAAATCATTTACTGTATTGCCAGCAAACTCTGTTCTAGCACAGAACCTCATGCACTTCATCACACCTTTTGATAACACACTGGATAGATACTATTAAAAACATTATGGATTAAATTACTTCTAATGTGGCATAACCTGTATTACTGTAATTAATTCAGCAACAACGGTGATTTGAAACATGTATCTTGCATTGTTTGCTGTTGAATGAACTGATTGTTAAAAGTACTAAACTGAAAGAAGATCATACTGTTGTGTTTCTGTGATTAAACCAAATGTTCTCATTACATATTACAATAATTTTGTGTTTGAAACAATGATTATGTGGACTGAAGTGTGTATAACTGTAATGAAAGCATGAGATCAGGTTTTGAAAGAATGACTAGCTGTGTTACAAGTGTGATCAGTTTGGATTTTTGTACTAAGAGTTTTGAAAATGTACACCTTACTTGTGAAAATAGTACCAAAGCGAATAAAAAAAACTGTAACATGGAGCCAATAAGTAACCCATGGACAATCCTACATGAGGCCCATTTTTCAACCCATTTCATACCCATATGGGTCCCACATACAAAGGTTGGCTGGGTAGTCACTGTTGTCACAGTTCATGTGTTCGTCTGTTACAACAACGGCTCTATCATATGTCTATGATTGTGACTTTCTGATTGGCATTGGAGAAATTGTTACGGGTCTTTGCATCGGGAAAGACAGAGGACAGAAATATTTTGATTCTTTACCTATGTGTCGGGTACCTCCGGAATTGTGCTGCGTGCCAGACTGTGGTTTTCATAAAAGAAAAAGACGCTGCAGAAAACGGGGGAGGCGAGGCGGTGTTCGAGTACAACAGAAAAGACTGCTCTTTGCATCGAAGGAGCCTGTTGGTTGTATGACAACCCTGAACTGTCATTTGGATCGCTCTCTAGGATGTTCCTCTTCAGCCTATCTACTTGAATCAAGATGCCTGTTCGCGGATCTTGGTTCTTCGGCGGCAGAGAGTGGCGATTTGGATCGTCTCTTTGAACAGACGTCATCAATGTCATCTGGCTCATCTATCCTGGATTGTGTTTTTCCCATATCGTGGAGATTGGTGCCTAGACATAAGAAATATCGTCCTCATTGGGGAGGAGTAAACCATGCCAACCTCCGACCTCTCGATTTTGTTCCGTCTTTAAAATGGCAGACAGACATGTCTTTCATACCACAGACTTCTAAAAAAATTGAAATATGGTCTTGATAAATGCTAGGTCTGTTGCAAACAAGACTTTTAAAATTAATGATTTTATTTCTTCTCGTGAGTTGGACTTTGTTTTTGTGACTGAGGCATGGCTAAATGTTGATGAATTAGACTCTCTTTCAGATACAGCCCCTGTTAATGATAACTTTCTGAGTTCTCCCAGGGCAACTGGTAGTAGTGGTGGGGTCGACTAGCCTGGGAAAACCCAGACAACTTCCGGCAAATTTAGATTTGCTCTGCAAGTAAGTCTGGCAAAGAGCTCATTCCAGGCCATTTCCATGCCATGGAAATCGTGGCACCAATCAGAAACGTTGAGGCGGGCTTTACACGATGACAATCGCTCTGATTGGTTTTAGGTCTAGTCTATCCAATTGTGCCCAGAGGCATTTGAGCGACGTCCACTCCGTTGGTGAAGCGCACCAACTTTTAAATGCAGTATTATTATATTCAAATTGCAAACACATGAGGACAGTCTCCATGAAAGACCCACTGGCAGATGAACATGCTACTGTTGTGTTCTCTCAATGGGGTTTAATAATGCATTGAGTTAGTGTTCAGTAATGCATAGAGTTCGATTGTGCTGGATCATTCTGTTATGCCTGACGAATGTATGCGTTCATTTACTTGGGTCTGAAAGACAGTGATATGGTAGTAAAAGTGATGATAAGTTGACGCTACTCCCTGTGTCAGTGTGATCCTTACCCAAACATAACATTGGCGACGAGGATGGCTGATATCGCTCTACCACCTCCTACTCCTTTCCTCGCTCTACCTGGTGAGCCTCCGATTCCCTGGACTCGCTGGTTACAGTCCTTCGAGACTTTCATCTTGGCAGTGGGGCTGACTGACGTGAGCACAGCCCGCAAAAAGGCGCTGTTACTGCATTGCTTGGGAGCCGAGGGTCAGCGTGTGCTGGGAACACTTGAGTCAGGTGCCACAAGCGATTATGACACAGCCGTGGAACTACTGACCGCGCACTTTGCGGCCCCACAGAGTGCGCTCTTGCGCCGGTTTCTGTTCCGCCAAAGACAACAGCTGCCTGGTGAGTCAGTGCAACAGTACGTCGCCAACTTGCGTGGATTGGCCAGCACATGCAAGTTCGGTGCGTTGCAGGACGAAATGATTCGCGACCAGTTAATTGAACATACCAACAACGCGAAAGTACGTGAAACTCTGCTATTAGAACCGGATGATTTATCACTGTCCCGAGCAATCACGATTGCATTACAAATAGAGAGTGCAGCTGCATGTGCGTCGGCGCTGACTAAACAGCAAACAATCACGGATTACCCAGCCCCTTCCCCCGTGCCCCCATCAATATTACAGCCCGGCCAGAACGACACATTGGCGGCAGCAGACTCCTCTGCAGTTATGCTACTGAGACGCCCGCAGCGGTCTCGGCCACGCCCACAAACACTAGCGTCACGGCCCTGTGATAACTGTGGATCTTCATCTCATCCGTCTAGAGCACAGAACTGCCCAGCCCGTGGCCAAACATGTCGCAACTGTGGCAAACGCAAGTAACTGTTGGGTATGGCAACAAATTGGTACCCGGCTTTACCTTCCATGTTGCCCGTCACGGGGCCAATCTGATGGGTCTGGATTTGTTCTCGGCTCTGGGATTCTCCCTAGTGGACACAAAGGGAGCTGCGATCTTGACAGTCTCCACGCCTTGGCAGCAAAAATGGCCGTCCCTGTTTGAAGGCTTGGGTTGCCTCACTGCTTTTGCCCACCAACCTCTCCTGAACCCCGCTGTTAAACCAGTCATTCAACCACTTCGCCGCATTCCTCTGGCTTTCCGTGATGGTGTCTCAGCTGAACTTAAGCAGCTGCTGGACGCTGGTATTATCGAACCAGTGGATGCGTCGCCCTGGGTTTCAAACCTGGTGGTAGCTCAGAAGAAATCAGGGGCCCTACGGGTGTGTGTCGACCTGCGAGCAGTGAATAAGGCAGTGATCCCGGACAGGTTCCCACTGCCTACCTCTGAAGAGCTCACTGCTCAGTTCCATGGCTCAACTGTCTTCTCTAAACTAGATCTCAGACAGGGCTACCTACAAGTGCCACTCCACCCCAGCAGCAGAAACCTCACAGCCTTTGTGACCCATGCAGGTGTGTTTCGTTATACACGCATGCCGTTTGGGCTTAGCTCCGCCCCCAGCTGCTTTCAAAAAATCATGGTGTCGGTGTTGGCTGGTATACCGGGGGTGGCCATTTACCTGGATGATGTGGTTATCCATGGGCCTTCCCCTGCGAGTCATGATGAACGCCTCAGCAGAGTTTTTGCAGCCCTAGCTGAACACAAACTAACCGTCAATGCTGAAAAATGTGTTTTCTCTGCACCGACCATTGAGTATGTGGGGTTCCGACTGTCGGCGGATGGCATCACACCACTTCAGTGAAATGTAGACGCTATACTGGCAATTCCTGAACCCAGCTCGGCTGCACAGGTCGCCTCCTTCTTGGGCATGACGGGCTACTATTTGAAGTTCCTCCCACATTATTCTGCTACCACTGCCCCATTACGGCGTCTGCTGCGTAAGGATGAGCCTTGGATATGGTCACAGGCATGCTCTGAGGCAGTGCAGGCACTCAAGGTGCAGCTAACCACAGCTCCAGTGTTGGCTCATTTCGATATCTCTAGCCCCACCTTGGTGACCTGCGATGCGTCGGCTACAGCCATAGGAGCAGTATTGTCACAGACTCAGCGGGGCGTGGAAAAGCCCATTGCCTTTGCGTCGCGGGCCCTCAATCAGACGGAGCAGCGGTACTCGGTGGGGGAACGTGAAGCATTAGCCTGCATCTGGGCCTGCGAGAGGTGGCACTTGTATCTCTATGGCCGCTCCTTCACCCTGAGGACAGATCACCAGGCCCTGACTGCACTGCTTTCTACGTCTGGGACAGGCCACAGACCACTGCGGCTACACCGCTGGTCCGACCGTCTTCGCCAGTATAACTTTGACCTGAAGTTCACCCCTGGCAGGGACAACGTTGTGGCTGACCTACTGTCCCGCGCTACTCCACCCCACCCTGCCATACACACACACACCGACACGGACCAGGTGGAACGGGACATTGTCCAGATGTTACACACACCCCTCCAGGCCGTCGTATCATTACAAGAACTGAAGGACGCATCTGAACAGGACCCAATTCTTTCTCAGCTCCGTGTCTATATTCTGAATGGCTGGCCTCAGGAGATATCGGAGGGGCTGGCAGCATTTTCCAGAATAAAGCAGGAGCTGTCCTGCTGGAACGACACCTGTGTGGCACGCGGCCTCTGCACAGTCATCCCCAGCACCCTACGTGCACGTGTCTTGGAAATGGCTCATGAGGGCCACCTGGGTATTGTGAAGTTGAAACAGCGCTGCAGAGACCGGGTTTGGTGGCCAGGGATAGATAAAGACATTGAGGCCTTGGTGAAAGACTGTGCCGCCTGTCTCTTGAGCGGTAAGACGGGTCACCAGGCCCCCCCACCCTTACAACCTCTTGCTTGGCCATCACAGCCCTGGGATCATCTGCAGCTGGATATATGTGGTGAGATACAGGGAGTTCCCCATCACCAACGCTTCCTAGTGGTTGCCTATGACCTGCACTCGAAATGGCCCGAACTCATTGCCACCGGCTCTGTGACCTCTCTGGTCATAATCAACTTTCTGGACTCTCTGTTCTCCCGCTGGGGCCTCCCAAATACTATCACTACTGACAATGGCCCGCAGCTGATCTCAGCTGAGTTCACCTCATACCTCAAAAACAAGGGTATTCGCCACATCCGCACGGCATACTATCATCCCCAAGCTAACGGGGGCGTCGAACGCTTCCACCAGTCACTGAAAAACAGTCTCAGAGCACACCTGTTCCAGGGATGGACCTTCTCTCAGGCCATCCGTCACACACTGCTGCACTACAGGGCCACCCAACACTCTACAACGGAGGTCTCTCCAGCTTTCCTCATGCTTGGCCGTGAGCTCCACCTTCCCCTTGACAGGCTCAGCCCAGCACTGCCTCAGGGACCACTACCAAGGGTCAAGGCCTCTGTTGAACGCCAGCAGAGGCGGATGAAGCAGAAATTCGATCTCTCAGCACACGCAAAGGTCCCTGACATACAGGCCGCAGATTGGGTCAGGGTTCGCAGGCCCCACAGAGACCACAAACTCGCTTCGTATTGGTCTTCCCCTCTTCAAGTTAGTCATCAGCTGGGCCCAGCCACCTTCTTGCTCAGTGACGGCACGCGGTGGCATGCAAGCCGTCTCCGTAAAGTACCGGCCCCGGCACATACAACAGGCGTCACATCTCAAGCCACACCCTCAGCTTGGCAGAACAACACAGCGATTCAGCCAACACCTCAGATAGCTCCTGCACAGGCTCCAGACATCCCCATCAACCTGCCAGCTGAGATGTGTGCTTGCCCATCACAGGCTGCCCAGCCTCACCCTCGTCTTTCACCGCGGCCTGTTCGCACTCGTTCCCGTCCGGGGCACTTACAGGACTTTGTGTCAACATTTCATGTTTGAAAACCCGTAGGAGGGGGGGAAATGTTGTGTTCTCTCAATGGGGTTTAATAATGCATTGAGTTAGTGTTCAGTAATGCATAGAGTTCGATTGTGCTGGATCATTCTGTTATGCCTGACGAATGTATGCGTTCATTTACTTGGGTCTGAAAGACAGTGATATGGTAGTAAAAGTGATGATAAGTTGACGCTACTCCCTGTGTCAGTGTGATCCTTACCCAAACATAACAGCTACTACATTTCTCTCCGAAACGGTAGGAAATTAAATTAGATTTAATAGAGGATTTTAACTGACAAGATGATTGACAGGGCAGTTTACGTGACAGGACGCACGCGACAGATCCGTACGATAAAGATGAAGTAGTATGTCCAAAAGTTGCCTACTTTTTTGCTACACATTCAAAAGTAAATACATTTTCTTCACAAAAAGAGTACTTTTATGGCGTAGTGTAACATAAGGGAATTGGGACGCAGCATATGGCTTTACACATGACGATCACTCTGATTGGTTTTTGGAGTTTTAGGTCTATCCAATTGCGCCGAGAGGCATTTGAGCGACGTCCGTTGGTGACGCCCCTTTGGAAATGATTTGTCTATGGAGCTTTGCCAGACCATAACTCAGTTACTACTGAGAATGGTCTGGTTTTAACCAGGCTAGGGGTCGACTGCTTTCAGTTGAATCCAATCTGAGTTTTGAAGTTCAACTGTTTAAGATTGATTTGGATTGTCCAGTCCTTTGTGCACTTATTTATAGATCTCCTAAATACAATATGGAGTTTATTAATGATTTTTCAGACTTATTATCAACTGTGATTCCTACTTCTGACAGCCAGTTAATTTAGGGTGATTTTAATATTCATGTGTGTTGTCCTGACAAACCATTGGTCATATAATTTTTAGATCTTGTGGACTCTTTTAATCTTACATAATCTGTACTGGGGCCCACTCATAGGCAAGGGCACACGCTGGACTTCTTCTGGTATTCCTGTCTGTAATGTTGACATTGTTGAGATTCCTTTATCAGACCACAATCCTGTTATTTTTAATATTTCTGTTTTAAATTTTTTTGCAGATTTATAGGCCAATGGGAAACTGTTTACGTGCTTTTTACGGCCAGTCAGTTTGCAGATGCATATAATCTTGTAGAGTTGTCAAGTTCCGCAGTAACAGGTTTTGTTGATATGGGAACTGAAGAAATTATTTCCTGGTTTAATACAACATGCAATGAAATCTTAGATGTATGCGCACCTTTTAAAATCGTAACACCTAAAGTTAAATGCCAGCCATGGCTTAATTACAGCAGCCGGGCCTTAAGACAAAACTGGAGGAGAGCAGAGAGGCAGTGGAAAAAAGATAAATTTCAAGTATCCTATGAGATTGTTAAAGATAGTATGATCAGTTATCAGCGAACTGTCAAGGCAGCAAAAGTGCAATACTTTTCTGATTTAATAAACACTCTCATAATCCGAAAACTTTATTTATTTTAGTACAATAAATTCTGTACTGAATCCTTTGACACATATTTACCCAGACCCCACACCTAAAGCCTGTGACCATTTATTTTTTTTTTTGCTGGCAAGATTAAGACAATAAGAGCTGGTATCGATTCTGATCTTTACTCTCTAGAATTTTCTCTGTGTTCTACATATTTTTCTAATTTTAAACTTCTCTCCCTGTACAATCTTTTAGATATAGTTCAACACGTGAGACCTACTACTTGTTCATTAGATGTCATTCCTTCTCGACTTCTTCTCCAGGTTCTGGATGTTGTGGGCCCAAGAATTTTGGGTATCATAAATAGTAGCTTAGCCAATGGTATATTTCCAACTAGTCTAAAGCATGCTATGATACATCCTCTCCTTAAAAAGCCTAAACTTGATCCTTTAGTTTAAGGAACTATCGCCCAATTGCAAAGATGCCTTTTTTATCAAATATTTTGGAGAAGGCTGTCTATCATCAGTAGTCCTCATTTTTAAATAGAAATTAAATTTTTGCTAAATTTCAGTCAGGTTTAGGACTAAGTCAAGGACTAAACACAGTACGAAGTCTGCACTTTTAAAAGTGAACAATGATTTATTGCTTGCTGTTGACTCAGGCAAGTGTGCTGTTCTCGTTCTTCTCGATCTCACAGCAGCGTTTGACACTATCGAACATGAAATTCTGCTAGAGCGTTTGTGTCAGTGGGTAGGGATCCAGGGAACTGCCCTCAAATGGTTTTATTCTTATTTAAAGGACAGAAGCTCTGTAGTACAACTGGATGGTTATTTCTCAGATTCTGTAATCAGTATGTGTATACCTGTCAACATTTGGGTCCCAAAATACGGGAGGCCTGGGGGGGTTTCAGTTCAACCATGCGGTTTCATGTCATCTACACATTACACACCCCATCGCCACACCAAATCATAGAAAAATTCAGTTAAGACATTTGCATTCATCTTAACAATACACAATAAATCAATATACAGAAAAACTGATTTCTAAAATAAGGTATAGGCCACAAATCTGTGAGTACAGTTTGCAAAACTGAACAGGTGATGTTGTGTAATATTCATTTACTGTAAGAAACCATTCCAGGGGTGGAGTTTACTGGGACTGAATATTACACACCACCTGTGTATACTCCATTAACTGGAAAGGATTTTCACTGGAACTGAATATTACATCCAAATATTGTTATGTAATCAATAAGCATATTGTTGTGTAACTTCACCTATTGGAACAGTATTTCACAGGAACTGAATATTACAAACAACTATTGCGAAAGAACGATTTACAAAACAACGATTGCGAAAGCGCGCACGGATTATGAATTTGTTCACTGTTACCTTGTACGTAGTTTTTTTTCTGTATAGTTCTATTTTGTTAATAAATTTTGCACTCTATTTTAGCTTTCTCGTGTGTCCCTATTTTTGTTGTGTCCCTTTTGAGCCACGCGGCGAAACGGGTAGGCCTACGGATTGAAAAACCAAAGCAACTATCCGGTTTACAGATCTGAGCACAGCTGAGACTTTTTCTCTGGTACTTTTGGCGTAGGATATTTATTTCCGTCAAGGTCAGGCTGCGATGTCAAATGTATTCCCAGGAATGAGTGATGCGCTTTCCGCTTTTAAAGTTTGATAAAATAAGTAGCCTAAGATATGGCTCGAATGGTTTAAAAGCATTAGCAAGAATAAAAGCGCATCATATAATGTAACGCCATGCAGTCAAATGATGACAGAAAAAAACGGATGCTGCGTTAATTGCGTTAAATATTTACTTACCACTGAGTCTTTTTTACCATTTCTACCAGTAACACTTATTCAACTTCCCGCATCTAAATCCCGCATTAAATCCATTGTTATACTGCTCATTTTAGCCTAACTTATACATATATCTATTTGTAAAATTCTGTTTATAGTAATAGCCATCTGTATATTATGCTCACATTCTGTTTATAGTAACACCCATCTGTATATATATATTCATAGTACATATCTATCTGTAAAATTCTGTTTATAGTAATAGCCATCTGTATATTATGCTCACATTCTGTTTATAGTAACACCCATCTGTATATATATTCAGTACATATCTATCTGTAAAAATTCTGTTTATAGTAATAGCCATCTGTATATTATATTCAGTACATATCTAGCTGTAAATTCTGTTCACAGTAATAGTTATCTGTATATTATATTCATAGGACAAATCTATCTGTACATTTTTGTTTATAATAGTATTCAACTCTATATTTATTCAGTACATATCCATGTTCTGCACTTATGGAACCACTGTATATCCTGCACTTGCTGCTATTGCACTTCTGGTTAGACCTAAACTGCATTTCGTTGCCTTGTACCTGTACTTGTGTAATGACAATAAAGTTGAATCTAATCTAATCTAATCTAATCTAATCTACTACCTGCGCAGATAGCGACGGCACAACTGGGTTGTAGGTTGCCAGGTTGAGCTCACAAATGGGTTGAAATTTGTATGATGTGTTGATTGCGCGAGTAGGATGGGTTTCAAACAATATCTGGCAACTGGACAACTTTGGAATAATATATTGATGTGATTATTCATATAACGACGTTTGGGCCATACAAATTACGGGAGTTTCACGGGAGAAATAACAAAACGGGAGGGGGGCGGGAGATGGGTGTGAAATACGGGAGACTCCCGGGGAAAACGGGTGTGTTGACAGGTATGATGTGTGGGGTTCCACAGGGTTCAATTCTGGGGCCTATATTGTTTTCTTTGTACATGTTACCACTCTGCTTTTTTGTCAAAAGAATAATGTTGCGTATCATTGTTATGCAGATGATACTCAGCTTTATCTTCCATTGAAGGCAGATGATGGCTCTGCATTAGATTCTTTGATGAATTGCTTGAGAAAAATTTAAAATTTAACTATGGATGGCACAGAATTTTTTACAACTTAATGAAGCTAAAACAGAATGCCTAGTGTTTGGCTCAATTAGGTCACCCACACACATATTTGATTGTTTATCAAATATTGTTTCATAATTATGATTTAAAAAAAAATTTTTTATTAAGACCATAAAAGTCAAAATTATACCAGAAAGTCAAAATTATGAGATACGAGATCCGCAAGTCAAAATTATGACACAAAAAGTTTAAATTGACAGTCGAAACATAAAAAAGTCATATTTATGACATACAATTCAAATTGCAGCAAAAATTTGAATATACGAGAAACTAAGTAATAAGTATAGAAAGGATGACATTAGTTGAAAGTATGAGATAAAAAAAATCCCTAAGCGTGACAAAATTGTGAAATGGTAAAAGATGACTGCAAAACCCGTCATTTAACAATCACAGAAGTATTGCTCAGAAATAAATGACCA
The DNA here is from genome assembly GCF_965113295.1 of Leuciscus leuciscus. NCBI lineage: Eukaryota > Metazoa > Chordata > Actinopteri > Cypriniformes > Leuciscidae > Leuciscus > Leuciscus leuciscus. Next base: position 38,866,140 of record NC_138738.1, on the reverse strand, counting down.
CAATGTCTAAGATCACAATCTTAGATGAATATTTTACCTCTAATGCATTCTGGGATTGCTGTAAAGGAGGAATGTGATGCTGCTTAAAGATAGTATCTTATTACTTTTTGTTAGCGGCTGTTTTGTAACTGATTCACTGCCAACATCAAGGTCATGAGTTTAATTTCCAGGTAATACACTGTAAGCTGCTTTGGATATAAGTGTCTGCCAAACATGTGTATGACAAAGCTATTTATGATATTCTGAATGTGTTGAAGCACGTATGACAACTGTCAGGCCACAGCCAAGGGCCTCAATTTCTCAAGAATTGACATATCAGAAACAAAAGAGTTTCAGTAAAGCCAAGGGGAAAATTTGTTCTGATCCCAATGTTTTTTTTTGGGTAGACTGCAGTGAGTTCTGTCAATACGTCCTGTGTGTTACAGGGATGGTAAATATAACACAAAATCATGACAGCACCATTACACAGAGACAGCAGATGCATTGTGCGTGTGTGGATATGTACTCATAAATTTGCATATAACTTTTCATGTCATGATGAAATCCCGCCAGCATTGGCAATGCATCACACACACAACCACAGGAGTTTTGATGGGTGTGAAGATGATGACAGAATTGTACGTTTTAAGCAAATGATGTACTGAGGGTGCAACTCGATTGGACTGACCAAGATAAGACATGTGAAGAGGTGATTTAATGCCAGATACAAAATACAACCATCAAATATACATTTTTCGCCTCATTTAGTTTGAATGGGCTCGTGATTAATGCTTAACATTTGAAATCATGTTTTAACTGCAACAATGTGTCATTTAGTTCTGCTTCATGTCATACACATGTTTTGGAGGGAAGAAACTGAGCAATTGTGCATGAGACATAGGCCACATTTACACTGCAGATCTTGATGCCAAATTCTGATTTATTGACTATATCCGATTTTTTTGGACAACCAGCTTACATCTTCCTTTAAAAGTGACCCATATCCGATATCTGCATTTAGCCTACACTATAGACTTAGTGAATCATCCCAAGGTAGACGTACTGAGCCGGAAAAGCTGAGGCCGAAAAGGAAGTAAAAATGTCATGATTTGCAGTGGATGAAATGATAAAACAAGCTTTTGCTTTCCCGGACAATCTTCAAAGGTCAGGAAAACATTGATCTCTTAAGGCAAAAAAAAAAAAAAGGAGATCCCTTCCCTTGTTGTCATGTGATCACGGTTGGTGTCCACCTGAGTTCACGTCATTCGCCGTAGTTTTTTCAATGGTGCGATCCACATTGACAGGAATATCTGATCTGTCTGCTTTCACGGCAGACTCAAATGCACGTATACGACTCATATCAGATCTATTTCCACATATGAATGAGGCCTGAAACTGATCTGAGAATATCTTAATCCATATGCTTTTTTCCTGCTTATACGTTCATGGGTTATTTCCGATCTGTGCATGAGAGGAAAAAAACGTAATTGGGTCACTTGAACCATGGAATGTAAATGTGGTCTTAGACTAACTACAAGAAGTAGTAAGTCTTCTTGTAGTAAGTCAAATGGATAATGGAGATATATCTGTACAATAGTTATCATGGTTGTAGTAACATTAATGAATGAAATGGCTCAAATGTGCTTCAATATGTCTCTGTGTATTAGGAAACATTCATAACACTCATGCATTTCTTATGCTCCCATCATACTTGATTCATAACAGCATTTCTTCATCTGTCCTTGTATAAAATACCACACATTTTGTGCCAGATCATTATTGTGATAAACTGGGAGTTTGTTACTGTTAGTGACTGCAGCTTTCGGCATGAGGAGTGTTTGTCAGCCTTTCAGGAACAGAAACACAATAGAGGAGCAGCACTGAGCAGTTTTCTGTTACTCCTTCATTAGATGGATCAATAAACGCTGCATCTGCTGTCAGAGGAGAACACAACAACACCAAACCCCAGAGAAACACACACACACAGAGAGAGAATTAAGACAACAGTCTCGCTACTGAGGAAAAATCACGCTTTCATGGAATAATTAGCATTCTTAGGCCCCGTCCACACTACTGCGTTTTAGTTTAGAAACGGAGAATTAAAACGAATACGATCTCCGTCCACACCAGCGTTTTAGCTGCGTATTAGAATTGATCTCAGTCCACATTAAAACGACTGAAAACGCGGATCACGTGACCATTCACCAACACTGGGCATGCGCGTGCCAGTGTAAACACAACTTCATTGATAAAAATGATCCCACCATGCGCTGGTTCTTCCCGGGTTAACCCAAAACCGACGCTCCATGTACGGTTGGTACCGCTGCTGCACACGGGAATTGTCACAGATCGCTCGAATAATAGCTTGCCTCCGGCGCATGTAGGCAGTTATATCATTGTAAAATGCAGAATTTACTTGCACAACAGCTGCTAGCAAAGATATACGCCATGACTGATGATACCCAATCATAGAGCCGAGCGTGAGCCTCTACTACGTCATCGTTTCTAAAGTCCTCCGTTTTGACCCGTCCACACTAAAACGCCCTCCGGAGATTCAAAACGAAAAACGGGTCAGCAGCGTTTCTAAACTTCTCCGTTTTGGGTCTCCGTTTTTGCCGTTTCAGTGTGGACGGGAGGTGCAAACGTAGCAAAAGGTCTCCGTTTTTAAACGAAAACGCAGTAGTGTGGACGGGGCCTTAGCATCACTGTAACTGTTTCTCATAACAAGCTCTAATAAGGATTTAAGAGTATTTAAGACGTAGGCCAGGTTTCACAGACAGGGCTTAGATTAAGCCATGATTAGGGCTTAGTTTAATTTGGACATTTAAGTAACTTTTATAAACGTGCCTTAAGGCAAAAACATGACTGGTGTGCATCTTGAGACAAAACAATGGCACTGATATATTTAAGATATGTTTTCAGTGCAAGTTGCTTTCAGTTAAAACAGCTCAAACATGCATTCTAGTGTAGCGTCTGGACGAAGTCACGATTCATTCTAAGCTTCAGAAAGCTTTTAACCTATTGGACTCATTCATGTAAATCACAGGCCTAGCGCCAATGAGTCTAGATCAAATTGCCCCATTGCCACTTTTAGTGACTTTCTAGTTGTGTTAGTTAAACTCTAAACGCTTATATTCAAGTGTAAGAATGTATCTCTACTTTTGTATCTTCCAGACATGTCTTTCTTTGTACCGAATTAAGCTATATATATATATATATATATATATATATATATATATATATATACATAGTAGGTTACGATAAAATGTATAGGCCTATACTATGTTTACCATCCTTTGGAGTAGAAATGACCAATTCTGGACACCATCATAAAACATGAAAATTAGACTGTCAGAAGGAGACAAAGAAACTCTCTCCCGCTAAAAGTTCCCCCAAAATAGGTGTTAAAGGTCAAGGTTGATGGCTCATTGCTATCTCTTTTTCTTTACATCTCAGTCCTTACGTCTTACTTCTTGGTCTTGTATTTTGTATTGTCTTACGTTTTAGTCTTGAATTCCGTGCTCATTCATTTCTATCTCCGGGTGAAATGGACTTAGCCTGAATTTCCGGCAACTCCATCCATCCATCCATCCATCCATCCATCCATCCATCCATCCATCCATCTTCTTCCGCTTATCCGGGGCCGGGTCGCGGGGGCAGCAGTCTAAGCAGAGATGCCCAGACTTCCCTCTCCCTAGACACTTCCTCCAGCTCTTCCGGGGGGACACCGAGGCGTTCCCAGGCCAGCCGGGAGACATAGTCTCTCCAGCGTGTCCTAGGTCTTCCCCGGGGTCTCCTCCCAGTGGGACGCGCCCGGAACACCTTCCCGGGAAGGCGTCCAGGAGGCATCCGGAACAGATGCCCGAGCCACCTCAGCTGACCCCTCTCGATGTGGAGGAGCAGCGGCTCTACTCTGAGCTCCTCCCGAGTGACTGAGCTTCTCACCCTATCTCTAAGGGATCGCCCAGCCACCCTGCGGAGAAAGCTCATTTCGGCCGCCTGTATCCGGGATCTTCTCCTTTCGGTCATGACCCAAAGCTTATGACCATAGGTGAGAGTAGGAACGTAGATTGACCGGTAAATCGAGAGCTTCGCCTTGCGGCTCAGCTCTTTCTTCACCACGACAGACCGGTACAGCGACCGCCTTACTGCAGAAGCTGCACCGATCCGTCTGTCAATCTCCCGTTCCATCCTTCCCTCACTCGTGAACAAAACCCCAAGATACTTAAACTCCTCCACTTGAGGCAGGAACTCTCCACCAACCTGAAGTGGGCAAGCCACCCTTTTCCGACTGAGGACCATGGCCTCCGCTTCACACTCGGCTGCAAACCGTGCATGCTGAAGGTCCTGGTTTGATGAGGCCAACACGACAACATCATCCGCAAAGAGCAGAGACGAAATCGTGTTGTCACCAAACCTGACACCCTCCGGCCCCTGGCTGCGCCTAGAAATTCTGTCCATAAAAATTATGAACAGAACCGGCGACAAAGGGCAGCCCTGCCGGAGTCCAGCATGCACCGGGAACAAGTCTGACTTACTGCCGGCAATGCGAACCAAGCTCCTGCTTCGGTCGTACAGGGACCGGACAGCCCTTAGCAAAGGACCCCGGACCCCATACTCCCGGAGCACCCTCCACAGGCCGCCGCGAGGGACACAGTCGAATGCCTTCTCCAAATCCACAAAGCACATGTGGATTGGTTGGGCAAACTCCCATGAACCCTCCAGCACCCTTACCCCTTTTCCACCAACAAGAACCGGGTGCTGGTTCAGAGCTAGAGCTATTGCCAGTTCGGAGTTGGTTCGACTGACGAACCGGTTTGCGTTTCCACCGGCCAGAGAGCCACAACAGAGCTATATCTTACGTCACTGCATACGTATCATGTTGCCCAGCAACGCTAGTCCGGCAGCGCCAAACACAAACACACCAGACTTGTTCGAGATGCATCGGCTTCTCGCAGAACGATCAGCACATGAAATCAAAGCACTGCGAAAGCGATCAAAAAGCACAAGGAGTCGTATGATCTCCAAACACTCCCGCAGCTCTGATCGGTCCACGCTGCTCCGATGCATCTCGAACAAGGCATCAACAATAATAGACGTTGCGTTACTATGGATGCTCATGGGTTTGCGAAAATAAATCGGCATCCAAACACGGCGAATCCAACGCGTTCGTGCAGCTCGCCGTAACTTACATAGACGGATATTATAATCGAGCTGCTATTAGCTCGACTAGCTGCTATTTAAAAATGGCGGTCACAAGTTTCTCTTCAGTCTTGTTGGCCACGGTAACCCCGCCCCCAGCCTCTGACGCAAGCGGTTCTTTCTTGGCTCCGTTCTAGACCCTGCAATGATTTGGTGCTACTTAAGAACCAGTTTTTCTGGTTCGGAGCTGGTGCTTTGGCGGTGGAAAAACAAAGAACCGATTTGAAACTAGGCTCTGGCTCCGAACCAGCACCAGCTCTGCCTTGGTGGAAAAGGGGTACCTGTAGAGGGTATAGAGCTGGTCCACTGTTCCTCCTGAATCCGAGGTTCTAATTTCCGGCAACTAATGTGCTAAACCTTTTGAACTTCCCGCGAACGACGGGCTCTCCGGAAGAACAGAACGCTTCAAACTCAGGACCCAGGATCATCTCACACACACACACACACACACACACACACACACACACACACACGCGCGTGCGCATTCAGCACCAAAGATCCATGCAAGTATTATTTCTATCGGGATTTAGATGCGTTTAAGATTGTTTGCCCCTGCTTTAAGGTGATTTGATTCTTTGCTGGCTCTCAAAGGTTAATTGTTTTTGATATTTCTCATTCTCTCTTTCTTTCTTTCTCGTTATTTCATTTATTAAAACCCATTATAGCCTACGCTTTATTGCCTCTGTCTCTTAAAAGTCTCAAAAGTGAGATCTTAATCTACAAGCTTTTATATTGTTGAGTACTTTACAGTATAGTAATCTAATAGAACAGGCAAGTTATTCTTCATGACCAGAAAAATAACCCTTCTTGAGAGTTGATAAGAAGATCGTACTGTCGGTTTGGTGGACGAACAGATTATTCGATGTTAAATTAATTCTGTTAAAGGTTATTCTAAAAATTGATCTAGCCTATCTATATATCATTTATCATAAACAGTATGATTAATTATTAAATATATATTCCCCTTTTTTGAGCTAATTCGCTACATTAGTCTGGGACTACCTTAAAGTCTAGTCTGAAACCAGGGGTGTGAGTTTTATGGCTTTTAGTTCTGTTAGATATTTTAACATCGTCTAGGACAATGGTGGGAAAAATAAATATATGCATAAAAGTATTAAAAAAAGAAAAAATGAATGCACTATCGAACGTTTCCAGGACATGCAACAAAAATAAGTCAAAATATCTTACTAAAAATCCAACCATGAAGGGACACAAAACTACCTCAAGTTAAAGAAGGACTTGTGTAGTCTGTGGTCTTTTTATTTATGTAATGCTCATATTCTTCAGTGATACATTGTCAGCCTTTTTCTAAAATATCTGTAATGTGTTTCAACATGCCAGTGTTTGAAATGTTTTCACTGCAGTAAGTGTGCACTCACTGAACCTGAGAGTCTCCGGTGTGAATGGCTTCACTATTCTGCCCTCTGGTGGCAAATACATGTGGACAGAGTGCAAACAAGCAAAATGCATGGACATATTATGAAAATAAACTTTATTTTCAGGCCTTTTCCAATATAAACTTGGCACACACAATTCAGAGTGATTCAATTACATTGAAAGAAATGTAAATAGAAAGCAATCATTTCTAAAGGTGCTTCAAGCCACTAGCTAAGTTTTTCATGTTGAGTGTTCACAATCATTGTAAAGGTGTTTCCCTCTAAGCTGCTTGAACAGTGACGGTCTTGAATCCACGGAGGACGGTGGACTGAGCGGTCAGCACTAAACTAGCGTGAAGCATCTTGGCTCCCGTCATCCTGGGAATGAAACGGATGGGCCTCCTCATGGTTTCTCGAGGCTGGATCGTAAGCCTGAGATATAAAGAACAGGACATTTCAAGACAGGGAAATCACTATTACTACTGCTCTTGTTCAGGGTTAGTGATTTACACAAGGATTCATCCTAAATCTAGATAAAATCAAGGCTTATGTAATAATAATCATTTATAACTTATAATAATTCTGTTGCAGCAAACTTAAACAAACTTGCATTTAAAGCATAATTTTGATCCTAGCTTTAACTTACATTTAAGATATAACTTTAATTCTGTTGGTCCACTACTTTAAGTCTGAGAGTTTATATTGTACTATGGGGCAAATCTGCAAGTTTAACACACAGATTAATGTACACTGTTTCTGTTATGCATATGATTACTCAATACACACAGAGAAACTGAAATAAACAGTGATTTTAGTGTTTCTGAAATGCAGGCCGGTGCAGGTACTGACACTTTTAATAGACACAGCTGCAGTGAAACTGATGTCACAGATAAACAAGATAAAGATGTCAAAAATGTCAGGAACAACCCCACCCACTTTACAGATATTACTGTATGCACTAGACTGTTAGACGCCCTTCAGAGTCAGGTATGTGAGCTAAATTTACCATGGGAATCATGTGTGTGCTAAAATACCAAAGTTACTATACTATGACGGTTACTACTGTTAAACAGTACAAAATAGATGAATATTGAAACTTTTTTAAACAGTGTAAGAATGTTATTTTAATTACTTTTTAAATGATTACAATTGTATTATTTATCTAAGTAAAATCACTATGGTATTATGGTCACCATGGTAAATTTTTACAATTACATGCATCAGCCCAACACACCGTATCAACCAATGGTGTGTGTTTGGGGCGGAGCCATCTGTTTGACTGACCAATGGCAGACGGGGTGTGTGTTTGAGAAACCTTTTCGAAAACAGTAATTTAACTGAATTACATGGTTATTTTTGTGCATTTATTTGGTGATCGATCGCTCTAAAAATTGAACTGAAACACTTCACGTACCTCATCTGAACCTTCTCCTCCAAGAGTCCTGAACCCGCTACGATGAGGTCACCGCTCACTGCAATGCTGAATGGGTTGGTAAAGGTTACCGTGGCAACTTGCTGTGTGTTGATGATGACCGAGGACTCGTTTTGAATCTGGAAGAAAACACAGGGTTCTTATTAAATTGCTTTATTTCTTTATTACTTCTGAATTCAATTATGCCAAAAATCTATTTTTATAATATCCTATGATCTTGGAGTGATGCACGTGTTTAAATTAAACTGTTATCCGGTTGTTTTTTATAGTCACAAAACAAACATTGTGTTGTTTCTTAAAGTCAACATGAAACTGCATTTGCAACCCATTGTATAATGAGGCTCTTTGTCCATGAAAGGAGCTCAATATATATATATTAGGGATGCACGATACATCAGCCACCATATCGGTATCGGACGATATATGTACATTTTTTGTGTTATTATTTTCGTCCCGATAAGAAAAGTGGGCCGATATATTAAAGCCGATAAATAATGGATTATTTCCTTCAGCTGAGATGCCTCAGATACAAATAAGGAAAAAACAAACATGTGCAGTGCAAGTCTGGCATATCAGCTACATAAAATTATGAAAACATCATAATTGTGTGCTTGGGACATGGTTTTAAATGGTGAGACTTTTGTTTTTGTAATCAGGCTCTCAAAAATTATATATATTTTTTTTATTTATCGGCCAATATACCGGTTATCGGCTTAGAAATATAAAGAATTAGCGGTTATCGGTATCGGCCAAAATGTTCATATCGGTGCATCCCGGTGCATATACAGTATATATATAAATAAATAAATAATGTCTATGATGGGCCACCAATACCTGTATATTGAGGGCAGGGCTGCTGATGTTGAACTCTTCTGAAACCAGTACTCTCTCCTGAGACTTCACATCCTCTATAACCACAGCCAGGTTAACCAGGCAATCCTCCCTAACCTCATTCAGCATGTAATTGTTGAAGGAGATCTCGTGTTTTACAGTCACAGCTGGTGGAGTACAACAAACAGGAATCATGGAGTTGATTGCGCAATTCCTAATGAATCATTTCAACACATTTTTGTGGTAGTCAAAATCATGTAGTCCAATACTATCCAGATGGGTGTTATTAGATTCTAAGAAATTTGTTATGCATATGCTAACTGTGTTCAGAAAGGAATCATAGTTTACTGCACAGTGTCTAGTGTCTAGTTTATTTTTTTAAAGGCCATATTATGCCCTTTTACAAAGTTTTGATTTTGTTTTTGGGCTCTACTAGAATAGGTTTTCATGCCTGAATGTTAAAAATATATATTTTTCACATATTTGACATTGTAGCAGCTATTTTCTGCAGAACTGCTTTATAGATTAAATTAACTAAATTAGTAATTGATGATCTATACAACGGAACTGAATCAACACTTTACCGACTTCCGCTGAACAATTACACATTTTTTTTGTTTAAGAGCTGCTTTACAGACGAAATTAACTCAGTAACCCTAATGCTCTGTTTAGTTCCTGTCTCTATGAAGCTCCTCCTTCTGAAAAGCACACTGTGCTCTGATTGGTCGGCTGGATCAGTTTGTTGTGATTGGTCAGGCGTTTTGAGTGTGTTTGGGAAATGTCCCGCCCCTTACCATAACCACCAGTTCCCTTTCGTGGTCACTAGAGTTACGTCGTGAGGATGAATGGGGTTTCGCTTAGAAAGCCTCTCACCTTCGAGTATACAAAACGAGCCAATGGCAAGAAAATGCCATGGGTCTGTGGAATTTGCATAGCGTAAATCCGCGCCACCTCGTGGGTATAAAAGGAAGTACTTTGGCAACATGCAGTTATGTTTTCGCTTCGGAGCCAAGAGTTTTCTTCACTCCCACAAGCCAATCTGAATTATCTTCACTCTACGAGACGAGCGGCTCTCCAGTGTGTTGGTGCAACAGCGCGTTCCAGCAAGATCACATTGCCTGCTGCTGGTCTGTGCAGTGATCTGCCGACTGTGTGTATGCTTCTCCCTGGGCGTTTCAGCACTCTGCTGAGCTTTTTCCTCACTCTAAAAGAGCTGCACATGGCACATCTTTTTCAAGATGGCTCGCCTGTGTGTTTTCTGGATGTGGGTGCGTGATTAATCTGCCTAACGGTCACGAGTGCTGTTTCGCGTGTTAATCACGCTCGACAGCGCTTGCGGATGAGTCATTTTTTCATTGCGGGAACATGACCACTGCGATGTTTAGATCGAGACTCAATGATCTCTGTGTGGGTAGAGTTCCCTCTGCCACACACCAATCTATCTCTTCTTCGAGAGGGGGTACTTTGGCTGGTGGCCAGGGTGATCTGAGGGTTAAGGTGTGGCACAATAACCAACGAGTCATTCCGCGGGCCACGCCCCCCTCCACATCGCAAACCGTGGGGCTTCCGTGTGTGCCTGGTTCCTCTCGGGGACCCCGTGTTTTCATTTGGAGCTCCGGCGGATGATGTCATGTCACTCACAGCATCACAAGGCGGGCTTGATTCCTCTGGAAATGAGGATTCGACTGCGTTGCCTCCCTCGGGAGTGCCAACGTTAGCAGAGTCAGATCCAGAGCTGACGGCCATGCTTTCCCGGGCAGCTGAAAACATCAGTTGGAGTGGCGCCGCCCCTCCCCCGAGCGCTGTAGGCTGGACGATTAGTTCCTGGGCGTGCCCCAGTGCCTTTCTTCCCAGATGTGCATCAGGACTCCACCGGGTCGCGGAAGTCCCCGTTGACTTATTGCGGCCCGCGGGCGTCCTCCACCTTCACTGCCCTCATTGGCGCAGCGACCATGGTCACAGGCATGCAGAGCTGTGGGCCACCTTTGCCGCCGTGGAACGCCCTGGCCAACTCTGACAGAACGCGGAAAGGTCACTGCGCCATTAGGGCTCAAACGCCGGCCAAACGCCAGGCTAAACAGCACTCCTGAGACGGGCAGCTTGGAGTTAGGGCTCAGTTCTTCTCAGGAGCTGGTAGCAGGACCAGTCCTTTTTTCTAAGAACTGATGCCCCTTCCTCTGAGCCCCAAGAGGCCGTGGATGGCAGTGTGCGACGCTCTGCCTTGCCACTCTCGTCCCACTCTGTTGCCAGACCCCTGTTAGAGCAGGCCCACGTGGAACGCTGGTCCTTCCCTGGCCTACTCTGTCAGGATGCGGCTTATGACCGTGCCCCCACACCGGGACGCTATGTCTCCCACGTCCGGGCCGGTCATTCCGCCTGGCTGCCCCATCGAGGGTACGTCTGTGGTTCGCATGACACCCGCTGGTACAGTTCTTGGGAGCTTAGCTAGAGCTTCCCAACCTGTCCTACTGGGTCGCGAGAACCATCAGGCTCGGCTATGCGATTCAGTTCGCACGGTCTCCTCCCCGCTTCCGGGGAGTCCGCTACACCATGGTCGGTGGCAATGTCCCTGTCATGCGTACGGAGGTCGCCACCCTACTAGCGAAGGGTGCAAACGAGACTGTCCCTCCAGCCGAAATGAAGTCCGGCTTCTACAGCCCCTATTTCATTGTACCCAAGAAATCCGGAGGGTTACGGCCAATCCTGGACCAACACATCTTGAAACGATCCCTTCACAGGCTTCTGTTCAAGATGCTCACGGCCAAACGCATTTTCGAATGTGTGCAGCCACAGGATTGGTTTGCAGCGAACGACCTGAAGGACACCTACTTTCATGTCTCCATTCTTCCTCGACACAGAGCGTTTCTACGGTTTGCTTTCGAGGGGCGGGCATATCAGTACACGGTTCTCCCATTCGGGCTAGCCCTGTCTCCTCGCGTCTTCACGAAAGTTGTCGAGGCAGCCCTTGTGCCACTACGGCAAGACGGGGCTCGCATCCTGAACTATCTCGATGACTGGTTGATCCTAGCTTACTCTCGAGACCAGGTTTGCGAACACAGGGACATAGCGCTCCGGCACCTAGCCCGCCTGGGCCTTCAGGTCAACTGGGAAAAGAGCAAACTCTCCCCTGTGCAGAGGATCTCTTTTCTCGGTATGGAAATCGACTCGGTCGTCATGTGTGCGCAGCTAATGAGCGAGCACACGCAGTCACTGCTGACTTGCCTGAGACAGTTCGAGGGCAAGAGTGCGGTTCCACTGGGGTGCCATGTGCAATGGACATGCTGCATTTGCCTCAAGCAGGTTTGAGTACCCTACCACCACCGGTGGTGGCTACCTTCACTTCCGCTAGAGCATCGTCCACGAGACATGCCTACGCATTGAAGTGGAACCTCTTCGTCACCTGGTGCTCTTCTCGCTGAGAAGACCCCAGAAAATGCCCGATCAGTGTCGTGCTTTTCTTCCTGCAAGAAGGGTTGGAGTGAAGGCTGTCTCCCTCCACCCTGAAAGTGTATGTTGCCGTTATCGCCGCACATCACGACGCAGTTGAAGGTAAGTCCGTGGGGAAGCACGACCTGGTCATCAGGTTCCTGAGAGGAGCGAGGAGACTGAATCCTCCTCGCCCTCCTCTTGTACCCTCTTGGGACCTCTCAGTGGTTCTAACTGCCCTGTAGAGTGCTTCCTTTGAGCCTTTACAAACAGTTTAGCTTAAGTTCCTGTCAATGAAGACCCAGCCTTGGCACTGCTCTGTCCAGTACGCGCCCGCCGTAAAACAATTGGAAAACAATTAGTCCTAAGTACATTTGAACTCAGTTTAAGCACTTTAATATCGGTTGCAGAATTCTTACTTTCATTCGGGCCGATCGTCAGATCATCATGAGCCTCCCAGAAGGTTCCAGTGGGATTACGGTTGTACTCTTTGTTCTGAGCGTTCACGTATTTTCTCAGCAGTTTTGGAATTGCCATGTTGTTAATGATTTTGACGATGAAAGAAATGTTTTCTCCGACTACAGGTGCTTTCACAAGCTGGAGAGAAACTCCAATGCCCTGAAGAACTGCATGCAAAGACATGAAAAATCACTGTTATATCACTCAAACAATCAAAGAGCATTATTAATGTGGGAAGAAAAACCAAATGCTAAAACGTACCGCCTCTTCCATTAGCACCTTCACCACTTCGAGCTGGAAGAGAGTATTTTTAAAATGAAGATGAATTACAAAAAATATTGGGATAAAATTGCATACTTAGATAACGACCCTACAAGCTTGATTAAAACATCAAAATATGAGGAAAATATTTCATAAATTTTAAATATGAGGGAAGAACAAAACTTGGTTATGGTATTTATCTGAAAAAGTTATTTGCGAACTACAGCTACAATTTTAGATTTCTATTCAGAAAAATGCATAGAAAACAAAAGGCTGAGATGGGAAAAAGCATGCATTGACTACAACATAACCAGTTATTAATATTTTGTTGGTTCTCTCTTGTTTTGTGCATGTGTTTATAATTGTTTTCTTTGACAGCCTGGCCAAAACTTATGGCTGCAGAATTTGGCATGTTTCATTGCATTACTGTCCCAAATAAAACTATGGACTCTAAGCACAACAACGCAATATATGCTAACAAAATCTTTAACAAATTTGTATTCCAATTTAAATAAAGGGTTGTCAATTTCCCTATAGACTCGACATCACTTTTGGCTACTTATTTTTATTATTATTATAATTGTGATTACTTTTGTATATATTTTTTATTTATATATTTTTCTTTTGCATTTATTTCTTTTTTATTATTATTTCTGTTTATTTTGGTGTGAGCATACACAATTGTGTTCAGAGAGTAAGAAATACTTTTCTCATCTTGATATCTATTAATGCCCTGAGGAACTGCATGAAAAGACATGAAAAATCACTTGTTATATTAAACAATCAAAGAGCAGTATTAATGTGGGAAGAAAAGCCAAATGCTAAAACCTACCGAATCTTTCAGTAGTACCTCCACCACCTCGAGCTGGAAAGGAATATTACAAAAAAATATTTTAATATAATAAATAATAAATATCTAAAAAATATCATCAGAATTGTATACGTAGATAAAACATTAAAATATGAGGATAAATATATATATATATATATATATATTATAATTTTATTTCTTGGTGTGAGCATACACAATTGTATTCAGAGAGTAAGAAATACTTTTGATCTCATCATGATATCTGGTAATATGTTAAAAAATATTTATTTATTGTAATTTTCTTTTTTTATCTCTCTTGTTAAAAAGCATAAAAAAAAACACTAAAAATATTATTAAACTAGACTTTGAGGAAATATTTTAAAATAAACTCAACATCAACCAAAGTCTTGTTTAACATCAACCATTCTTTGTTATATTTTGCTGATGCTGCTGATACTAGATTAATTACACACTTCATCTTAAAAAATGGAAAGATAAAATGACTTACCATCACTTCTGAACATAAATGGCATTTTATCTAAATGTGAAAGAAATCAGTTGTTGTTGTTTTATGTATAAAAATCTATTGAACAGTAAGTATTTTTCTTATTCTTTCTCAGTGTTTCTCTTACCCAGCTCAGTTTTGTATTCTGACGTGATGTCCTGCATGAGCATGGCTGGACCGGGACGTTTGGTGCAGATCAGGGCTCCGACTATGTCTTTGTCAACGCTGGTTGCTAATATCTTCCCATCTCTGATGATTATTCTACGCAAATCTGCATTGACTTCTGCGTAAACGAACGGCACATCGTATGGCGCGTTCACCTTCTGCTCATAAACGGCTTTCACAGCAGCAGGACCACAGCGGTACATTCCTGTGACAGATTCAGTTTATGTTTTAGCATCAACAGCATCATATCAAATGGTAGCAATTGGTCTTATTCGCATGCAGGGATAAAAAGCATTTGAGTTTTCTATATGCATTAGCATTGACTGACCGGCGCTTGTCTCTTGCGGCGTGGGGTCAAGAACCTGCCAGCCGTCATAATCTCCATCTAGATCAGGCCTCTTCATCCAACTCTCCACCCACACATGGAAGTTCCTGAAAAAGCCCAAACACTTTTAACTCACATTTTGTCAAATTAAAACACTGAACAATTCATTTCAACCGCAATCAATTCAGGTTTATTTGTAAAGGTACTGCATCCTAATAAGGAGCAGAGCCTAAAGAAACACATTAAAAGACTTCACACATAAAAATTAAGTGCATTACCGTTCGAAAGTTTGGGGTCAGTAATATTTGCATTACATTGATCAAAAGGGACAATAAAGACATTTATAATGTTACAAAATATTTCTATTCCAAATAAATGTTGTTCTTTTGAACTTTCTTTATTCATCAACAATCCTGCAAAAAAATATCACGGTTTTCACAAAAATAAAAAGCAGCAAATCATCATTATTAAATTAGAATGATTTCTGAAGGATCATGTGACACTGAAGACTGGAGCAATGATGCTGAAAACTCAGCTTTGATCACAGGAATAAATTACAGTTTAAAACAATCAAATAGAAAAGTATTTTAAATTGTAATAATATTTCACTGTTTTTACTGTATTTTTGATCAAATAAATGCAGCATTGGTGAGCAGAAGAGACTTCTTTCAAAAACATTTAAAAATATTTCCGACCCCAGACTTTTGAAAAGTAGTGAATGTTTTAGCAACATAACTATAATAAGAAGACTTTTTAGCTTTCAAGGTGTAACTCACCAGACGCTATCCCGACCGATGGACAGCTTTTCCCCCTTCTCCGAGTAATATTCCTCAATCACCATGTTCGCGTTTGTGTCGTGAGCGGAGTTAAAGTTGGTGACCACTCGAGTTGGAATGCCGAGGGCTCTCATTACTGTGACACAAACAAATGCATTTTATATATCGATCATCAACAGCACTAATTCAATTACCAGTGACCCATTAAAGGAATACTTCACCCAAAAACATAACAATTACACACCCCAAACACAGATTATTTTACTCAGCACAATCTGAGAAACACAAAGCCATTGACTCTTTTGGAGCTTGGCTGTATAAATCACCGTCCATTTTCACTGTATGAAAAAGAGCAGCGTGAACTTTCTTCCTAACATCTCCTTTTGTGTTTCACAGAAAATTACAGCATACCGGTTTGTGAGATTTTGGGGTAAATTTAAACTTTAAGGACATTTAAAAAAAAAAGTTTTTTAAAAGAAGCCTCTAATGTTCATCAAGGCTGCATTTATTTGATAAAAAATACAGTAAATTTAAAATAGCTGTTTTCTATGTGAATAATATTGTAAAATGTAATTTAGTCCATGATCCTTCAGAAATCATTCTTATATGCTGCTTTGCTGCTCAAGAAACATTTATGATTATTATCAATGTTGAAAACAGTTGTGCTGCTTCACATTTTTGTGGAAACTGATGCATTTGATGAATAGAAAGTTCAAAAGAACATTATTTATTTGAAACAGAAATATTTTGTAACATTATAAATGTCTTTACTGCCACTTTTATTTTATTTAATGCATCCTTGCTACATAAAAATACTCATTTATTATTATATATTTTTTAATAATAATCTGACCCCAAACGTTCTAACGGTAGTGTAAGAGCTCATACTGGTCGCACCTGTACACATGACAGCAGCGAACACCCAGCACTGTCCGTATCTCACAGGGCTGAATTGTGTTTCTGACCACTTCCAGAGAATATCTGCGCTGCCGGACCACGTGGAGGGGTTTACACCATCATTGTACTTTCCTGACCAGTTCCCCATTAACACACCTTTATCATCCTGACAGTTCACCTGATGAGAACGACAGAGAGACTGAGTGGAGCACATGGAGAGAGTGAGTGGAGAGCAGAGAATAAGAGGAGATCCTCCTCACCATAGCTGAGATCACACGACTGATGTACACCGGACTGCTGCGGTTCAGAAGATCTTTCCTCGCGTCCGCTTGAGATTGAGGACTCAGCTGCAGCAACTTCATACAGATGTCCAATATTCCTTTTTCATACTGAAAATACATGCGTGTCAGGTGTTAATGAGAAGCTTTTTCAGTGCCGTGCCTTCAGATTCAACAGTCAAACGTCTCACCTGATCGAAAGACCAGGGTCTGGAGGCGACGTTCCCAGAGCTGCCTTTAAACAGCAGACCGAAGTCATTCCTGATGTATTCATTCCTCAGATCCTCTGACTGCAGGAACACAGAATCAGCTGCAGAATAACAGAAGAGGGTGAGCTTGGTATAATGACAATAAATGAAAGCAATAAGCCGTGCATTACAGTGATTTTACCACAGCTAAGGGTTTTGTATGTAGGTGAAGTTCTATAAAATGAAAGACATCACTATTCAACATATTATTACACTATACCGTTCAAAGGTTTGGGGTCAGATTACATTTTTTTAAGATGATTGTGTGTTAAGCATCTGCGACTTACTTTCACTTTGATTTGCGAAAGTTTGCACGTTGGCTTGATGAATTGATGCTCATCTGCGGCGATGCGTGTTGCAGTAGCGTCGTCATATCATGACATTTAGCCTATAACACGCTCTCCCACATTTATTTTTTACCATTTTTGGGAGAAGTAAAATTTACATATGTGGTTTCAACAACCAGATGCATTTACACTTGTCCAGTTTCGTCTGGAATGTGTCTCAGACCTCCTCCTGAAGTGGTTTGAGTGATATTGAAATCCGTCTCACGTTTCAGAGAGCATTTACACGTGGTCTTTTCACGATCGGATAGCTATGCGATCACAGAAAACGCATTAAGTGGCCAGGTGTAAACAGCCCCTTATGATAGCCTATCTAGAGACCAGAATATCTTCGTTTACATTGCAGGTCTTGATGCCCAATTCTGATTTGTTATGCGAAGTTCGCCAAACATCACCATGATTCTGAGGCGAATTGGACGACGAAAAGTGCCATCATTGCACATATGCTTCAGTTATTGTGTGTGAGAGAGATCTCAGGACTGGTGGGAGCATATTGTGTTTAAATATTGGCTTTAAAGAGGAGCAGTGGGTCCGAAATTTTGTTGTGTACAACAATATGTTGCGTCAACGTTTGTCCACATTCCTTTCGTCGGGCCATCCGTCCCTTTGCAGAAGTGCGTCGGGGTTTCTCTCGTCATTAAATCGCGGAGACGCTGCCTAATGCCTCAGAAAATCCGATCTGCCTGTTTACATGACAGTCGCATTGGCACATATCCGATTTATTTCCACAAATGAATGAGGCCTGAAACCGATCTCGAAATATCCGAATGGATGCGTTTTTTTCCGTTTACACTGTCATAGAACACATCGGATCTGTGTCACATATGAGCAAAAAATCGGAATTTGGTCACATTTCACTAACAGTGTAAAGCATTTTAATAATAATAATAATAATTAATAATTCATTACATTTATATAGCACTTTTCTCGGCACTCAAAGCGCTTTACATAGAAGGGGGGAATCTCCTCAACCACCACCAATGTGCAGCATCCACTTGGATGATGCAACGGCAGCCATATTGCGCCAGAACGCCCACCACACACCAGCTTACTGGTGGAGAGGAGACAGTGATCAAGCCAATCAGTATATGAGGATGATTAGGAGGCCATGATGGACAGAGGCCAAGGGGCAAATTTGGCCCGGATGCCGGGGTTACACCCCTACTCTTTCGAAAGACATCCTGGGATTTTTAATGACCACAGAGAGTCAGGACCTCGGTTTTACGTCTCATCCGAAGGACGGAAAGGACGGATTTTTGGGAGGAGTACAATTTAAATATGTGGTTTCAACAACCAGATTCATTTACACTTGTCCAGTTTCGCCTGGAACGTGTCTCAGACCTCCTCCTGAAGTGGTTTGAACAATCGGATTCAAATCCGTCTCGAATGCGTTTCGGAGAGCATTTACACCTGGTCTTTTCACGATCGGATAGCTATGATAGCATGAAGTGATCAGGTGTAGACATCCCCTAAAGCCCCGGGACACACCAAACCGGATAGCTATCCGATCTGAGAAAACGCATGAAGTGGCCAGGTGTAAACAGCCCCTAAGACTTATGATAGCCTATCTAGAGACCAGAATATCATAGTGACTTGAATGTGTATGTTTTTTCGTTATGTTGAACACAAAAGAAGATAATTTGAAGAATGTTAGTAACCAAACATTTCTGGACCCCATTGACTAGTACGACAATTTTTTTTTATATAGAAGTCAATGGGGACCAAAATATCTTCTTTTGTGTTTAACAGAACACAGAAACTCATACAGGTACATACTATTGTTCATTTACAGTTTTTCCTCCTGCTCACCTTGGCACCAGGGGTTGCAGAGGAGCGTGAACTCTCCGAGCACATGGGATTTGATGCTCCCGCGGGTCTCGACTCTCAGGTGAAGTGTATAGACTCCTACTGAGGAAGATGCAGGGCTATACAGTGATACGGTCAGAGTACGGCCTGCGTTCGGGTCCGGTACCCTCCTCTCCAGAATGGCACTCCATTGAGACGGAGAAGGTTGTCCAGACCCGGAGACCGGCACCTCCACAGACAGCGGCCCTGCGGTGAACACAGTGGGGTTCAGACTTAAACACAAAAATAGGGCTCTGGAAGTCAAATACTACTCATGTTCTCCATAAAGGAATTCGTTTTTATCAATAACCTTTCAAGACTGACTTGCTATAAGCTCTGAGCTGTTAAGCAATATGTGTGTAGAACCCATATGACAATCTGTCCTACACTCAAAATACTTTGGTTGCACTTTAATTTACAGTGCGTGCACTTTTGTATTATCTAAAGAAAAGTACAGGGTAATATATGGTAACTACATGGGTTAAGGTTAGATTTAGGGGTGGGTTCAGGGTTAGTACCTAGTAATTGCACTTAATATAATAAGTATAGTATGTACGTGAGGAACAAGACTGTAAAATAAAGTGCTACCAATACCTTTTTTTTATTTGCATGTATTGGAATAAACCAATATATATTTATTTATTTATTTATCAATGACTAATAGTCAATAGATACTTTTTTTTAATGATTTCTATAATTTTTAACTAAAACATTGCCATGTAATTGCAATGCTTTATTATGGGATGAATAAATTACCTCATTAAATAAAAAATGGTAATATACATAGAGTACATCTTACGAACACTTTTTTTTCTTTCAGTTCATGAGCACAATCGAGCAGGATTCACTCAAAAAACATTTAGGCCTAAATTTAAGATCTATGCATTTGGTTTTCATATAAAGTTTCCATCTATTTGAATTACACACTCTTAAAATTAACAAACTATTAAACCTAATGTGATGCATACTTGTCAGTCATACTGAAACAGGTAAGATTTCTTTAATGGTACTAATAAACTGAATGTGTTTTAAATACACAAAATCCAGGTTTATATGTATATATATTAAATATGTATAAATGAATAAATTAAATTTCTTTCCTAATGCACAGATTCATGCTGATTCTAAGCGATCTGCGAACTGCATTTGGAAAATATGATTATTTACTGATAATCGTTATGGAGAGAGAGTGAGATGAGGCTGCACGTTTATTTATCACTCACACAAACACACAAACATACCAAGAACAATCCGGAAGAACAGTTTATCCTTCAGTGGATCAAATGGCCGTCCATCATAGTTGATGAGGATGGTGAAGGGCTGTCCTCTGCGCAGCACCAGAGTGCTGGAGCTCAGACCATCAGTCTTGTGCCGGATCTGGTTCTGGACCTGCTGCAGGTGGACATTTCGAAGCTTCAACTCTGTACAAAAATGAGCAAATTTCAAATTATTTGTGAGGCAGCTGAATTTTTTTTTTTTATATAAAAATAGAAATAATTTAAAATAACGAATTACTGAACATAAAATGTTTATGTAGATAATAGAAATTTCAAATTAATAACAATTAATCGTTTATAAACAACTATTATTAAAAAAATCTAAAAATGATAGCAGCAGTAATCTAATAAAATTAAATGACATGCATAGAAAATATTAAAGCAGTAAATTCTTTAAAAACACAACCATGAATAGTAAAATAACTGAAGCTTACCGTCCATGAGATACTGCTGTGTTGTCGTTTGCTGTTAGATTCAGGTTCTACGGTTATTGTGCTTTATATATGACATTCTTCAGCCCCTCCCTGAGACGTCAGACCACATTCAAGTGAAGTCAACATGAAAAATGTTGCAATCGGAACCAACACCTAAAACAGTAACGCAATCACTCATACCAGAGTGCTGTGCGTTTCAGCGGGTGGATGCAGTATGTGCGGTCACACAATGAGTAATGCACATGCATATCATCAGACATCTGCTTTTATTGGGATAAAGGTGAGATCACAGTCTAAAAAATGCTGAGTTGTTTCATCTTATGGGTGATTGAAAAAAAAAATCACGTGTTGCACTTTATATTTGATTTTGCATTTGATTCTGTGGATCATGGTCTTCTTTTGCAAAGGCTAAAATGTATTAGGTTTTTGTAATACAGTTACAGATACAATATAAGATACACAATATAAGTGTTTTTTTTTTTTTTAACTATTTGACTGGAAGAACTCAGTGTGTCTAAATAATTATAATTCTACTCCTCTAATAATAAAGGCAGGTGTTCCTCAAGGATCTATTTTGGGACCAATTTTATATTCTATTTATATAAATGAATTTGTAGGATTAGAGCCAGCAAATGTACACTTTTATGCATGTGTATACTATGGCTCCATGCAAGTGTCCGTACACATCATTGTAATTTATATAAAATGACACACTTCACTGTGCTTAAGGAGGAAAAATGATATAATTTTCATTTTAAAAGCTTTACTGGCTAAATTTGTCGGCATAATGTACTAGCATATACAATACCAGATCTACTGGAAAAAAAGTTTACTTAAGATGCCAATATTCCACACAGAGCTATATATATATATATATATATATATATATATATACACACCAGGAAGGTCCCGTTAAGAAGATTTTGTATTTAAATAAGCATAAACTAAAGGCAGTATAACAAACATTGCTTGGATGTATTATTACAATTTAAAAAAACAGTTTTTGTTTGTTTGTTTTTGCGTCACATTATGATAAATGGATGAAGAGGGCTCATGGTGAATTTTTTAAAATCTGAATACAAATTCTACAAAAAATGCTTGTAAGAATGACAACTAGTGGTCGAAACAGGTACTGCCGTACAATTCAAAATATCGGAGATCTTCGTTTCTCCTGCCACCTGTTCCTCAGTCTCGACGCTCACACGGGTTGCCAGTTTGAGCACACACAACAGGAACGAGCGCAATGGACAATGAAAATTGGCAAATTGGCAACGTGCAGTATCACAGACCAAAACAAAAACAAACATTCCAGCCTGGAAACGCACATTTCCAAGTAAAATAACTGGATGTAGAAGTGTTTTTCAGAGAAACGAGTATGTGAACTTAGCATGTTTCTTCAATATATGCAAACATATTATGGTATTTTTATGCTTCAGTAGAGTGAAAAAGTTACATACAGCACCTTTAATTTCATCAAAATTAATGCATTTAACGAAATGCAATCTTTCTTCTGATTATGAGGTTTTGTTCTTAAAAGGTTTCATGTGATTTAACATCATAGATGACTAATAATGAGCCATGAAGTGGTATAATAGAATATATATATTTTTTTTTTTTTGGGGTGATATTTTCATTGTTGTATAAGTGCATAATAAATCTGCATTCTATAAAGACTGAAAGGTCTGCATTACAAAGCCTGACACTGATCTAGTCACAGAAAGGGCTTGAGATCACACACCCACACTGTGAATATGGTGAATATAAGCATCTATCATATACCAGGTCTGCCATGCAGAAGGTGTGGTGCTGTCAGGCCTGGTGACACCCAGATCACTCCTCTACTCTGTCATTATCTGAGTTCTTTGGAAAAAGAGCACTCTCGTTCGTTAGGAGGATTATGAAATACTCTATATGACAAAAGAACCCCAGCACATATTAAGCATTTAAGAGGACTTCACATGAATTAAAGACTGTGAACTGTAAAAAGCCAACTTGAGAAAACGGTCTTTGAAGTTAGTATGTAGATGTCAGCAAGAATTCATTAAAAATGTGTCAGTTTATCATTAAACTGTGGTCTGAACGCAGGGTTATTGTAGTTAAACTAAAACCATGAAAAATTATTTTTTGTTTCAATATCTTTTATAGCAATAAGAACTGAAGAGTGTACATTATGCAGAATGTGCTGATAAACAGCACAAATACATTTTATTATATTTAATAACACATACACAAGCATGATAAGCAAAAGCATCTAATAAGCATAGGTGACAGTGAGGAAATAAACACTATTATTAGCCCAACACATTTTTTGTTGCTTTAAATAAAGAAAAAAAAAATAAAAGAAAAAAATTATATATATATATATATATATATATATATATATATATATATATATATATATATATATATATATATATATATATATATATATATATATATATATATATATATATATATATACACACACACACACATATATATATATATATATATATACACACACACATACACATATACTGTATATACACACACATATATACACATATATTTAAAAAAAACTTTATTTTTTTTATTTTAGCAATTGCCAAAGCAACATTTCTCATTTTCATTTACTTGATGTTCTAAAATAATGAAACCTGAAATAAAAAGCTATATAGACATTTGTAAAACAAAAACCAAACAAAATTACTAAAACTTTGAATAAAAACGAAAGTTGAATTTCATTTTCATGATTTAACAAAAGGAATTGACTTTCTAAAGAATTTACAGAAGTGTCAAGCAATTTGTTAATGCAGGCCCCGTTGCTAGTTTGAGGCCCGTCCCTATATAAACATACACCTTCAGTTTTTCTGTCTCATAATGCAGGTTTCTGCAAATGACTCAACAAGGTTATTGATGCTCCAGCGGTTTATATTGGCCTTGCTAAACACATTGGCACGTATAACACCAGTCCTTTAGTGAACAGCAGCACTGTTCCTCTTTACACATGTGACTGTCCAACTAAAATCACACCAAAAGTATCTGATGCTTTTGAAAGGAAACAACTGAGTCTTTATCCCACGGACGCTTCTTTCCAGCCTATGGCTTAAGATTATTAAGTGAACAATGAATTATTCAATGAAACCAAGTTTCTATAGACATGACCTATTTTATGTTTGAGAATCTGTACTTTTCTCAAGAACTGCTGAGACCAAATGTTTAACTTTTTTATTATTATTTAAGTAACACATCAAGGGAAAAACATTTTATTTTAACCTTCAAAGTATTTCAGCCTTAAGGACTGAAGGCTTTGCTTTTATTATTGACTTTTATTTGACTATTGTCTTATTGAATTAACAAGCCAATCAGTTTTTTGTTTTGTTTATTTAAAACAGCCAATTAAAATAAAATAAAAATTGTATACAATTTTTATTTTATTTGAATATTTTATCAAAAAAATAAGCTGTTGAATGAACTTAATTAAATTAAGGAAAGCTTTTCCACGAAAATGAATTAGATTTTTCCAACAAAATCTAATTTGTTTGAAATGATTTGTTGTAATCTTGTCGTATGAACTTAAATTCATTTAGTCATTCCTGCTAGATAAAGTTTTGTCAGGTTGACTACATTTAATTTTTGCCCTGCCTAAAATCGCCAACATTATAATTTGAGCTAATTTGACTACAGTTATTTCCAATGATAGGAGCTACTAATGTTCAGTTTAATTAAAACCACTTTTTACAGAGTAATATTGAATTTTACTTACATGCAGGTCTGCAAATGAGGTGTAATGCATGTATAGAGTATACTGAGTGCCCACAGCCCTAAACTAAACACAGTCGCCGCTCTTCTGCATAATGGTAACCACAAAATTCAAAAACATTACAGAAAGTTTTCTAAGTTTCTAACATTACTGAATATTAAACACTAACATTAACTAACAACATCTTTCCATTTACAGAAAAACACATAAAATAACACTTTAATCCCTACATTTACCCTCCTAATGCAGTCCCTTGCAAAGCATGCTGGGAACTACAGACCCACTGCCCAGTTAGTTGTCAACAAAAATGATTCATGTAGTTCTCTTACGAGAGGTCTCTCGTACTGCGTAAGATATCTTACGCTAGGGGAAAATCCTTTTCCGCGAGATATTGAAGCCAAAAATTATCCTTAATTTTGTAATAATGCAAAACGCGTTGCAGCAGCAATGCAGACATAGGCGAGACAGCTCGCGCGCCTATTGGCTGCTCTGCGGCAACTGCAGCAGCCTATCGAGCGAGGCCTGGCGTGACGTCAGACCCAATCAGGGCACTTCGCGCCCGCTGCGTCACGTCCCGCCGAAATGGGCGTGGTCTAGGCCTATAAATATCGCTCGCAGGCAGCTATTATCTGATTTTTCATCCTTCAAGCGAAGCACACGCATCGCTGGAGCTGGATTAGAAGCCGCGCCGTCGAGAGAGAGCACCTTCAGCGGGACGAGTCACTGAAGTCGCTGGCCGCGCCGCCTTCCTGCCTTCCTGCTGCGCTTTCCGGCGCTTATATCCTTCTCTTTTATTTGCACTGTATTTCTGTGTGTATTTCTAAAAGAGCTAGCGTCTTTTTAAAGATGCCTTCCTGCGGCTCGTGCAGAGCCACACTCAGCGACGGGGACTACCACGTGATCTGCGTTTCCTGCCTGGGTGAGGAACATGCAGCTCTCGCGCTCGCTGACGGCGGATGCCCTCACTGCGAGCTGATGGCAATGGCGACTCTGAGGACTCGCCTAGCCGTCTTCACCGAGACTGCTCCCCCGCCCGCCGCGGCGTCGCGCCGTAAAAAGCGCCGTGCCCAGCGGGCCCCGGAACCCTCCCTCAGCCGCCAAAGCTCGCCGGTTCGCTCGCTTGCTTCCCCGGCTTCTTCTGTTTCGCTTCCTGACGGACAGCGGCCGCCGTCTGCCGCCGCTTCCGTTGATATCGCGGATGAGGAAGCCCTGCTGGGAGAGGATGATTCCTGCTCTATCCTGGCGTCAGGCAGTGAGGATTGGGCGGGCTCTGAGGACCCCGCACCCCCTGCCCGCACTTCGTCAGGCAAGAGAGCTTCCATTGAGACGGAACTCATGCGAGTACTCGCACAGGCCGCGGCGAGCCTCGGCCTCGAGTGGTCTTCGCCTGAGCAGCCCGCTCACAACCGGCTGGATGGATTTTTCCTGCCTGGGGAGCGCGCTTCGCCTGTGTCCAGACCGGCGCCTTTTCTTCCTGAGTTACACGAAGAAGTCGCCAAGTCCTGGAGCGCCCCCTATTCTGCTAGAGTGCGTCCTGCTGTTTCTTTGGCATTCTCCGCCGTTGACGATGCCAAGAACAAAGGATACCTCTCGCTGCCGCCGGTTGAAGAGGCGATAGCGGCCCACTTATGCCCGCCCTCCGCTGGACGGCGCGCTAAGCCGGCCCTACCCTCTAAAGCTTGCCGCACGACGTCGAGCTTGCTCCACCGCGCTTTCTCCGCCGCCGGGCAAGCTGCGTCAGCGTTGCACACCATGGCAACGCTCCAGATCTTCCAGGCCGATCTCCTCCGTAAGCTGGATGAGGAAGGACCTGACGCGATCTGCGTGCCGGACTTAAGGAGTGCCACGGACCTCGCTCTTCGTGCTACTAAGTCCGCAGCGCAAGCCATTGGACGGACTATGGCTTCTCTCACCGTGTCTGAGAGACATCTCTGGCTGACGCTCTCGGAAATGGCCGAGTCTGAACGCACCGCGTTCCTCGACGCCCCGCTTTCCGCCACAGGCCTCTTTGGATCCTCCGTCAAAGATTTCGCGGAGAGATTCGCAGAGGTACAGAAAGCGTCTCAGGCTATGAAGCACTTCCTCCCGAAGCGCTCCAGCTCTGCAGCAGGCCGTGCGAAACCGTCTGCTCAGAGCTCACAGCCACAGCCACCGTCCACTGCCTCCACTTCACAGCGCCGCCAGGCCAGAAGCACGAGACCGCGCTCCCGCTCATCCGGTCGCCGCCCCGCAGGACGCGGCTCGCGACCTAGGATCACGGTGAAGCCCGAGGCCCCGAAGTCGTCCTAGCACAGCTAGGAAAACGACGGTGTTCCAGTCCCGCTGCGGCCGGACTCACACCAAAGCTATTCGCTCGTCCAGTTCCAGAAAATGTGACTGTTCCAGTGTTTTCTGCAGCCAACAAGTCGGTTCTGTCACCCGCTTGCCTGCACACAAATGCCGTTTTCACGGCTACCCAGATAAATCCCCAAAAGAGTGTATTTTCTGGTGTCCCGGCCACGGCCGATGGTGTTTCGTGTGTAGTAAGAATGCCCACTGCCCAGTGCCCATCCCTACACATAAGCACAGCCTGTCACACAGGGCTCGCGCACATAAAACCGACTAACACCACGTTATGCATGTCTCACGGTTTCTGTAAAAACGAAACCAACGTGCACTCGCTTCACGCAAGCGAACGATGCTTTCGGTGTGATAAATGTGCCCGCTGTCCCGCGCCCACATCCACACATAGACATGACAGTTCCCACGGGAACCGCCCAGCCCTCTCCCTCGCGGTTAACCACCGCAGAGGAGTCGAGCGCGGGCAATCTGCCCGCTGTCATCAGCGCGCCCCATGCCTCAAATGTCACGAGCGACACGCTTGTGTTACAGCACACCGAAGCTTCTCCATCGCTGAGCGAGCGGAGCGCGCTTCGTATTCGACCCCTAGCTATCCATGCAGACGCATGGGCAAAGCTACCCGGGGTTTCGAAGTGGGTGCTGAACATTATAGAAAGAGGCTATTCGCTGCAGTTTCGCCGACGCCCTCGCCGCTATGTGGCGCGCGTCGAGACCACGGTAAAAACAGAAGTAGCACATCTACTTCGAGCCGAAGTGACGAAACTATTGAGCAAAGGGGCCATAGAACCTCTCTCTCAAGATCAGAGCGAGGGAGGGCTATACAGCAGATACTTCCTGGTACCGAAAAAAGACGGGGGTCTCAGACCCATACTAGATCTAAGGCAACTGAACAAAGTGCTTGTGAAGCGCAGTTCAGGATGCTCACGACCAGGCAAATCCTTGTGCAGATTCGCCAAGGAGATTGGTTTGTGTCAATAGATCTGAAAGACGCGTATTTTCAAATACAGATAGCGTCACATCACAGGCGATATTTGAGATTCGCCTTCGAGGGCCAGGCATATCAGTACACAGTCCTGCCGTTCGGTTTGTCCCTAGCACCCCGTACATTTACGAAGTGTATGGACGCGGCGCTCGCACCCCTCAGAATGAGAGGCATGCGAGTGCTGAACTATTTGGACGATTGGCTGATTCTAGCGCAATCTCGCGCAGTGCTCATAGAACACACGACCATTTTACTCGATCACCTCGAGGATTTGGGTCTGAGTGTCAATTGGGCGAAGAGCTCCCTGTCACCCAGTCAGAAAATATCTTTCCTGGGCACAGAACTGGACTCACTATCCATGATAGCGCGACTATCACAACAGCGCGCGGTAGACATTCGACGCACAGCGAACTCTTTTCGCTGCGGCGCGTCTGTCCCGCTCAAAAGATTTCAGAAGATGCTAGGTCTCATGGCCTCAGCATCGTCAGTGCTCCAGCTGGGTCTGCTCCGCATGCGCCCGCTGCAGTTTTGGCTGAAAGCGCGAGTCCCACGCGAAGCGTGGGCACCCGGTTTGCTTCGCCTCAGGGTCAATCAGAAATGCGTTACAGCTCTGAAACCCTGGAAAGCGAACGACTGGTACCAATCAGGTGTAAGCCTGGGGACTTCCTCGAGGGTGAAAGTGGTGTCCACGGACGCGTCCACCTCGGGATGGGGAGCGCTGCTCGAGGGCAGACCGTTCTTCGGCCAGTGGTCAGAACGGGAGAAGCTCCTGCACATAAACTGCCTCGAAATGCTGGCAGTAGACAACGCGCTGACGCGTTTTTGTCCCCAAATAAAAGGTCACCACGTCTTGGTCCGTTCGGACAACATGTCTGTGGTGTCCTACATAAATCGCCAGGGCGGCATCAGATCCGAGAAACTGTACAGGCTGGCAGAACGCCTCCTGGTATGGGCTCAGTGCAACCTGCGCTCGCTCAGAGCAGCGCACGTGCCAGGGATCATGAATATAGGACCAGACAGACTGTCCAGGAACAATGTTCCGGCAGGCGAATGGTCCCTACACCCACAGACAGTCCAACTGCTGTGGAAGAAATTCGGCAGAGCGGAAGTGGACCTGTTTGCGTCTCAAGAAAATGCTCACTGTCAAGAATTTTTCTCCAAGAGCAGGAGCGCGCTGTCCCATGTGTGGCCCCGCCGCCCGCTCTATGCTTTTCCCCCCGTCTCTCTCCTGCCTCAGGTGATAGAACGGATCAGGGAAGAAGGATGCTCAGTACTGCTGGTAGCACCGTTCTGGAAAAACCAACCTTGGTTCCCAGCCGTGATGCAGTTAGCAAGTACTGCCCCGTGGCCAGTACCAGTGAGGAGAGATCTCCTCTCACAGGCCCGCGGCTCGATCTGGCATCCTCACCCGGAACTATGGTCCCTTCATGTCTGGGCCATCAACGGGTACATGTTGGACTCCCTAAAGGAGTATTAAACACGATCACGCAGGCTAGAGCTCCGTCTACAAGACGACTCTATTCTTCGAAATGGTCAGTGTTTTCGGGCTGGTGCACAGCCCGTGGTGTGTCACCCACAAACTGTGATGTGACGGAGGTGCTTTCCTTCCTACAAGAGCTGTTGGATGGGGGCAGGGCCCCCTCCACGCTCAAAGTTTATGTGGCGGCTATAGCAGCGTTCTCAGAAACAACGCTTGGTCAGTCAATAGGAAGGAACGATTTAGTCATCCGCTTCCTTAGAGGAGCTAAGAGACTGAATCCTCCCAGACCTCCCTCAGTCCCCGTATGGGACCTTTCTACGGTTCTGGAAGCCATGAAAGGTGCGCCATTTGAGCCTTTACAGTCAATCGATTTGAAACACCTGTCTTTCAAAACGGTGTTTTTGCTGGCTCTCGCTTCAGTGAAGCGCATAGGGGATCTGCACGCGCTCTCTGTGAGCGCGGCGTGCATGGAGTTTGGGCCCAATGACTCAAAAGTTATACTCAAACCTAAGCACGGTTATGTTCCAAAATCCCTCAACACACCGTTTAGGGCGCAGATTATCTCTCTGTCAGCCCTACCGGTCCCTGATGAGGAAAGAGACGCGAGCCTCCTTTGCCCAGTCAGGGCATTACGAGCTTATGTGTCTCGCTCGTCTGTTTTCAGACAGACGGAACAGCTCTTTGTTTCGTTTAGCGGACGTTCTAAGGGACTAGCCGCGTCGAAACAGAGCCTATCCAGATGGATAGTTGATGCTATAGCGCTGGCATACGCCTCCAAGGGCATGCAGTGCCCTTTGGGTGTCAGAGCGCATTCCACGAGAGGCATGGCCTCTTCGTGGGCCTGGTCAAGTGGGATTGCCTTGCAAGATATTTGTATGGCGGCAGGCTGGGCCTCCCCGTCTACATTTATAAGGTTTTATAACCTAGAGGTTCCCGCCCTGCAGGCCAGGCTGCTGTCGGTCTAAACTACCAGTATTATCTGACCTGATGCGTTCAGCTCAGAATGCTGCGTTTGCTGAGCACAGCTCAATGTTCGACAGTTTAAAGCTGGGCAAACTGTGTAAGACCCACATTTTTTCCCATCAGTTCAGGCCGTACCCCGCCCTGTCTGTATGATGAAATTCGCGTCCCATCGACGCTACTTTATGTGGAAAAGTGAGGCTGCACCCCTCCTTCTTCCCGGACTCTCTGTGAGTTCACTGAGTGATTGTGCACTATATGTACCCCGGGCTTTCGCCCTTGGGTCTTTGGTGTCAGATCTCAGCATGCACGGCGTTTTACATTGGGTCCCCTAGCGTAAGATATCTTACGCAGTACGAGAGACCTCTCGTAAGAGAACGTACTCGGTTACTAACGTAACCTCGGATCTCTCTAGAAGAGGGAACGAGTACTGCGTATCTTGCCGTGCATGCACACGCTCTGGTTGCTTCGATGATGAAAAACCAGATAATAGCTGCCTGCGAGCGATATTTATAGGCCTAGACCACGCCCATTTCGGCGGGACGTGACGCAGCGGGCGCGAAGTGCCCTGATTGGGTCTGACGTCACGCCAGGCCTCGCTCGATAGGCTGCTGCAGTTGCCGCAGAGCAGCCAATAGGCGCGCGAGCTGTCTCGCCTATGTCTGCATTGCTGCTGCAACGCGTTTTGCATTATTACAAAATTAAGGATAATTTTTGGCTTCAATATCTCGCGGAAAAGGATTTTCCCCTAGCGTAAGATATCTTACGCAGTACTCGTTCCCTCTTCTAGAGAGAACCGAGGTTACGTTAGTAACCGAGTACGTTTTCACACAAATTAATTAAGTAAACTTCAGTTTTAAATATATTAGGTTGATTGAACACAATTAAATTAAGTTGTGACAAAATATTAAACAATTGTGTTACTTTTGCTTATTTTAATCAATTAAATTTAACAAGTTAATTTTCTGAGTGTACATTTGTGATTATAAATAAATGTTACAAAACTTAGCTTTTTGCTGACTTTCAACAGGGTACAATTTTGGCTCAATAATTTTCCGTAATTTCTTAATATTTTCTACGTACCTTTTTTTCTAGACTAAAAACACATATATTTGGCCTAGCATACACATAACACATTATAGACTTATATAATTCAGTGTTAGGCTGCATGGTTTAGGTCAGCCGGTGTGGTGAACAAATGAGTCCTACTGAAGAGATGAGTCCGAGCTTAGGATCCAAGCAATCCGATTGGTTCAAAGCACATTTTATGGGTAATCGCTTTAGTGCCTGGTTACAAATCATACAAAATCACTTTATTATAGAAGACGTTTGTACTACGTTATAACGAATCATTAATGTATTTTAACTTATATGTTTCATATACTAGTATTTAACCGAAGCTATAGATTGTGAAATTAAACATTTCTCGTTGTTAGTGTGTTTTTTGTTTTTTAAATAAACAACATATTTGAGCTTCAAACAACTACATTCTCGACTGAGAAACTCTTAAAACTACATTTCGTGACACAATAACAGTAGTATTTTTAAATTTCGCGGTCTTTCTCCTCTGCTATTGACGCACCTTGAGATTTTAAATATTAGCTATAGAATATATACAATTTACATATACAATATACAATTTAGGCAAGGCAAGGCAAGGCAAGTTTATTTATATAGCACATTTCATACACAATGTCAATTCAAAGTGCTTTACATTGAAGAAATTAAAATAATAAAAAGAAATAAGAATAATTAAAACAGAAAAATAAAATAAAATACAGTACTTATAAAAAAAAAAGAATATTATTATAGATCTTTCCTTCAAAAGGATTCCCTTAAGACTTAAATCTTTCAACCTTCTTTTAACCTTCAATCTTCTTACAACTTCCATCTATCAACTTTCCTTTAACTTTCTTTTCTCCCTCATTTACTCGCACGTTCTTTTCACTTTCTTTAGCACTGCGTTCACATTCTTTCTCAGACGAAAACTTTAATATCGTCATTTAAATACTGTTCTACTTTCAAACCCACATTAATACACGTCACTTTCACATTATCACCTTCTGAGTGGGCATTTACAGTTACGGGCTAAATAATAATAATAATGCCCTGCTGACCATAATTAAAACCCTCTCTGTCACCTTGCCTATAGTTTGATCTTTTGAAAGCAAAACAAACAGTCGGACGAACAGCGGCACAGTGCTCATTCAGTAAATGCATAGCTAAACAGAAGTGTTTTGAGTCTGGATTTGAATGTGACCACTGTAGGAGCACATCTGATCTCTTCTGGAAGCTGGTTCCAGCTGCGGCTGGCATAATAGCTAAAAGCGGACTCGCCATGCTTAGAGTGAACCCTTGGTATTTCTAGCTGATATGATCCTAATGATCTGAGAGATCTGTTGGGTTTATATTCAGTGAGCATATCTGCAATGTATTGAGGTCCTAGGCCATTGAATGATTTATATACCAGTAATACAGTAAAAGACCTGGGTGTTATACTCGATTGCAACCTGTCTTTTGAAAATCATACAAAAACAGCCTTTTTCCACCTTAGAAACATTGCTAAGCTACGTAATATGCTAAAGTTAGTTCATGCATTCATGACCTCGAGACTGGATTACTGTAATGCCTTATTAGCTGGTTGTCCTGCATCCTCAATAAACAAGCTACAGTTAGTCCAAAATGCCGCCGCTAGAGTTCTTACGAGATCAAGAAAATATGATCATATAACACCAATTTTATCATCACTGCATTGGTTACCTATAAAGTTCCGTATTAATTACAAGGTATTGCTACTGACTTATAAAGCCCTAAACGGCTTAGCTCCAGACTATTTAACGGATCTTCTATCACCCTATAATCCATCGCGCTCTTTAAGATCAATAAATTCAAGGCTTTTGGTCATACCTAGGATATCCAGAACCACCAAAGGAGGGAGAGCATTTTCACATTTGGCTCCAAAACTCTGGAATAGTCTTCCTGATACTGTTCGTTGCTCAGACTCGCTCTCCCAGTTTAAAACTAGATTAAAGTCGCATCTCTTCAGCCAGGCATTCATATAATCCTACAGTTCAAACTACAATCCGGCCTCTAGCTCATAAATGCCAGAGGAGAACTGGCCCCCGACTGAGCCTGGGTTCTCCCAAGGTTTTTTTTCTCCATTAGGTCACCTGATGGAGTTTTAGGACACCATTAGGTCACTTGATGGAGTTTTTCGGTTCCTTGCCACTGTTGCCTTTGGCTTGCTCAGTTGGGGATATTTTGGGGATATTTAATCTAATTTTATCAATCAATAAATTCCTCTTGAAACAAACTTTGTTGTATTATTTTAATTTAATACTGTGAAGCTGCTTTGATACAATCTGTATTGTGAAAAGCGCTATACAAATAAACTTGACTTGACTTGACTTAATAATACTTTAAAATCAATCCTAAATCTAACTGGGAGCCAGTGTAAAGACTTGAGGACTGGTGTGATATGTTCATATTTCCTGGTTCTGCTCAGAATCCTAGCGGCAGCGTTCTGTATGAGCTGCAACTGTCTTATGGTCTTTTTGGGAAGGCCAGTGAGGAGTCCATTAAAATAATCCACCCTGCTGGTGATGAAAGCATGCACAAGTTTCTCTAAGTCTTGTTTGGAAACAAAGCATCTAATTCTTGCAATATTTTTCAGATGATAGTATGCTGATTTAGTTATTGCTTTGACATGACTACAGAAACTAAGGTCTGACTCTAGTGTCACACCAAGATTCCTGACTTGATGTTTAGTTGTTTGACCCCTAGAGTGAAGGTATGCGTTCACCTTGAGAACTTCACCTTTGTTTCCAAACGTAATGACTTCAGTTTTGTCTTTGTTTAGCTGAAGAAAGTTTTGACACATCCAACTGTTGACTTCATCAATGCATCGGCACAGGGAGTCAATGGGGCTGTAATCGTTAGGCGATAGGGCTAAGTACAGCTGTGTGTCGTCTGCATAGCTGTGGTAAGCAATTTGGTTCTTTCTCATTATTTGGCTCATTGGGAGCATGTACAGATTGAACAGGAGTGGCGCAAGAATTGAGCCTTGAGGGACTCCGCATGTCATGGATGTCCACTCAGACTTATGGTCTCCTATACTCACATAATAACCTCTCCCTTCTAAGTATGACCTGAACCATTTTAGGACCATCCCAGAAAGCCCCACCCAGTTTTCCAGCCTGTCAAGAAGTATGTTGTGATCGACAGTGTCAAATGCAGCACTGAGGTCGAGTAGTACCAGCACTGATAATTTGCCTGAATCAGTATTTAAAGGGATAGTTCACTTTGAAATTAATTTTTGGTATGTTTTAGCTTACCTCAAGGGCATCCAAGATGTAGGTGTCTTTTTTTCCGCAGTAGTTTCAATTTTTATATTTTTAGGTCAAACCGTTCTTGTCTGTCAGTCATATAATGCAGGTTGATGGTCACTGTCTCAAACAGCATGCACAGAGTCCAAATTAAAACAATTCCCCGTCGTCCAAATTAAACAATTCCCCATCATAAGTACACATTGATGGCCTAAGACACGAAACGAGCGGTTTGTGTGAGAAAAAGAACAGTATTTATATCGTTTTTACCACTTATACACAGCCATGTCCAAGTGATCTGATCTGACGTGTGCGCAGACTGGTGCATAGATATATACACACTAGATGTCGCCTTGTCTACGGCAGTTCATTGGAACGAATGTCTTTAAGGTGACATCTAGTGTATATATCTATGCACCAGTCTGCGTACACGTCAGATCAGATCACTTCGACATGGCTGTGTAGACATGACACCTACATCTTGGATGCCCTTGAGGTAAGCTAAAACATACCAAAAATTTATTTCAAAGTGAACTATCCCTTTAAGCGAATATCATTTATTATCTTTATGAGCGCTGTCTCTGTGCTGTGGTGCGGTCGGAAACCAGATTGAAAATTGTCAAAGTATCCATTCGAGCATAAGAATTTGTTCAGCTGGTTGAAGACAACTTTTTCAATGATCTTGCCTATGAAAGGAAGATTTGAGATCGGTCTATAGTTGCTTAATATGGTCTTATCCAGATTGTTCTTTTTCAGGAGGGGCTTGACAACTGCAGTTTTCAGGGAGTTTGGAAAACTCCCAGAGAGAAGTGAGGCATTTACCACTTCTAGAAGATCTGCTTCTAAACTGTTTAACACACTTTTGAAAAAAGATGTGGGAAGTGTGTCAAGAGCGCATGTTGATGTTTTAAGGTGCTGTACGGTTTCTTCCAAAATTTTGCCATCAATTTCTTTGAAATCAGACAAAGTTACTACTTTCTCAGGTGGTCTGATCTGTCTGACCCCAGCGCAACTCAAGGATGTGCTGATCACCTTTCTGATATTATTGATTTTCTCAGAGAAGAAAGAAGCAAACTCACTGCACTTGCTGTTTGAGAGCATTTCACTAGGAATCTGGCTTGGGGGGTTTGTCAGTCTCTCTACAGTAGCAAAAAGAGTGCGTGTGTTGTTTAAATTGCAGTTTATAATATTTGAGAAGTAAGTCTGTCTAGCTTTGCCTAGTTCCATATTGAAAGCATGAAGGCTGTCTTTGTAGATGATATAATGGACTACAATTTAATTTATTCTTACCTTGCATATAGCAGCAGGATTTAGCATTCTACATAAAGCTACCACATAATAACACTAAAACAGCTCACGTTAGCTACAAGTTGTCGCGAGAACAGATTTAGATCAGGCATACTACTGGCATACTAATAAGCTCGGACTCATCTCTTCTATTCATGGGTTTCATCAGGTCCCTTTCCACAGGTGTATTAATCAAGCACAATGCAGTCTGCATTCATAATCTAAGTGCTTGATTTTATACACCTGGGGAAAGGGACCTGATGAAACCCATGAATAGGCTACGTGCACAAGCGTCGTGACGAACTTCCGCTATTGTCAGAAGTCGGCATATCAGTTTCCGGTTTACTTGCGCGTCGCCCAAAATGTCTATTTCGTGCAGCGAAATTTAAGCTTAAATTGCTGTTAGCGACTTGAAGCAGAGCAAAGTGACACACAGCAGTGCTCCTTACGTACCCATGTTAACAGGTCAGAGCTTTCACACTGCACACGGTTGCAGTCTGTCGATCCGTTACAGTTGCGGTGTGTATACAGCAGTGCAGAGCTCGTTTCCACACCGAGTCTATTTCTGCTGTGCTGCAAACGCTGAATTCAAGTGACAGCGCATGTTTCGTGGTCAAAATGAACAAAGATTGACCTGAAAAGGTAGTAATTTCACCATAAATGCGTTTAAATAAATAAAATGTAGTAATCTCACCATAAATGCATTTAATTATATACTACTATTTTTCACAGTCATCTTTTTACTTTTAGAAGACCGGGGTAAAGCAAGGAAAACTACAATTTACTTCAACAAGGTGACATATGAACAACACTCGTCTCATTGGTGGAGGTGGAAAAACAAGTTCTTTGTGACATGCAAGATTTATTTTATTAAAATTTAAATGCAAAAGAAAAGGCATGAGAGTCGGCTGTTTTTGTTAATTTACAGTTAAATATTTGACCACTTGCTTGAGCAACTTAATATAAGTATAAGTAATGCATGGAATAAAAGCCCTACGTTGTTTAAATTGTGTTTAAACGTGCATGCGTCCATTAAACAGTGTATATGTGTACAAAGAGAATCGCAATGCTGACAAAACTTTTTTTTTAAATAAAAGTTGCAGCATAACTTCTGGATTTTAAATAAAAATAGTAAGTAACGTTAAGTGTGTGTGGTACTGCCGCGGATCAGTTATTCACTGCAAACGCAGCATATGTGAAGCACTATAGCACGTGCTACTCCTGCACCGCACACACACTGCACACGGAGTATGTGTGAAACGGGCGTTAGATCCACCTACAGTTCTTAGAAACTTAGATGTGTCACGCACATTATATCTCTTTTTTTCGTACAACAGCAGCACTCATCTTGTTTGTTTATAGCGGATGCCGAAGACAGTCGTAAACCGGAAACTGATATGCCGACTTCTGACAATAGCGGAAGTTCGTCACGACGCTTGTGCACGTAGCCTATAGGACTCATTTGTTCACCACACCGGAACCGGGAACACTTCCCATAAATCCTGATGTACTTCTTACATCATAAGAAGGATGGCGTCTACGCTAATATTAGTCTCTCTGTTTATCCGGAGGTTTGCCGCAGTCCGCCGGACCCAGGCCGTATCCAGATCTGATGAAGGACCTGCGCCTGGACACGACGACAACGCAGACCTGAAGTGTCCACTAGTCTCTCCCCTGTGACTGCCTCCTTCCCTTCCCTTTACCTCTGTACAGATAAAACGTTGTTGTGCACCATGTTGCTACGCAGACGCGATAAACAATTCTGTATTATACATTTTTAAGGCCAGACAAGTAGTTTGTTGAGGGTTGATTTGTAAAGAAGGACTACACGCCTGCGCAAATATATATTCAAACGCACATACCTATGGACTGAACATGTGACGCGCATGTGCGCGACGTCTGTGTTTGCTAGGGGTGTAACGGTTCACAAAATTCACGGTTCGGTTCGATACGATACACTGGTGTCACGGTTCGGTACGTTTTCGATCAGCAAAAAGAAAGAAATGCCATGGAAATTTCCTTGATTTAAATTTTTTATTTATTAAAACTAACATCATAAAGTATGATAATTTTTTACTTTGAGCAATGGTGGAGATATAGCCTACTTGACTCTTCTTAGGAGCATATAAAACAAAAACATCTCCTTGCTCCTTGAAAAAATAAATAAAATTAATGTAATATTGTAGTAGTTATAAACAATTAAGCTTTTTTTATTTCAGATTAACATTTGAGGGCAGCAATTTTTATTCATAATGTCGAAATAAAACCGACGTACTTGAAAGCATTGTACTATTCCTGCCAAACTTCCATGGTTATAGTTAGTGTTACTACAGTAAATCCATGGTGAATGTTGGTGATCTGTGGAAAATGTACGTGTGATATGGGTTTCAGAAGTATGTGTGGCAAAATGGCTTGATAGAGCAAACGAAGTGCTCCTGGCGCTATGTTTCACGTACAGGTATTAAAATTTGGTAGACATGTAACAGGACAATATCTACAAAAAAGTCTCAGAGGGCACAATCTGAAGTGAGATATAGATATTTTGACTTGGCTAAGTGCTAATGTATGCCATTAACACCACGAAACAGGAAGTTGTTTTACATTTAATGCATTTGACAGACGCTTTTATCCAAAGCAACTGGCATTGCATTTCAAGGTATACATTTTACATTCTTATCAGTTCTTGCTTTCCCTGGGAATTGAACCTATGACCTTGACGTTGTAAGCGCCAACGCTCTACTGTTTGAGCTACAGGAAGGCTTGGAAGGTTTTAATTCAGGCATGCGATGACCGATCTGCCCCAAACTTCACATGTTTGATAAATCCCACCCTGAATACATCTACATGACAATATTCAGTTATAGTAATAGCGCCACCTGCTGGTGTGCTCTGTTTTCCTAAAGCCGCCGGGTGGTGATGGCACGGGTGTGAGGGCCCTTTTCATCGCTGCTTGCAGCTTTAATTTCCTATTATCACTGTTAAGCTGCTTTGAAACAATTCATATTGTTAAAAGCGCTATATAAATGAAGGTGACTTGACTTGACATATATATATATATATATATATATATACACTACCGTTCAAAAGTTTGGGGTCAGTAAGATTTTTTATGTTTTTAAAAGAAGTATCTTCTGCTCACCAAGGCTGCATTTATTTGATTTAAAATACAAACAAAACCAGTAATATTGTGAAATATTATTCCAATTTAAAATGGCTGTTTTCTATGTGAATATACAGTAAAGTGTAATTTATTCCTGTGATCAAAGCTGAATTTTCAGCATCATTACTCCAGTCTTCAATGTCACATGATCCTTCACAAATCATTCTAATATGAGGATTTGATGCTCAAGAAACATTCATTATTATTATCAATGTTGAAAACAGATGAATAGAAAGTTCAAAAGAACAGCATTTATTTAAAATAGAATATTTTCTAACATTATAAATGTCTTTACTGTAACTTTTGATCAGTTTAACTCATCCTTGATGAATAAAAGTATTGATTTATTTTATTTCTTTCCCCCAAAAAGAAAATTAAAATTCTTACTGACCCCAAACTTTTGAACGGTAGTGTTTAATGTTACAAAAGCTTTAGATTTCAGATAAATGCTGTTCTTTTGAACTTTCTATTCATCATAGCATCATGAAATAAAAATGTAAATAACTGTTTTCAACATTGATAATAATCATAAATGTTTCTTGAGCATCAAATCATCATATTAGAGTGATTTCTGAAGGATCATGTGACACTGAGAACTGGAGTAATGATGCTTAAAATTCAGCTTTGATCACAGGAATAAATTACACTTTACTGTATATTCACATAGAAAACAGCTGATTTAAATTGGAATAATATTTCACAATATTACTGTTTTTTAATTGTTTTTTAATCAAATAAATGCAGCCTTGGTGAGCAGAAGATACTTCTTTTAAAAACATTAAAAATCTTACTGACCCCAAACTTTTGAACGGTAGTGTACATAACTAAATTTCATAACCCAGTTTCCTGAAGCAGGATAATATGTGGATAAGATAATATAAATGGAATTGGACGGTTAGTGTTTTAACACCATTACAGCTTCCTTGTCTATTTTTATGGCGAGTAACATGTTAAAATTCTATAAAATGGCCATTTTAAAAAAACTATATAAGGTTATTAAAGTTTGCTACACTAAAATGGATTCAGGGTTGACAAAAAAGTTTGCTGTGTAATATCATTTCCTAAGAGGACTTAAACCAGAATAAATTTAATAAGATATGTTTAAGCAATATATCTGGCATGTGGATCATAGATCTTCATTTGAACTTGTGTTTGATTCTGGAACATAATATTCAGCATAGTGTGTATATGATCGGATCCCAGCGATTGTTGAGAATAAAAATGCTGTTTTCACCCACCGTAGGGGTTCATTTCATACAGTTTTAATACATATGGAAAACTATGGATAATAAATATATTTCAAACATTATTAATGACTCACGCATATATATTCTGGTACTGTATTTAATCAATTAATACATTCATTCTTCCATCAAATCTGCACCAATGTAATGCATGGAAAAAAATTACTCTTGACTTTAATAGCAAAAGAAAATTACTCTTGAATTTCAACTTAGTAAATTGTTGCTTATACTGGCATTTCAATTATTAAAAGTTTTGCAATCAGCAGAAGAATAAAATATATAAAGCGCTTAACCAATTTATCAGTGCTGTGGTGAGAATCAGGAATAAACTATGACTAATTATTTACATTTAAAAAAATTATGAACATAGTCATTATTTTGTTTTAAGGACTGCGATGTTAAGTTTTATGTAATATGACACCAAAAAGTGCAGCACCAAAACATGCCCAGGTCATATTTCCCCCCAAAAAACAAGTGAAAAAACGAACTATTTAAATTGCACATAGAAAATGAAGTTTTGGCAGGTTTCATGATTCTCACTCCTCAACCATGATGCAAAAATAGGATTTATTTAAAAGGATTTTGTGTTGTTAAATGTACTCATCATGGCAGGATTTGTTGTACTATCAGAAACAGTATCACTTTACAATAAGGTCTCATTTGTTTACAATAATGAATGCATTAAACTAAAAATGAGAAATATATTTTTACAGCATTTATGGACCTTTCTTAATGTTAGTTAATACAAATGTTAATGTTAGCTCACAGTGCATTAACTAATGTTAACAGATGCAACTTTTAATCTTAAAAAGTAAATATTAAGATTAATAAATGCTGTAGACGTATTGATCGCTGTTAGTTCATGCCAACTAATACAGTGAACTAATGTTAACCGATGAAACCTTATAGCAAAGTGTTACCAGAGAAACTATCTAGCTTTGAGAATAAAGGGAATAATAGGAAAACCTCAAAAGAGTCTGTGAACGTATAACAGTAATGAGAATAAGGGGGGAAATTGTCATAATGGGGATGGTCCTAGAAACAAATTTCATTTTTCTTACACAAAATAATTGCTTTCGGGTGAAATGTGGCCTGAACATTTTTTTGGGGGGGAGAAATTCATAAACATGTTCTTTTTCTGTCTTTACATGATGGTTTATCACAGTTATCATGAAGTGCAAGTACATCTGAGTGTAAAAAGTGGAGCGAATATAATCTTAAGAGTCTAGACGATGTGCAAAGTAGTCATTTAGTTCAACATCTAACCATGTAAGGTAGAACAGTCAAGCATCTGCAATTTCTATATGTGCCACAAATAATGTATAGTAATTAAACCCTTCAATCAAACGAAACACAAACTTTAAAGTGGTCTGTTATTTGTCTAGGTTCTAACGCAGGAGCCTAGGTCTGTCCCTGCAGTACCTCAGTTGGTTTTGGGTTTGTTATAGATGAGAAAGTCTGAGATG
Organism: Leuciscus leuciscus; assembly: GCF_965113295.1. Classification (NCBI taxonomy): domain Eukaryota; kingdom Metazoa; phylum Chordata; class Actinopteri; order Cypriniformes; family Leuciscidae; genus Leuciscus; species Leuciscus leuciscus. The sequence goes on along the minus strand of NC_138738.1, from coordinate 38,824,283 downwards.
TCGTGCCATGTGTTGCTGTCGTGATAGAGGTAGTTCATGGAGGACTGCAGGGAAGGCTGAAGTGTGTGTGGGTGATACTCAAACAACCAGAGCACGACGCCCCACACCAGCGTGGCAAACAGGGGGAACGGGTCTTTCTTCGGCTGCGGGATGAAGCCCTTTTCCACTGCTAGACGAGAAAGGGCGAAGAGAATCCGGGACAGCAGGTACATGTTTATCTGAGCAAAACAACACAATCCAAAGAAGAGATGTTATATAGAGTGCCCACAGCTTGTGAAGTCACAACCAAAATGTATGAACGTCTTTGCATTAGACACAAAATATCAAAGCAAGTGTGATTGTCTAATCCTATAAAGCCTTCTGTATCATATTTGTCACTATATATTTAAGGCCTTCAAATGATTAACATGATCAAAACTTCAGTCAAATACACAAACAAGTACAATCCTTCTGTCGTCAGATTGATAGTTTAGACTTTTTTAGCAAGTATAAAGCCTTTTAGAGTAATTGTACAAACGTTCACTTCCAGCTTATGTTCCTCGTGTCTTTTTGCTATGAAAGCTTTAGTGATTTCTATAAAGTAAATGCAAGAATAACTTGATTATCCAAACAATTTTATTTAGAAAATTCATGTTCAAATGTGAGTCTCAAATATGATCAAAATTAAATATGCTCATCTCTCAATCATTCTATTGCATGCATTTCATTATACGTTTTAAAACTGCAGAGCTTTGATCATAAAACCAAGCATTTGAATATATATACTCCGATATTCATACAGTACCTGTCAAATGTTTGGAAATATAGATTTTTGTTTGCTCACCAAGACTGCATTTATTAGATCAGAAATACAGCAATATTGTGAAATATTATAAAAGTCTGTATTCAATGTGAATATATTGTAAAATGTAATTTATTCTTGTGATCAAATCTGAATTTTCAGCATCATTACTCTTTCAGAGTCACATAATCCTTCAGAAATCATTCTAATATGATGATTTGCTGCTCAAGAAACATTTATGATTTGACTTTTCAACTGAAATACGGTCGTTAGGTATCAATGATAGATCAGATAATGAACTGAGCTCCACTAACCTGGCTGTTGATGTTGTTATTTTCTCCAAACACCAGCCAGCCTCCGAGACACGCGGCGAGAAAGGAGTGAGACTGCAGGTGTTTGCCCTGGAAGTGCTGCTGAAGAGCCTGAAGGCCTTTATATGTGAACACAAAGCAGGCTAGATTCCTGGAGTGAGTGAACGTGGCCTGAGCGATCGCCCGAAACTTCTCTCTCAGACTGTTGATGAGCAAAGACATCATACTATTATATTTATTATGTTATATGTTGTAATAAGTCAGGATGTTTGTCAGTTTATTCGTCACTTCACAGCGTCATCAGCAGCGCTGAAAGGATCTGCCTTATGATGATGAAGTTTGGTTATTTAAGAAATTCATAATAAATAATAATAAAGACAGATACCCTGTTGAAATATGTGAGATGTGTGGTTTATATAAACTGCAAAGGTAAAGTATAAATTAAAATGATTGTGACCAATGTGAAGGGGGAGGAGAATTTACGTGCGTAATGTTTAGTCGATAAAACACTTCAGCAAAGGATACACCCGTGTATCCTCGTTCATAACTCCTCATGAAGCTCCTCACTCCTCAATCCACGTCTCCTCACGGCGCAATTAGAGAATTGAGATGTCCTTCAAGATGGTTGAGCTCGATCGGTTTCCGGGTCATAGGATGGAGGATGGAGGAGCGAGGAGACGAGGAGGGATATTGAGAAGCAACCATGGAGTTGGTAATCTGAAAGGTCAAAGTTCACCTCACCTGCCACTTCTGAAGAGAAACGTCATCACTAGGGCATGAGGAGCACGAATTTTAGCCCCATATCTGGAAAAACAATGAAAATAATTAATAACATGTATTTAATTACATGTTTACAGTTAGTCTTATGTCTAAACTCAGCAATATGAATACCTATTACTACAATTTTAAGTATAACATTTAATATAAGGCGAAAAAGAAACTTATCTATATCTTTTTCCATACGCAAGATGAAATATAATCAAAAGTGCTTCATGTCCAAAATGTAAACAAGGTTAGAATCACAATGTACATAACTTACATGCATTTATTAACAAACATGCGTAAAAATGCCGTTGAAAAGACTCACACAGCTCCATTCCTGAAGCCTTTGAGGACAGCCAGAGCAGATTTATATTTGTGCTGCTGCAGGAGATTGTTGACAGTGTATAGTAAAGTTTTAAAGAGATCTGAGACTGCCATGACTCTTCTTTAACACGGACACCTCGCGCTGTAACACACGGAAACAGTCCTGCTGTTAACGGTTCCGCTTACAGTGCCCGGAACAACAGAGATATGTCATTGTCAAATATACTACATTTTCATAAAAAATAAAAAAATGCATCCAGGTAGAATTTTACGGTCTTAATAAGTTCTATCTTAATTTAGAAGCGGTTAATGAGAATTTTACATTCGAGTGGGATCTGCAACTGTCATTACTGATGGTCAGCATGAGAGGGCGCTACTGTACGGTTTATTTTTGTCTAGATATTTTTTACAGTCTATGCTATGCTATGGTCTAGTAGTCACCTGTCATTCAGATGTAATTCACTTGTAGTAATAATAATAATAATAATAATAATAATTAATTCACTTTTAACTTTAGGCCTGTATTTTTTCTATCTATCTATCTATCTATCTATCTATAGGCGCTACTGTACAGTTATGTTCTCATTGTACTGCAATGTTTCCCTCTGACTTTATGAAAAGCATGTTGTTACTCACCCAGTTTTGCAGAAACATGGATAACATTAGTAATCCCCAGACAGCAGCTAATGCTTTTTAATCTCAATTTATGACAGAGCAAACAGAGATTGTGTATCATATTTAATGAGAGAAGTGAAAGGCTAAATCTGAACACACAACTGAAGAGTGCGAGGGATTACTCTGCTTAAAATACAAGTCAATAATAATGAGCAAGTTTTTGTCACATCTGCCAATGGCAGGCAAATATAATAATGTAAATATTTATAATATCAATTTGTAATTTGCATTTTATTAAGCCAAGTGGTTTTCATTTTGATTAGGGATGTGCACAAATAGGAGAACTCGGACATGATCAGCGACGATCGATCATGAAATCGATAGATGAAACGATCGGCAGTCACTGATGGTTTGGTTTTGACTTATTTTGAATCACTAATGTCTCTTACATCAATGAGGCTCTACATAGCAATTTAATCTGCATATTTTATTGTAGTTAAGTTTTGTTTACTCAGTTTTTACTCACATGTGGCACATGTTGAGGTCCGCCACATGTAATAAAGACATATTTTTTTTTTTTATATGGTTTTGATCTCTGCTCATCAACAGTCTGAGAGAGAAGTTTCGGGCGATCGCTCAGGCCACGTTCACTCACTCCAGGAATCTAGCCTGCTTTGTGTTCACATATAAAGGCCTTCAGGCTCTTCAGCAGCACTTCCAGGGCAAACACCTGCAGTCTCACTCCTTTCTCGCCGCGTGTCTCGGAGGCTGGCTGGTGTTTGGAGAAAATAACAACATCAACAGCCAGGTTAGTGGAACTCAGTTCATTATCTGATCTATCATTGATACCTAACGACCGTATTTCAGTTGAAAAGTCAAATCATAAATGTTTCTTGAGCAGCAAATCATCAAATTAGAATTATTTCTGAAGGATTATGTGACTCAGAAGACTGGGAGTAATGATGCTGAAAATTCAGATTTGATCACAGGAATAAATGACATTTTACAATATATTCACATTGAATACAGAATGTTATAATATTTCACAATATTGCTGTATTTCTGATCTAATAAATGCAGTTTTGTGAGCAGAAGAGACTTCTCTTTCAAAAACATTTTTAAAAAATCTATATTTCCTAGATTTTTACATTTGACAGGTAATGTATGAATATCGGAGTATATATATTCAAATGCTTGGTTTTATGACCAAAGCTCTGCAGTTTTAAAACATATAATGAAATGCAATACAATGATTGAGAGATTGAGAGAACAAATAAACCTTCCTCAAAAGCCTGATGGATCATATTTGAGACTCACATTTGAACATGAATTTTCTAAATAAAATTGTTTGGATAATCAAGTAAACCTGAGTCCCTTCAGTCCAGTAAGTATAACTAACAATATCAAAGTTATTCTTGCATTTACTTTATAGAAATCACTAAAGCTTTCATAGCAAAAAGACACGAGAAACATAAGCTGGAAGTGAACGTTTGTACAATTACTCTATAAGGCTTTATACTTGCTAAAAAAGTCGAAACTGTCAATCAGACGACAGAAGGATTGTACTTGTTTGTGTATTTGACTGAAGTTTTGATCATGTTAATCATTTGAAGGCCTTAAATATATAGTGACAAATATGATACAGTAGGCTTTATAGGATTAGACAATCACACTTGCTTTGATATTTTGTGTCTAATGCAAAGACGTTCATACATTTTGGGTGTGACTTCACAAGCTGTGGGCACTCTATATAACATCTCTTCTTTGGTTTGTGTTGTTTTGCTCAGATAAACATGTACCTGCTGTCCCGGATTCTCTTCGCCCTTTCTCGTCTAGCAGTGGAAAAGGGCTTCATCCCGCAGCCGAAGAAAGACCCGTTCCCCCTGTTTGCCACGCTGGTGTGGGGCGTCGTGCTCTGGTTGTTTGAGTATCACCCACACACACTTCAGCCTTCCCTGCAGTCCTCCATGAACTACCTCTATCACGACAGCAACACATGGCACGACATCTCAGACTTTCTCATCTATAACAAACCCAAAACCAACTGAGGTACTGCAGGGACAGACCTAGGCTCCTGCGTTAGAACCTAGACAAATAACAGACCACTTTAAAGTTTGTGTTTCGTTTGATTGAAGGGTTTAATTACTATACATTATTTGTGGCACATATAGAAATTGCAGATGCTTGACTGTTCTACCTTACATGGTTAGATGTTGAACTAAATGACTACTTTGCACATCGTCTAGACTCTTAAGATTATATTCGCTCCACTTTTTACACTCAGATGTACTTGCACTTCATGATAACTGTGATAAACCATCATGTAAAGACAGAAAAAGAACATGTTTATGAATAAAAAAATAAATAAAAAAATTCAGGCCACGAAAGCAATTATTTTGTGTAAGAAAAATGTCATTTGTTTTTAGGACCATCCCCATTATGACAATTTCCCTCCATATTCTCATTACTGTTATACGTTCACAGACTCCTCACATTTTACTTCTGAGCTTTTCCTATTATTCCCTTTATTCTCAAAGCTAGATAGTTTCTCTGGTAACACTTTGCAATAAGGTTTCATCGGTTAACATTAGTTCACTGTATTAGTTGGCATGAACAAAATTTATTAATCTTAATAATAACCTTAACATTTACTTTTTAAGATTAAAAGTTGCATCTGTTAACATTAGTTAATGCACTGTGAGCTAACATGAGCATTTTTATTAACTAACATTAAGAAAGGTCCGTAAATGCTGTAAAAATATATTTCTCATTGTTAGTTTAATGCATTAATTATTGTAAATAAATGAGACCTTATTGTAAAGTGATACTGTTTCTGATAGTACAACAAATCCTGCCATGATGTGTACATTTAACAACACAAAATCCTTTCAAATAAATCCTATTTTTGCATCATGGTTGAGGAGTGAGAATCATGAAACCTGCCAAAACTTCATTTTCTATGTGCAATTTAAATAGTTCGTTTTTTTTACTTGTTTTTTGGGGAAAATTTGACCTGGGCATGTTTTGGTGCTGCACTTTTTGGTGTCATATTACATAAAACTTAACATCGAAGTCCTAAAAAACAAAATAATGACTATGTTCATATTTTTTTTTTAATTGTAAATAATTAGTCATAGTTTATTACTGATTCTCACCACAGCACTGATAAATTGGTTAAGCGCTTTATATATTTTATGCTTCTGCTGATTGCAAAACTTTTAATAATTGAAATGCAAGGGCCAGTATAAGCAACAATTTACTAAATTGAAATTCAAGGGCCAGTATAAGCAACAATTTACTAAATTGAAATTCAAGAGTAAATTTTTTTTTTGCCATTATAGTCAAGAGTAATTTTTTTCCATGCATTACATTGGTGCAGATTTGATGGAAGAATGAATGTATTAATTGATTAAATACAGTACCAGAATATATATGCGTGAGTCATTAATAATGTTTGAAAAATATTTATTATCTGTAGTTTTCCATATGTATTAAAACTGTATGAAATGAACCCTACTGTGGGTGAAAACAGCATTTTTATTTTCAACAATCGCTGGGATCAGATCATATATGCTGAATATTACAGAATCAAACACAAATTCAAATGAAGATCTATGATCCACATGCCAGGTATATCGCTTAAACATATTTAAGTCAACCCTGAATCTATTTTAGTGTTTTTATCTAAAGCAAACTTTAATAACCTTATATAGTTTTTTTTTTAATGGCCATTTTATAGTATTTTAACATGTTACTCGCCATAAAAATAGTCAAGGAAGCTGTAATGGTGTTAAACACCGACCGTCCAATTCCATTTGTATTATCTTATCCATATATGATCCTGCTTCAGGTAACTGGGTTGTGAAATTTAGTTTATATATATATATATATATATATATATATATATATACAGTACTGTGCAAAAGTCTTAGGCATGTTAATACCCCCCCCCCCCCCCCCAAAAAAATGGTTTTAAGTCAGTTATTTCTATCTTTTGCTGTAGTGTGTCAGTAGGAAATATCAGTTTACATTTCCAAACATTCTTTTTGCCATTAATTGTAATAATCCAGTGAGATTTGAGTATGCACAAGGAGTCTGACACCAGCCGGTATGATCTGATCTCACCATCATCGAGTCCGTCTGTGATTACATGAAGAAACAGAAGAAACTGAGACAGACTAAATCCAGAAGAACTGCGGGAACGTCTCCGAGATGCTTGAAGAAACCTTCCTGCAAAGCTTCCTGAAAAACTATGCGCATACCTGGACAAAAGCCACTTTAAACGCAAAGGCTCGTTACACCATATATTGATTTGAATTAGTTAATAGAAGTTAAATCATAAATAAATTCAATTTGTGATTTTATTTTTGAAAGCATTCTCACTTTACAGCATTTTAACACAAGTGCCAGTACTTTTCACAGTCCTGTAGCTTTGCAGGAAGGTTTCTTCAAGTGAAAATCGACTTTTGCACAGTACTGTATATGTAAGACTTGAAAAACTGGAAGAACTGGAAGGGAGAGCTACTCTCTGAGATAACAAAGGAAATTAACATTTGATCTCACCCGAAGGCAAAAGTCTCACCTCCGAATCATCCTAATCTACATTTCTTCCCCTCATCAGCCACTCCTTCTCTATCATGCTAAGATCACCAAAAACTCACCCAAGAATCTAAATGGTTAAATGTGAATAATTATCACTATTATACATGTTTGGTATCATTTGAAAATGTCTCAGTGCGACTGGTACAAATGTCTCATTTCCAAAAATTGTATCGATTATCTTTGAATTGATTATGACATTGGCATGATACATTTACCTGACATAATACATTGTTACATTTGATTATTCTAACTGACTTTGACATTATTTTCATTAAAGAGTTAAAAGGAATAGTCAAACATTCGCTCACATTTAATGATGCAGATATCATTAAAACCTTTTCATTTATGGAGTGAAATAACGAGAAAATACATATGAGAAAATGTATTGCATTTAATCAAAAACACTTTGCCACGAGAAAAGAGAGTAACACGCTAAGACCTTCTTTGTAAATATAATTTTATTTGTTAACTTTTTTTTATTTAAAGCAACAAAAAAAAATTTGGCCTAATAATAATGTTTATTTTCTCACTGTAACCTATGCTTATTAGATGCTTATGCTTATTATGCTTGTGCATGTGTTATGAAGAGTAGCTAGGATCTCACCGTGCCTTAAAATGAGTCCATATGAGGTGCGTAGACAAATTCCAACGAGAGCCCGCACACTCCACAAAAGATGAAGGATGTCAAAAAGCGAGATAAAATCAAGTGCTTTTACTGAAAAAAAGGCAAACGTTTCGGTCACATGTGACCTTTCTCAATGTCAAACTCGCATGTGACCAAAACGTTTGCCTTTTTATGATAAATTATATGATAGATGCTTATATTCACCATATTCACAGTGTGGGTGTGTGATCTCAAGCCCTTTCCATGACTGTAGATCACAGTCTCAGGCTTTGTAAATGCGAGTTATTATGCAATTATACAACAATGAAAATATCACACAAAAAAATCTATTATACCACTTCATGGCTCATTCATTATTAGTCATTTATGAGGTTAAATCACATAAAACCAGTTAAGAACAAAACATTTCACCTCATAATCAAAAGAAAGGTTGCATTTCGTTAAATGCATTAATTTTGCTTAAATTATTCTTTTTTTTTTGTCAAATTTTTATTTCGATTTTTCTAAATGAGCCCCCCCCTCATCTATTTATCATAATGTAATGCAAAAATGATGTGTACGGACACCTTGCATGGAGCCATAGTATACACATGCATAAAAGTACACATTTGCTGGCTCTAATTCAAACTCCGTTCAAAAGTTTGGGGTCCACCCGCTGAAACGCTAATCTCTGGTATGAGTGATTTGCATAAATGTTTTTTTTGATGGTTCTGATTGTAACATTTTTCATGTTGACTTCACTTGAATGTGGTCTTACGACTCAGGGAGGGGCTGAAGAGTATCATATATAAAGCTCAATAAACGTAGAACCTGAATCTAACAGCAAACGACAACACCGCAGTATATCATGGACGGTAAGCTTCAATTTTGATTTATTTAATTTGTACTGTTTTACTTGCAAGGCATTTTCTTAATTTTAACATGTTCTCATTTTTGTACAGAGTTGAAGCTTCGAAATGTCCACCTGCAGCAGGTCCAGAACCAGATCCGGCACAAGACTGATGGTCTGAGCTCCAGCACTCTGGTGCTGCGCAGAGGACAGCCCTTCACCATCCTCATCAACTATGATGGACGGCCATTCGATCCACTGAAGGATAAACTGTTCTTCCGGATTGTTCTAGGTTCGTTTGTGTGTTTGTGCGAGTGCTAAATAAACGTGCAACCTCATCTCACTCTCTCTCTCCATTACGATTATCAGTAAATAATCATATTTTCCAAATGCAGTTCGCAGATCGTGCAATTACATGGCAATGTTTAAGATAAAAATGATAGAAATCATAAAAAAAAAAAAAATCGATTGACTATAAGTCATTGATAATTTTTTTTTATATATATATTTTGGTTTATTCCAATACATGCAAATAAAAAAAGGTATTTGTAGCACTTTATTTTACAGTCTTGTTCCCCACGTACATACTATACTTATTATAGTAAGTGCAATAGGTACTAACCCTAAACCTACCCTGTACTTTCTTTTTTAGATAAGTACACAAAAGTGCACGCACTGTAAAATAAAGTGCAACCAAAGTATTTTGAGTGTAGGACAGATTGTCGTATAGCTTCCTACACACGTATACACTATTGCTTAACAGCTCAGAGCTTATAGTAAGTCAGTCTTGAAAGGTTATTGATAAAAACTAATTCCTTTATGGAGAACATGAGTAGTATTTGACTTCCAGAGCCCTATTTTTGTGTTTAAGTCTGAACCCCACTGTGTTCACCGCAGGGCCGCTGTCTGTGGAGGTGCCGGTCTCCGTGTCTGGACAACCTTCTCCGTCTCAATGGAGTGCCATTCTGGAGGGGAGCGCGCCAGTCCGTACGCAGCCCGTATCACTGTATAGCCCTGCATCTTCCTCAGTAGGAGTCTATACACTTCACCTGAGAGTCGAGACCCACGGGGGTGTCAAATCCCATGTGCTCGGAGAGTTCACGCTCCTCTGCAACCCCTGGTGCCAAGGTGAGCAGGAGGAAGAACTGTAAATGAACAATAGTATGAGTTTCTGTGTTCTGTTAAACACAAAAGAAGATATTTTGCTGAGCAGTTGCTGGTCCCCATTGACTTCTATAGAATTTATTTTTATTTTTTTCATACTATGGAAGTCAATGGGGTCCAGCAACTGTTTGGTTACTAACATTCTTCAAAATGTCTTTTGTGTTCAACATAACGAAAAAACATACACATTCAAGTCACTATGATATTCTGGTCTCCAGATAGGCTATCATAAGTTTAAAGCCTAGATATGTATCTCCTCAACAACACACATCATTTGAGAAATCATTCATGTTTGTAGGACTCGGCATAATCTTATGCTAAGATTTACATTGGAATTATTGTACATTTGAATATAAATGAATATAAATAGAATATTAAAGCTGCAAGCAGCATTTATCGGGGTTCAAGCAGTTAAGGCCTTTAAGGCCTTTAAGCACACAAGCATCAAAAGACATTAAGTTTTATTTAGCAAGCATTTAACAACTGCCATCATAGATGAAAAAGTCAATTTACAGCCAATACAGGCAGTTTACCATAGGAAATATATGGTTTTAAAGCGTTTTTACAGTTATAGCACCTTTTGCCTAGTCTTCTTATAGTCTTGCCTGATCTCCACCACTTTTATTAGTAGTACTCAAAGTGTGCCCATATATATGTGTCAGATTTGTTGTAAATATTTAAATTTGATAAGGAGTTTAGATAATAATATTCAGTGGCGTAACGAGACACCACCGGGCCCTTAAGTAGGATTATCAAGGCGGGCTCCTTGATGACGCAATTGATGACATTGATGACGCAATGTCCGCGAGTTGGCTACCATGAATAGGGCAGGATATGATCATACACAGCATATAAGAGATGAGATGACTAACAAATCAGGAGTAGCCTACGCTCACCAAAAACAAAACAAAAAAACAACAAAAAAAACAATGGGGACAGCGCACTATAATACATTGTTAGGCCTAAGTCCAAATACATGAAAAAGATGCTCTCTTACATTATAGCAGGATTTTCCGGGCTTTCCTATGTGCAACTGCAAAGTTGTCGATTAGATCAGCATTGTGCGCACAGGCATTCTCAATTGACCCTTCGCAGGGAGTTTGATTGACAGGCGATCTGACTAATCATAATCCGCCATTTTGTCCAACAAAGCAGTCAGGAGAGTTAGTAGATTAACATAGGAGGATTTAAATTTGAAAAACAAAGTGTACTGACGTCTTAGCACTTTAAAACAACATTCCTTTTATGTTCATTCATGTTTATTTTAATGCTTTAAATTAACTAGAAGGAAGAGATGATCGGTTCACAAGCAGCTTTAACTGAGCCTCGAGTCTACAGCGATCTGTCAGACACATTAAAGAGTCACAAAACGGTATTTATTGTTTAAATGTCTCTAAAAAAAATGACTACATTTGAAAGGTGAGACTTTGTTTCATATCAAAAGTACTTGTCTGTCACCGCGCAGTCTTTTTTCTGATCCGCAATGCATTTTTCACTGCGTGAGAACTTGGTGTGGTGTGAGAGTGGCGTCGCTTGTCAGACATAGCAACAGTAACTAAAGTGGGCGGGTCTTTGCAACCGGTCATTGACAGTATGGACGGGGATTCGCCAGTCCCAATTCAAAACAAATTTCATCACAATCTATCATTGTTCGTTTCAAACATGTGAGAGCATCAAAATGATCCATGGGTGAAATTGATTGGATTTAATAAAAAAATTTGTCAGTTCCTATCATAATTTTAACATTTTGGCGTTTTTGTTTAGCTATTTACCTATGTTTTCAAATTTCATTTGTTTTTTTGTTGTTGTCTAGATCAGACTAACGGCTTTGAAGATAACCACAATTTTTTAAAGCTCTAAATGACACTTACAAAAACCATAAGGCGAAACCTGGCATGTTTGGTATTGTTGGACTCAGCAAGGATTCTTAGGAGGTCACTCCTGTGAAAAAAACACGGGCTTCCTTGAAACTTTTAAGGCTCCTTCAAGGCTTTGTGCCAATGACGTATACTGAGTTTTTTGAGATACACCAATGTTCTCATAGACTATCATGGCACCCTGGACAAAGACACTGCGTGCCACTTTTCAGTAGACTAACGGTTGGGTGCGCTTATAGCTATTTTCATGATTTTTTTCACTGTTATAGCGCCACCAAGTGGCCAATTGTCACGATTTTTTTCATGTCAACTCAGATTGAGCTTATGAACATGTATCCCAAGTTTAGTGAAAATATCTCATTCCGTTCATAAGTTATAACCATTTTATAGCGCCACCAAGTGGCCAATTCTCATGATTTTTTTTCACGTGACCTCAGAATGAGCTCATGAACATGTGTCCCAAGTTTTGTGAAAATATCTCTTTCCGTTCACAAGTTATAACCGTTTTATAGTGCCACCTACTGGCCAATTGTTGCGATTTTTTTCAAGTGATCTCAGATTGAGCTCAGGAAGATGTGTCCCAAGTTTAGCAAAAAAATCTCTTTCTATTCACAATTTATAACCGTTTTAGTAAAAGTGTCCCTGGTGCCATCAAAGATTTTGGTTCCCCTTATCGACCGTTAATTGAAATTTTGAATTTTTTGGATGATAATTGATTGTCAGACTCCAGAGAATATTCTTGCAGTGGTTTGGTTCCAATTGGTCGAAAAACCAAGGAGAAGTTCGCAAAAATAGGTTTTTCAAAAAAATGCAATTTACTCGAAATTGGCGCCTGGAGGGCGAGCAAATCGGAGATAGCCATTTTGTCCGCCTTGAGCCAAGGATTCCAACGATATAAGACACTTGATCCTGGGACAAACGGTCTAAGAGTTATGAGCGATTTAGTACTTTTGGTTGCTGTAGCGCCACCTATGGGCCAATTGGGGTCATACTCTGATAGGTTGTCCCCAAATTGAGGCCTACCATCTGGCCAGGTTTCACGTCTCTAGGCCTTACGGTTTGTCCTGCACGATGCGTTTTACGAATCCTTACAATTACAATAGGGTTTCAGCATTTCATGCTTGAACCCCTAATTAACTTTGACCAAGGCTCAACCAATCAAATCTGATTGGTTGAGCCTTGGTCAAAGTTAATATACACACTGTCAGCTAATAAACTATATTACATGGTGAAAATATTATTTTTAAGAATATTACTTGATATACACTACAGTGTATTAGTTTGGTGTCTGTAAGATTTTTTTAATGTTTGTCTTATGCTAACTGTTATGTATTTATTTGATAAATATACAGTAAAAACAGTGATATATTATTGCAATTTAAAATAGCTGCTTTTTATGTGAATATACTGTAAAATGTAATTTATTCCTGTGATCAAAGCTGAATTTTCAGCATCATTACTCCAGTCTTCAGTGTCACATGATCATTCAGAAATCATTGAAATATGATGATTATCTGCTCAAGAACCATTTCTGATTATTATCAATGTTTAAAACAGTCGTGCTGCTTCAGATTTTTGTGGAAACTTGCATTTTCAGAATTCTTTGATGAATATAAAGGTCAAAAGAACAGCATTTATTTGAAATAGAAATCTTTTGCAACATTATTAATGTTTAATGTCACTTCTGATCAATTTAATGTGTCCGCGTTGAATGAAAATATTCATTTATTTAAAAAAATGTAATCTGACCCCAAACTTTTGAACGGTATAGTGTAATAATACGTTGAATAGTGATGTCTTTCATTTTATAGAACTTCACCTACCTACATACAAAACCCTTAGCTGTGGTAAAATCACTGTAATGCACGGCTTATTGCTTTCATTTATTGTCATTATCACAAGCTCACCCTCTTCTGTTATTCTGCAGCTGATTCCGTGTTCCTGCAGTCAGAGGATCTGAGGAATGAATACATCAGGAATGACATCGGCCTGCTGTTTATAGGCAGCCCCGGGAACGTCGACTCCAGACCCTGGTCTTTCGATCAGGTGAGACGTTTGACTGTTCACTGATGGCACAACACTGAAAAACTGCTTCTCATTAAAGGTCCATTGTGTAATATTTAGGAGGATCTGTTGACAGAAATGCAGTATCATATACATAACTATGTTTTCACTGGTGTATAAAAACCTTACTTAAAGGGATACTTCGCCGATTAGCATTAAGCTTTGTATCAGTAGAAACCCGGTAGTATTTTCGAATGACCGTGCTTCCCTCCCTCATGTCCCCCTGAGACCAGAGAATTCTGTATTGTTAGATTACAATAATATATATGTAATCGTCATTTTGCGTCATCGAAGGCTTTTTTGTCCAGAGGCGAGAGACTCCAGCCAGTAGGAGGAGCTAGTTCCACGTTTTCATCCCACCCATAGGGTGGATTCTGGGAGTTGTTGTCTTTCATCCACATGAGCCAAAAATAAATTTTCTGGCTTTTCTCAGTCTAGAGGGCACCAACTTCTAAAATAATTTCACATTTCTACTACATAAATGACCCAATTTAAATACACATTCATCTTTCCAGCGGTGAATTATCCCTTTAATGAACCGTTGTGTTTTTATTACCTTGGAATGAGCCATTTCTATCTACATACACCATAGGTCCCCTTACATTGAAATGCGGCGCCATGTTTCTACAGTGGCCCTAAACGGACAAACACGTTTCGTCACTATGTTGTTCTTCGTGCAAAGAAGCTAGCTAAAGTCAGCGAATAAAACACTGAAACAATGATGAACAAGTAACAATAATATTCACAATAACATATCTGTCATTTTACTGAATAATTAAGTAAACCTAATTTATTAATTTATCTTTGTAAAGAAACCTCATTGCTTAACTGGCTACTCTCTGCTGTCTCAGACGACGACATCACTTCCTGTCGGCCACCGTAACTTCTGTTGGTTGCTATTCGTATCCTCACCACTAGATGTCGCTAAAGATTACAAAGTGCACCTTTAACACCTGACACACATGTATTTTCAGTATGAAAAAGGAATACTGGACATCTGTATGAAGTTGCTGCAGTTGAGTCCTCAATCTCAAGCGGACGCGAGGAAAGATCTTCTGAACCGCAACAGTCCGGTGTACATCAGTCGTGTGATCTCAGCTATGGTGAGGAGGATCTCCTCTTATTCTCTGCTCTCCACTTACTCTCTCCATGTGCTCCACTCAGTCTCTCTGTCGTTCTCATCAGGTGAACTGTGATGATGATGATAAAGGTGTGTTAATGGGGAACTGGTCAGGAAACTACAATGATGGTGTAAACCCCTCCACGTGGTCCGGCAGCGCAGATATTCTCTGGAAGTGGTCAGAAACACAATTCAGCCCTGTGAAATACGGACAGTGCTGGGTGTTCGCTGCTGTCATGTGTACAGGTGCGACCAGTATGAGCTCTTACACTACCGTTAGAACGTTTGGGGTCAGATTATTATAAAAAATAAAAAAAAGAATATTTTTATGTAGCAAGGATGCATTAAATTAATTAAAAGTGGCAGTAAATACATTTATAATGTTACAAAATATTTTTGTTTCAAATAAATTGTTCTTTTGAAAGATCTTAACTCAGATCTTTACCGACCCCAAACTTTCGAATGGTGTATCTGTATGTCCTTTAAAGTTTAAATTTACCCCAAAATCTCACAAACCAGTATGCTGTAATTTACTGTGAAACACAAAAGGAGATGTTAGGAAGAAAGTTCAAGCTGCTCTTTTTCATACAGTGAAAATGGACGGTGATTTATACAGCCAAGCTCCAAAAGAGTCAATGGCTTTGTGTTTCTCAGATTGTGCTGAGTAAAATAATCTGTGTTTGGGGGTGTAATTGTTATGTTTTTGGGTGAAGTATTCCTTTAATGGGTCACTGGTAATTGAATTAGTGCTGTTGATGATCGATATATAAAATGCATTTGTTTGTGTCACAGTAATGAGAGCCCTCGGCATTCCAACTCGAATGGTCACCAACTTTAACTCCGCTCACGACACAAACGAGAACATGGTGATTGAGGAATATTACTCGGAGAAGGGGGAAAAGCTGTCCATCGGTCAGGATAGCATCTGGTGAGTTACACCTTGAAAGATAAAAAGTTTTCTTATTATAGTTATGTTGCTAAAACATTCACTACTTTTCAAAAGTCTGGGGTCGGAAATATTTTAAATGTTTATGAAAGAAGTCTCTTCTGCTCACCAATGCTGCATTTATTTGATCAAAAATACAGTAAAAACAGTGAAATATTATTACAATTTAAAATAGCTTTTTTCTATTTGATTATGTTTTAAACTGTAATTTATTCCTGTGATCAAAGCTGAATTTTCAGCATCATTAGTCCAGTCTTCAGTGTCACATGATCCTTCAGAAATCATTCTAATATAATGATTTGCTGCTTCATATTTTTGTGAAAACCATGATAATTTTTTTGCAGGATTCTTTGATGAATAGAAAGTTCAAAAGAAAAGCATTTATTTGGAATAGAAATCTTTTGTCACATTATAAATGTCTTTATTGTCGCTTTTGATCAATGTAATGCACCCTTGCTGAATAAAAGTATTAATTTCTTCCCTTCCAAAAAACAATCTTTCTGACCCTAAACTTTTGAAATGTACTTATTTTTATGTGTGAAGTCTTTTATTGTGTTTCTTTAGGCTCTGCTCCTTATTAGGATGCAGTACCTTTACAAATAAACCTGAATTGATTGCGGTTGAAATGAATTGTTTCAGTGTTTTTAATCTGACAAAATGTGAGTTAAAAGTGTTTGGGCTTTTTCAGGAACTTCCATGTGTGGGTGGAGAGTTGGATGAAGAGGCCTGATCTGGATGGAGATTATGACGGCTGGCAGGTTCTTGACCCCACGCCGCAAGAGACAAGCGACAGTCAGTCAATGCTAATGCATATAGAAAACTCAAATGCTTTTTATCCCTGCATGCGAATAAGACAAATTGCTTCAAAGCATGCTGTTATTCCAGCAGGGATATGATGCTGTTGATGCTAAAACATTAACTGAATCTGTCACAGGAATGTACCGCTGTGGTCCTGCTGCTGTGAAAGCCGTTTATGAGCAGAACGTGAGCGCGCCATACGATGTGCCGTTCGTTTACGCTGAAGTTAATGCAGATGTGCATAGAATAATCATCAGAGATGGGAAGATATTAGAAACCAGCGTTGACAAAGACATAGTCGGAACCCTGATCTGCACCAAACGTCCCGGTCCAGCCATGCTCATGCAGGACATCACGTCAGAATACAAAACTGAGATGGGTAAGAGAAACACTGAGAAAGAATAAGAAAAATACTTACTGTTCAATAGATTTATATATATATATATAAAAAAAATTGATTTCTTTCTCATTTAGAAGGAATGCCATTTGCTATGAGCAGAAGTGCTAAGTCATTTTACATATCTATTTTTTAAGATGAAGTGTGTAATAAATCTACTATCAGCAGCATCAGAGTCTAGTTTAATAATATTTTTAGTTTTTTCTATGCTTTTTAACGAGAGATAAAAAAAATAAACATATCACCAGATATCATGATGAGATTATTTGAGAGTTCCCTTTCAGTCGAGAACGTCAGACGTAGTTGACGTCGACTGAATGGGATCACGCTAGGGAGCCTATCTTCTTCCAGCATGCTTGAACGAGCCAATGAGCCATACACCATCTGTCTTTCGCTTCGGAGCCGATCATTCTCTATGACAAAATCTCTGAAGAGTGTTGTTTTCTACAACGAGCGAGTGTGTCGGTGCTTCTTCAGGAAGTCTCTCCCTGGCTGGTGTTTCTACAGCGCGAGCAGCGGTGGTCACGAGCTCTTTGAGCTCTAAACTGCTGTTCTAACAGCATCACATTTCTATTTGTGTTTGTTTGTCTGACGGCCGGTTGAGGGCGAGAAGAGTGATTGCTTCACTGGTACAGGCTGCACCATGGACATGCACAAGGGTAGTCTAGGCCGTGCGCTCACCAGTGAGCTCTGCACCGCAACTGACTTGGCTCTCCGGAGCACAAGCGTTGCGGCTTGCGCGATCGGCCTAGCAATGTCCACCCTGGTGGTCCAGAAGCGCCATAGTTGGCTCAACCTGGTTGATTTATCAGAAGCGGACATGGTTCGGTTCCTGGACTCCCCAATTTCCCAGGTTGGCGGTGTGCGACCCTGGACCCCTTGCACCCCTCGGTCCCCTCTTGTGTCGCCAGCCGGCAGTCGGGTACAGTCCGAGGACCCGATTACGCCTTCTCCCGTAACCCCTGCCGACCAGTGGAGTCAGGTAAGTGTTGCCTCGCACACTCAGACCTCGCTTCGGGCCGCCTCCGGGCCTTCCGAGCCAGGTCCCTGTCCTCCACCCCGCTGCCCCACTCCGGGTACGTCTGTGGTGCCTCTGGTTCCTCGAAATTACTTTATTAACAGAGAACAATTTGTTTATCTCAATGGTTTCTTTTCTAAAACTTCTAAAATTTCATTTGGGGTTCCTCAGGGTTCTATTCTGGGTCCTTTATTGTTTCTAATTTATATTAATGATTTATTCCTTTGTTGTGATCATTTCCTACCCATATTATTTGCAGATGACACCAATCTCATTGCAGTACACGAGGATTTTGTCACCTTGATCCAACATGTTAATGACGAGCTAAAAATATTATCAAATTGGTTTCGCACTAACAAGCTAACGCTTAATATCAAAAAATGTAATTTTATGATATTTCATAATATTAATAAATTTTACCCCAAAGAACATGCTTGTATAGAAATTGATGGAGCTCCAGTTACTCAAGTGGCTTCAACAAAATTTCTCGGTGTCCTGATTGATGAAGGTTTAACTTGGTCCAAACATGTTGATCTAGTCTGTACAAGATCCTCTAAAATGTTAAATATTCTAAGAATTGTTTTACCTTCAATTCACTCATCTGCTCATCTAACGCTTTACTACAGCTTTTTATTTCCCTTTATGAATTATTGCAATATTGTCTGGGGTGCTACTTTTCCCACTTATCTCGCAAGAATTTCTAAAATTCAGAAGAAGTTCTTGCGTATGATTTCCTACTCTTCTAAATATGCTCCTTCTGCACCTCTATTTCCTTAGATACAAGATTTTATCAATTGAGAAAGTCAATGTTTATCTATCATGCATATTTATTCATAAGTTTATTTATAAGAGAGAAGATTTCCCACCAACATTACAATACGTCTTTACTTTTATTTCAGATACTCATATCCATCAAACAAGGCACAGAGAAATAAATCTTGTCTTACCGTTCTCTAGAACTTCAGGTCATAAAACTGACCTCAGCTTTAGGGGCCCTCAACTATGGAGTAAATTAAGTTTGTCATTGAACATTAGAAGAAGAAGCTGAAAAGAGTTAATTTCGTGATAAAAAGGGAAAATGGTCATCTCCTGCTGGGTCAATGGATGTTCAAATCGTGCCGGAGGTTCAGTTAAATTTGGATTTTACAGTATACCCGTCATTAGACTTCATGAATGTGACGTTAAGCGTCAGAACAACGATGGAGGTTATGGCTGGCGAGGATAAACAGGAAAGAAACTCCCTCAAAACACGCAAGAATTTGTTGTGTTTTATTGCGAGTGTACACAAATATAAGTTAACACTTTGCAGTTTGAATGATGTCCTGTATACAAAATGACGAGGTATTAAAAACATACAAAAACAACATTGTTTCCACTGTTCGATCGCGCCCGCGACTCTCTCTTTCACTCTGCCACACGCACGCACACATTCCAGCCTTGCAATCTCAGATTATGTCCCTAAAGAACCCGCGTATAAAGTAGTTCCGCATTAACCGTTACATTAATTAATTTGCACCCGAGTTTTGTTTATTTTCATGCCGTGTATATTCATATTCATGCACATATTTCCAGGCACGGAATTGCTCACATGTGTTAAAACTCCTAGCCAATACCAGATAATGGTACACATGGATAATACTGTATCTGAGGCAAAGCTGCAAAATCAGTGCTCAGTTTAGCGCATACGGATCCACTCCATTTATGACTGAAATGTTCGCATTGTACCTCTCTCTGTCTTGTGTTAATAGAGTCTCTTTATAATCTCTGTCACTGTCTCTTCATGATTTTCGTAACATTATAAATAGAAAGAAATATTCGAAATTTGCTTGTAAAACTCTATACTGTCTATGTTAAAACTTTGTAAACACAGCAGCTTATGCCCTCAAAGATGGCGTCTCCGGGGAGGTCATGTGACATTAATTGGCCTGTGGGAACTATGTATTACCGCACATCACGATGCAGTGGATGGGAGATCCGTTGGAAAGCATGACCTGATCGTCAGGTTCCTGAGGGGTGCGAGGAGATTAAATCTGCCTTGTCCCCCCTCTATACTCTCTTGGGACTTGTCTCTGGTGTTAACTGCACTGCAGAGACGTCCTTTTGAGCCACTGCAGGCAGCTGAGTTAAAAGTCCTGTCTTTGAAAACAGTTCTCCTGCTCGCTTTGACCTCCATCAAGAGGGTAGGGGACCTGCATGCATTTTCGGTTGACGAATTGTGCCTGGAGTTCGGGCCGGCTAACTCTCATGTTGTACTGAGACCGTGCCCAAGGATATGTGCCCAAGGTTCCTATCACTCCCTTTCGGGACCAAGTGGTGAACCTGCAAGCACTGCCCCCGGAGGAGGCAGACCCAGCCCTGGCTTTTCTCTGTCCAGTCCGTTCCCTACGGATATATGTTGACAGAACGCAAAGCCTCAGGACCTCAGATCAGCTCTTCATCTGTTATGGAGGCCAGCAGAAGGGAAAGGCTGTCTCAAAGCAGAGGTTGGCCCACTGGATAGTGGATGCCATCATCTTGGCATATGAGTCCCAAGGTGTACCTTGTCCCCCGGGATTGCGAGCTCACTCCTCTCGGAGTGTAGCCGCCTCCTGGGCATTGGCGCAAGGTGCCTCACTTACAGATGTTTGTAGAGCTGCGGGCTGGGCGACACCTAACACGTTTGCTAGATTCTATAGCCTACATGTCGAGCTATTTGCTTCCCGTGTGCTCTCTTCACATAGAAGCCAGTTAACACCGTAAGCCCCACTCGATGTGTCGGCTTGCTGCGCCGTTCCCCTCCAATGGACTGGATACGTGCGCCATCTTGCTCCAGTTGAGTTCCCCTTCGGCAGAACCCTGTTGAGCTCCTCCATACCACCTGCGGCTCGGACGTGGCGGAGCATCCGATGCTAGGCCTACCACTCGTATGCGTTGGTGGAACTTGTGTTAGGCTGGGTCCATATGTTGTGATCCCTACGGCGATCCCATATGTGTATTTTTCCATGGTAAGGCTCCCTGCGGTGAGCCTGTGTCTTTCCCTTGGCAAAGTTTCTGCCGTCACTGTTTTGGTTGATCCCCCCCCCCCCCTGTTATAGGCTGGAATCATCCCAGTGACATACCATATGTTGTGCTGCCCGACATTTCGCCCAGTCCATATGTGTATCTCCCACGATTCCCCCCTTCGGGGCTGGATGTGGCTTCCGTAGCGTCCTTTCCTTCCATCGACAGGGCACGCTTTCCCAGTGTTATCCAAGTCTACTGAGCAGGTCTTGCGGAACAGCAGTGACTTCCCTGGCCTAAGCCCTGTCCTATCACCGCCTCAAGATGCGGGAGGTTCAGCAGGCTTTTGTCTAGGCACTGGAAGGTGGCAGCTCTAGTGGCGTTTTCCAGGGTTAAGATCCCTTTCAGTCTACGTCGACTACGTCTGACGTTCTCGACTGAAAGGGAACGCCCTGGTTGCGTATACAACCCACCGTTCCCTGAAGGAGGGAACGGAGGACGTAGTCCCTTTGCCACTATAGCTGGACCACCGCTGACTCCGAGCTACGCTCGGCTCCTCAGCGAAAAACAGATGGTGTATGCATCCACTTCTGTATTTATACCCATCTCGCGGGGCGGAGCGCGTGATGCAATTCACGTCGCCATTGCGCAAATTGGCTCGTTCAAGCATGCTCGAAGAAGATAGGCTCCCTAGCGTGATCCCATTCATTCGACGTCGACTACGTCCTCCGTTCCCTGGGTTGCGTACGCAACCAGGACGTTTTTCTTACTCTCTGAATACAATTGTGTATGCTCACACCAAGATTAAAATATATATATATATATATATATATATATATACCGTATTTTCCGCACTATAAGGCGCACCTGATTATAAGACGCACCTTCAATGAATGGCCTATTTTAGAACTGTTTTCATATATAGGGCGCACCGGATTATAAGGCGCATAGAATAGAAGATACTGCAGTCAAACGTTTGACTGGGTTTGTGTTATGCAAACATACAGTTTTATGTATGTATGTATGTATTTATTTATTTATTTATTTATTTATTTATATAACGTTATATCTATATTTGAATAAACAAATGTGTTGTGTATTGTTTTGTTCTCTTTTATTTTCACATATAAATGTAAAAAGTAAATAAATATGACAAGCAAGTTTTTTTTTTAAATCAAATAACGCAATAAACGTGACCAATACATACATACAATTGTTACATACAATTAATACAGCCAAAAAAGGAAATATCAAAGATGGGTAAGTAATGTTTATGACGAAATTGTCCGAGCTCTCTGGCGCGTGATAATTATGTCAGCGTCCGAATTCGCTCACTCATTTTCGTTCACTCTTTGCTGATGTAGTGCACTCAACTGCCATTCACTATGTAGGGATTAGTGAATGAGTGAACGAGTGAGCGGTTTCAGACACAGCTAAGGTTTAAGTCAGCGGTTGTTTTACAGACATTAATATAAGGCGCCAGATCCATATATAAGGCGCTCCGGATTATAAGGCGCACTGTCGTTTTTTGAAAAAATTAAAGGCTTTTAAGTGCGCCTTATACTCGTTCATACGGTATATATATATATATATATATATTTATCCTCATATTTCAATGTTTTATCTACATATACAATTGTGATATTTTTATTTAGCTATTTATTATTTATTGTATTTTAATATTTTTTTGTAATATTCTCTTCCAGCTCGAGATGGTGGATGTACCACTGAAAGATTCGGTAGGTTTTAGCATTTGGCTTTTCTTCCCACATTAATACTGCTCTTTGATTGTTTAATATAACAAGTGATTTTTCATGTCTTTTCTTGCAGTTCCTCAGGGCATTAATAGATATCAAGATGAGAAAAGTATTTCTTACTTTCTGAACACAATTGTGTATGCTCACACCAAGATAAACAGAAATAATAACAAAAAGAAATAAATGCAAAAAATATACATATAAATAAAACATATATACAAAAGTAATCACAATTATAATAATAATAAAACAAAGTCTATAGGAAAATTGACAGCCCTTTATTTAAATTGGAATACAAATTTGTTAAAGATTTTGTTAGCATATATTGCGTTGTTGTGCTTAGAGTCCATAGTTTTATTTGGGACAGTAACGCAATGAAACATGCCAAATTCTGCAGCCATAAGTTTTGGCCAGGCTGTCAAAGAAAACAATTATAAACACATGCACAAAACAAGAGAGAACCAACAAAATATTAATAACTGGTTATGTTGTAGTCAATGCATGCTTTTTCCCGTCTCAGCCTTTTGTTTTCTATGCATTTTTCTGAATAGAAAACTAAAACTGTAGCTGTAGTTTGACTTTTTTCATATGTTGATGTTTTAATCAAGCTTGTAGGGTCGTTAACTAAGATTTTTATTTTTTTGCAGATATATCTTTTTTTTTATATTGATATATTTTTTGTAATTCATCTTCATTTTAAAAATACTCTCTTCCAGCTCAAGTGGTGAAGGTGCTAATGAAAGAGGCGATACGTTTTAGCATTTGTTTTTTCTTCCCACATTAATAATGCTCTTTGATTGTTTGAGTGATATAACAGTGATTTTTCATGTCTTTTTATGCAGTTCATCAGGGCATTGGAGTTTCTCTCCAGCTTGTGAAAGCTGTAGTCGGAGAAAACCTTTCTTTCAACGTCATAATCACTAACAACATGGCAATTCCAAAACTGCTGAGAAAATACGTGAACGCTCAGAACAAAGAGTACAACCGCGATCCCACCGGAACCTTCTGGGAGACTTATGATGATCTGACGATCGGCTCGAATGAAAGTAAGAATTCTGCAACCGATATTAAAATGCTTAAAATTTGTTAAAATGTACTTAGGACTAATTGTTTTCCACATTTACTCTTCTGTAGGGGTGGGCGATTTGGCAGAAATATAATATCACGATTGAAATAATAATTTACATTATATTACATTACATTCAATTATTAAATTACATTTGAAATTGAAAAAAAAAACACCTTCCTTTTTTTTAAGTTAACTGGACAGGACTCGCATGCATCATGTGACTAAAATGTAACGTACTTCTGTCTGACACGTTTTTCATGGAATGCACACTACATACTGTTTACATACGTAAAAAAAAAAAAAAAAAAAAAAAGAGGACCTATGATGCTTTTTTACATGTTCATCTTTCTTTAGTGTGTAATGTTGCAAAGCACAAAGTCCCTCCAGCGGGAGTTCTTCTCTATATCAGTGTCAGTGTTTCTGAACTCCCTGAAACGCCTCCATTGTAGTCTTGAGTTTCTTCCGGGAACGAACACGTCTCAATATCCTTTATTTAAATAATTAATATGCAGAATAAAGGGGCGGGGCCTGGTTGAGTTAGTTAGTAGTGTGTTAAACTGGTGGTTATGGGAAGAGCGGGACATTTCCCAAACACAGTTAAAGCGCTCGACCAATCACAACACACTGATCCAACCGACCAATCAGAGCACAGTGTGCTTGTCAGAAGGAGGGGCTTCACAGAGACAGGAACTAAACAGAGCGTTACTGACAGACTGGGAAGAATAACGTAAAGTCACCTTTATTTATATAACGCTTTATATGATACAGATATTTTCAAAGCAGCTTTACAGTGATAAAAGGGAAATAATTTAATGATGTGAACAGAGTTAATTTCGGCTGTAAAGTATGTGTTGAAATGATTCATTAGGAATTGCGCAATCAACTCCATGATTCATGTTTGTTGTACTCCACCAGCTTTGACTGTAGAACACGAGATCTCCTTCTACGAGTACATGCTGAATGAGGCTATGGAGGATTGCCTGGTTAACCTGGCTGTGGTTATAGAGGACGTGAAGTCTCAGAAGAGAGTGCTGGCTTCAGTAGAGTTTAACATCAGCAGCCCTGTCCTCAATATACAGGTATTGGTGGCCCATCATAGACATTTTATATATATATATATATATATATATTAGGGGTGGGAATCGATTAAAAAAAATTAACTAATTAATTGCACAATTTCTGTAATTAATTGCAATTAATTGCGTTTCCCCCAAGCTTGTAATCATCAATATTTAAAGGAATAGTTCACTTTAAAATGAAAATTCTGTCATCATATACTCACCCTCATGTTGTTTTCAAACCTGTATGAATTTCTTTCTTCTGCTGAACAGAAAGGAATATATTTAGAAGAATGTCAGTAACCAGACAGTTTCTGGTACCATTGACTTCCATAGTATATATTTTTCCTAAAGACAATGGGACCCAGAAACTGTCTGGTTACTGACATTCTTCTAAATATCTTCCTTTGTGTTCAGTAGAAGAAAGAAATTCATACAGGTTTGAAAACAACATGAGGGTGAGTATGATGACAGAATTTTCATTTTAAAGTGAACTATTCCTTTTAACTTAGAATCACCTAATTAAACAACACAGGGGGGAAAAGGAACAGAAAATAGCCCTATATTAAAATATAATCAATTTAACAGATTATTATTATTTTTTATTTTTTTAACTAATTATCAAAATAAAATATAGTCCTACTATTATTAGCAGAGCATGTGATCAAAGCAGGTCATAATTGTACCATTGTTGCCCAGCATGGCTATACCAGCTCAGCAAACAGAAGTCTACTGAGAAATTTCACGTTATTTGAGCGGACTTTACTTTTCCAGTGCTTAGTACATGATTGAAGCGTTTGGGCCGTTAACGACAGAGCCGCCGACACACACACACACACACACATACACGGAACTGAGAGCGCGCCGCTGGGCCGTTAACGACAGAGCGCGCTGACACACACACACACACACACACACGCGGAGCGGAAAAGACCCGCTCATGAAAGCTGCGCGAGAATGAAACCTGATCGCCGAACACGGAGAGGCGGGAGGGCATATTTCGGTCTTTTCAATAGCAGCCGCAACAGGAAATCATAAAAAAAAAAAAAAAAAAAAAAGTGCTGCGTTAATTGCGTTATTTTTTTTTAACGCGTTAAACATTTCAAATTAATCGCAAAGATTAACGCGTTAATTCCCCCAGCCCTAATATATATATATACGCACCAGGATGCACTGATATGAAAATTTTTATCCGTGACCGATAACCGCAAATTTTTTTTATTTCTAAGCCGATAACCGGTATATTGGCCGAAAAATCACAATTTTTATATAATTTTTGAGAGCCTGATTACAAAAACAAAAGTCTCACCATTAAAAGCCATGCCCCAAGCACACAATTATGATATTCTCATAATTTTATGTAGCTGATATGATAGACTTGCGCTACCCATGTTTGTATTTTCCTTATTTGTTTGGATTCTAGTCATATTTCAAGCCATTTTAAACCATAATGGAAAACAGTGCGCATCTGAAGCATCTCAGCTGCAGGAAATAATCCATTATTTATCAGCTTTAATATATTGGCCAACTTTTCTTATCGGGACGAAAATAATAACACAAAAATTGACATATCATCCGATACCGATATGGTGCCTGATATATCGTGCATCCCTAATATATATATATATATATTAGGGGTGTAACGATACACGTATTCGTATTGAACCGTTCGGTACACATTACAAACCGATGCAACTAAAATTTTGTTAGCAGTCTCAATGGCACGACCGACACAACGCTGCCCAACATCAAATGGCAAACGTAATGAAAGCGGAACGAAACTGCGCTATTCATTATTTTGTGCTTCACGGACCGTTTATCAGTTTGGACCAATGCAGCGCGAGCTGATCTTGATCAAGCGACACTGTAATACCAGAGCCCGTCTACGGAGAGTCTGGCCACTCCCTATTAAGTCCTATTGTACTGAATTTTGGTTGTAGTTCCACCAGAGTTCCACTGGGGGCGATCGCCCAGGAGTGCAAAATGAATGGGAGTCTATGGAGCTAGATGGCTAAATTTGTCTCTTTCACCCGATTGCCGTTGAGAAATCTCAGATTTGATTGTAGGTTTTGCAAGTTCAACATGGGTTATAGGTCGAAAGTTGAATGAACGAGAACTTATGTCCTTTCGATTTCTTACAGGTTGAGTTGTTGTTGCCCATAACACGCTAGCATTCTGCTAATGAACGCTGATTGGTCAGTGAAGGACTGATTACGGCCAGAGATACCGCTTGATGGCATCGTGTGTGTGTGTGTGTGTGTGTGTGTGTGTGTGTGTGTGTGTGTGTGTGTGTGTGTGTGTGTGTGTGTGTGTGTGTGTGTGTGTGTATTTTCGGCGTGGTCTTTTAAAACAACAAAACAAAAACTCTTCTAGCACGTGTGTTTACCTGTGTCAGCTGTGTTGTGTATTTACCTGTGTCAGCTGTGTTGTGTGTTTACCTGTGTCAGCTGTGTTGTGTGTTTACCTGTGTCAGCTGTGTTGTGTGTTTACCTGTGTCAGCTGTGTTGTGTGTTTACCTGTGTCAGCTGTGTTGTGTGTTTACCTGTGTCAGCTGTGTTGTGTGTTTACCTGTGTCAGCTGTGTTGTGTGTTTACCTGTGTCAGCTGTGTTGTGTATTTACCTGTGTCAGCTGTGTTGTGTGTTTACCTGTGTCAGCTGTGTTGTGTATTTACCTGTGTCAGCTGTGTTGTGTGTTTATCTGTGTCAGCTGTGTTGTGTGTTTACCTGTGTCAGCTGTGTTGTGTGTTTACGAGAGAAAAGAAAGTGCAGAGCGCGAAAGCACCATAACGACTGAAGGATTGCCGTAAAGTAGTATCTCTGGTCGTACGATGTGTATGACGTCACTGACATTTTAAAAGACTTTTTAAAGCAAATAAGTGACTCTAAAAAATCTAACACCCAGCAATGTGTGATTTCTTTGCATCTCCTTTCGAATACAACATTCAAATTACTAGACAAAAAATTATATCCTGAGAAAAGTGGATTTTGAGGGGAATAGCGCCATAGACCTCCATTCATTCTGCACTCGTCCTGTGAGCGCCCTCAAATGGAACAAGAGTGGAACTGCAACCAGTACAGAAGCCGGAAGTGTACTCTCCCCTTATTAGACATTCTCTGGTAATACACAGCGCTAAGAGATCCAGTAAAGAAAGCATTTGAATTCGCCACTGAAGTAATAACATCGCTGCGAGATCTAGTTAGAAACATTCACATTCCTCTGTTATTAACGGATCAAACAGCGCTGACATGGAAACCAGGAGAAACATTGTGCCATGAATGAACTAGTTATAGGCTTTAACAGATCAGCAACATTCACCATGGATTTACTGTAGTAACACTAACTGTAACTATGGAAGTTTGGCAGAAATAGTACAATGCTTTCAAGTACGTCGGTTTTATTTAGATATTATGAATAAAATTGCTTCCCTCAAATGTTAATCTGAAATAAAATAAACCTTTGTTTATAACTACTACAATGTTAGGATACCAAATTTTTTTGAATATAAGGACTAAGGAGCTGTTTTTGTTTTA
Source organism: Leuciscus leuciscus (assembly GCF_965113295.1). NCBI lineage: Eukaryota > Metazoa > Chordata > Actinopteri > Cypriniformes > Leuciscidae > Leuciscus > Leuciscus leuciscus. Next base: position 38,795,656 of record NC_138738.1, on the reverse strand, counting down.
TATGCTCCTAAGAAGAGTCAAGTATAGCTCCATCATTGCTCAAAGTAAAAATGATCATACTTTATGATTTTAGTTTTAATAAAAAAAAGCAAAAAAATCAAGGAAATTTCTCTGGCATTTCTTTCTTTTTGCTGTATCGAAAACGTACCGAACCGTGACACCAGTGTATCGTATCGAACCGAACCGTGAATTTTGTGAACCGTTACACCCCTAATATACAGTATGTATATATTGAGATCCTTTCATGGGCAAAAAATAGCCTCATTATATAATGGGTTGCAAATGCAGCTTTTATGTTGACTTTAAGAAACAACACAATATTTGTTTTGTGACTAAATTAAAGTGTTTTCCGATTATTATTTTTTTTGTAAACACGTGCATCACTTCAAGATCATAGGATATTATAAAAATAGATTTTTGCCATAATTGAATTCACAAGTAATAAAAGAAATAAAGCAATTTAATAAGAACCCTGTGTTTTCTTCCAGATTCAAAACGAGTCCTCGGTCATTATTAACACACAGCAAGTTGCCACGGTAACCTTTACCAACCCGTTCAACGTTGCAGTGAGCGGTGACCTCATCGTAGCGGGTTCAGGACTCTTGGAGGAGAAGGTTCAGATGAGGTACGTGAAGTGTTTCATTTCAGTTTTTAGAGCGATCGATCACCAAATAAATGCACAAAAATAACCATGTAATTCAGTTAAATTACTGTTTTAATTTACACACCCCATCTGCCATTGGTCAACAAACAGATAGCTCCGCCCCAAACACACACCATTGGTTGATACGGTGTGTTGGGCTGATGCTCAAACATGTAAAACATAATTGTAAAAATGTACCATGGTGACCATAATACCATAGTGACTTTACTTAGATAAATAATACAATAGTAATCATTTAAAAAGTAATTAAAATTACAGAAACATTCTTACACTGTTTAAAAAAGATCCCATATTCATCTATTTTGATTTAATAGTCACTGTGTATAGTAACGTTGGTATTTTAGCACACACATGATTCCCATGGTAAATTTAGCTCACATACCTGACTCTGAAGGGCGTCTAACAGTCGAGTACATACAGTAATATCTGTAAAGTGGGTGGGGTTGTTCCTGACATTTGTGACATCTTTATCTTGTTTATCTGTGACATCAGTTTCACTGCAGCTGTGTAAAAGTGTCAGTACACACTTGTCGGCCTGCATTTCAGAAACACTAAAATCACTGGTTATTTCAGTTTCTCTGTGTGTATTGTGTAATCATATGCATAACACAGAAACTTTAGTGTACATTAATCTGTGTGTTAAACCTGCAGATTTGCCCGATTATACAATATAAACTCTCAGACTTAAAGTATTGGACCAACAGAATTAAAGTTAATCCATCTTAAATGTAAGTTAAATCAAAATTATGCTTTAAATGCAAGTTTATTTAAGTTTGCTGCAACAGAATTATTATATAAGCCTTGATTTAATCTAGATTTAAGATGAATCCTTATAGTTTTTTTGTGTAAATCACTAACCCTGAACAAGAGCAGTAGTAATAGTGATTTCCCTGTCTTGAAATGTCCTGTTCTTTATATCTCAGGCTTACGATCCAGCCTCGAGAAACCATGAGGAGGCCCATCCGTTTCATTCCCAGGATGACGGGAGCCAAGATGCTTCACGCTAGTTTAGTGCTGACCGCTCAGTCCACCGTCCTCCGTGGATTCAAGACCGTCACTGTTCAAGCAGCTTAGAGGGGAACGATTTTGGAAAATAATCTAATTGTGATTTCGTTTTACCAATATTGCGATTTAATATATGATAATTTTTTAAGCTCTTTATCTTTTCTATTATTCAACAAAAACAAGCAATAAATCATTGTAAAATAGGGATGGGAATCTTTAGGCACCTCATGAGCCAATCTATATTTTTTCTTAATTAATGAATCTTATTAATAAAACTTAAAATATTGAATTACATATGTAATTATAAGTAGGCCTACTTTTAAAAATAATTACACATTAAAAAACTAAATTAATACAATTACATGTTAGCCTAATAAACTAATATAGCTTCAAAACAAATAACAAAGAGGGGAAAAAAACATTACAAGCAATAAACAAAGAGTGCTTTCAGTATTTAAGAGTAGGCTGTCTGAACGTGTTCATCTCTTTTGAAATTATAAGATTATAATATGATATAACTGACTGTGTTACATTTATTTAGCTTCATAAAAGCATTTTGAGATGCAAGTACATTTAACCGCGTAGACGGAGTCGCTCACAGCCGCATGCTCAAGCGCTCTTCGCAAAGCGCGCGTCAGAATTTGAAATTGAAAGCAGCTTCTGTCTGTGATTTTCGTATTTTTAATATATAAGGCAACTGCATTCCAAAAGACATATGATGCCTTCGTAGAACATTTGTAAGTAAAATACCGGCGGGCGAGCCGCGCATGCGCGCACTACAAAAGTAACATCAAGCAAACCGCGCGTATCTTGTGTAGCCTCCCAGCTAGCAAAAAGTCGTCTATTAGACGTTGAATAGACGTAAATCTTCAACGTCTAATTACGGTCCACAGAAGGTTGAAAATGAAAATTGAAAAGACGTCAAATTTGTCCGAATTTTCAACGTTGAAAACAGGTCGATCTTCAACGTCTAATTTCGGTCCACTGATGGTTGAAAATGAAAATTGAAAAGACGTCAAATTTGTCCAACTTTTCAACGTTGAAAACAGGTCCACATTAACATGCCATAACATATGAATGAAACAAAGCTTTAAAGGGTTATAATAACTTTAATTAAACAGCACATTTTAAATAGTGCAAACAGTCAAGTAACCAACAGATTTCACATTAGAGTCTGCAATAACATTGGTCCAGTAACCAACACAGATTTCAGAGTGCAAATTACACATAGGTCGGTCCAGTAACCAACACAGATTTCAGAGTGCATTATCGGTCCAGTAACCAACACAGATTTCAAAGTGCAATACACATAGGTTGTTCCAGTAACCAACACAGATTTCAGAGTGCATATCGGTCCAGTAACCAACACAGATTTCAGAGTGCATATCGGTCCAGTAACCAACACAGATTTCAGAGTGCATATCGGTCCAGTAACCAACACAGATTTCACAAGAGTCAGTGCAATAAACGTTGGTCCAGTAACCAACACAGTTCACTTTCCAAGAGTCAAAACAACTCTAAGAAAGAAAATGTACATTAAATGTCAAACTTTATTGCGACCTCCACCTCCAGCTCTCCCTGGAGCATGTTTAAGTGTCTCAGCCATGGCAGCCCTGATTTCCACTTCTGTGGCAGTTTTACTCCACTTCATTACTGCGGCTGCAAAAGAAAATATATTAGATGGTACATGAATAAACGTCTTACATCATTAAGGCCCCTACTACACATTGTATTTACATTTTATCAATTAACAATTGCATGGATTTGCATACCTTCCCAAAAAAAATACAATTGGTAAGCTAAATTAGATATATACAGTTGCTTCTCAAATTAGAATGTCATGAAAAAGTCAATGTCAGGAATTCAACTTAACAGGTGAAACTAATATATTATATAGACTCATTACATGCAAAGTGAGATATTTCAATCCTTTATAATTTTGATGATTATTGGCTTACAGCTTATGAAACCCCCAATTTCAAAATCTCAGAAAAATGTAATATTACATAAAAAAAAAAAAAAGATTGTTAATACAGAAATGTTGGCCCTCTGAAAAGTATAATCATGCATATGTACTCAGCAGGGGCGATTACAGGATTTAATAAATGGGGGGACCAAGAGAACCAGTGAGGGGGGGCCCATGAGAAATCAGAAAATTAAACTGGAAATAATTTATTTAGAAAATAAGCACGATTTCAAAATTATAACAAAAATAAAACCTTGAAATCTCTCACTTTGCATGTAATGAGTCTATATAATAAATTACTTTCACCTGTTAAAGGTCCAATATGTAGGAATTTTGTAATAAAATATTCCCAAATCACTTGAACAGTGTTATATATTTCCTGCAGTTGTGTGCTTACAATATCCCAAAAGTCCCCAAAGATTTTTAATTTCAGAGAAATTTTAATTTTAAATAATTGTCCGTCCCGGAATTTTTTTTCACTTGTCGCCTGTCACTGACGTAATATCCGGTTCTCCCTGGTTTCCGCTGTATGGTAACCAGAGCCCTCTGATTGTAACCAAGGCAACAGACATGGACAACTGTGTAGTTCGAAATGTCTATCTGCACGCTTGTTGTTTTGTTCAAACATTATGGACCATGGCAAGCAGACTTTAAAATAAAAAAAGGAGAACAACATCAGCGCGGTGATTTCGAGATGTCGAGAGCTCTATGTCCGAGACTAACTTCCAATTGATGTTGCTCTTTATGTACTTTATTACACCAGTAAGAAAATGTACGTAAAACTAATCAATGTTATATAGTTTACATGATTAAATGTTAGAATATGATCTGTATTCTGATGTTGAAATTACTGCTATCTCATACAGACAAACTAAACATAGAATAACATAACTAACAATACACTAGTTTAGTTTGAGCAAGTGAAACAGCGCTGCAAGTTTCATTCGTCTAATAAACTGACCTGTGAGTAGTAATTCAACACTTCCGTGTATTTCGGTAGAATTGTCAATATTCCTTTATATTCGCGGGACTTGCGTCGCGTGTGTCTCTTAGCACTCACGACCTGCTTCATATCACAGTCATGATAAAAACATCCATGTATTCACTCATCCATAAACATCATTAGTAAGGGTGTCATGATTCTCCAAATCCTCGATTCGATTACATTTTCGAATCTAAACTCACGGTTTGACTCGATTCGATTCTCGATAAAAAAAAATGAAAGCACAAGCTATGCCATTTTTTTACTTTTATGCAATATAATAATATCTGACCTTTGTTCGCAATGTACCACACACTACATTGTCAAATTTAAAACTTTTATTAACAACATAATGTTACAATAACTTATATCTTAAGTCAATTGGAAACTTAAACAATATAACCTATTACAGTCCTGGGGCTCCCAGGACTCCTCAGAGCAGTTACAGGCGAATAGACTGTAACTGCTCAGGGAATTCCAAACCTGCACACATATATTCAAACGCACATAACTATTGAACCCGTTCTTAATTAGCATCTGAACGCCATCAGTGTTTCTCACATGTTCGCGTTTAAAGTCTGTGTAGAGGGAATGGTGTCGTCTTGGCGGCCCCTAATTTAATAACAAATGATCGTTGCGACGGAAGTGAATCAATCAAAACCAACTTTAGCTGGAAAATATCTGAATGCCATCAGCGTTTCTCACAGGATCGCGTTTAAAGTCTGTGTAGAGGGAATGGTGTCGTCTTGGCGGCCCCTAATTTAATAACTAATGATCATTGCGACGGAAGCGAATCAATCAAAACCAACTTTAGCTGGAAAATAACTTTATTAAAGAACCGCTATAAAGCCAAAACAATCTTACGTTAAATTATGCATTTATCTCTGTAAAGCTGCTTTGAGACAATCTACATTGTTAAAAGCGCTATATAAATGAAGATGACTTGACTTGACTTGACTAGACCCTTTTACAGCCCACGTGATCAAATAGTTGCGTGCGCATTTTGGCAACGGAAGTGGTGTTTTTCCCCACTGGCTCTAACGTGTTAGCACCTCCGAAAGTTGATCAAAACGGTTTCCCAGCATCAAAATGTCTGGTTGTTGCGTTTACGGTTGCACTAATCGATATTCCACCAAGGGGCTTAAGATTTATAGGATTCCGACAGGATCACGGCCGTTTCAGAAGAGTGGCTGCAGGCGATTAAACGTGTTGATTGGAGCGAGGACATAATAAAAAATGCTCACGTCTGTTGTTTAATCCGCTCGCGTAGCTTGACACTAGGGATGCACCGATCCACATTTTTTCACTTCCGATCCGATCCCGATACCTGAATTTGGATATCGGCCGATACCGATACTATTCCGATACCAGAGCTGTTTGCTTTAATATTATTATTATCATTATTGTTTATTTTATATGATGCTGAAATAAACTTCTCTCAACAGGCAAGTATGATGTACGTATGTATGCATGTATATCCCAAAAGGCAACTTGAGGTAAGTATAAGGTCAGAAAAGGAAGTCAGAAAAACAGGAATAATCCCATTCTGAAAACAAATATGCAACTGTAAGGGCTTCAAATTTATTGTCATGTCAATATTTATTACATTCCCAAAATGTCAAATACTTGAGTGTTGAAATATAAGAAAAGTGCAAGTGTAAACATCTTACACACACTCTATCTGAAGGGTGATCCTCGTTCCTATGCAGTAACGTTAACTCTCTCGATGAATGCTCGATCAACATCAGCATCTTGCAAACAGACAAGCGGATTTTGCCTCAGACGCGCGTCAATTTCGCTTCAAACTTTTGTTTTTTATGCGCGTCAATTTTTCTCTGGACGCGCGAATGGATTCAAAATATTAAAGCGTCCAACTAGACGCGGTAGACGCGAATTTGACGCGCTATTAGCGTTTGGTGTGAACGCACAGTAACGTGGTGTTTTTGTAAATGTTTGATTGCGTTCGTTGTGTTGTACGACGCGAGGGAGCTTCAAAGAGCTCTGAATTACGGCTTCGCAAACATTGCATTTTGCTGTCTTGCTCTGCGGTGTTTCCAGTGTGTGAAGTATTTCCACACAGCGGACGTTGTTGGCTAGCCGCAAACTGCGGAATGGATTTCCTGAGCTGGAGCGTGTCTCATAACTCTGTCTCATTGAGCCGCGCCTCCGTTTAGGAAATCTATTCCGCAGTTTGCAGCCAGCTAGAAGACTAGCCGGCGGGAATCACTTTTGGAGTCATTTCAGCAGACAACGTTAAAGCGCAGACATTACTCATGGATATCGGATATCTCCGCAGGTTGGATCGGGAAAATCCGATACGTGAATTACGCTGGTATCGGATCCCGATACCGATACTGGATCGGATCGGCCCCATCCCTACTTGACACGCTGCTGATTCTCGCCATACTTCCGTTGCCAATATGCGCGCGCATACGTCATCATTGTGTACAAACAGTAAAAGGGTCTATAGCACGGCGTTTTAAATTGGGTTTCCACAGCGTTTGCAACGCAGTACGAGAGAACGTTCTCGTAAGGGAACGCTTGGTTCCTCGCATAACCTCGGTTCCCTTAGAGATAAGGGAACGAGTACTGCATTGCCTTGCCGTGCTATTTCGCTCATATCAGGTACTTCAGGTTCGCTTCAGTCGATTTAAACCTAAAGTCCTATGGCGAGTTTTCTCTGAATGTTTACTTCAGCCGCTTCCAAATTGGCGCGCTCGAGGTTGGCAGGGCGCCAAGCGCTCCCATTGGACCGCACACCACTGCTAACTCACCATAGGTTTGTGCAGTTGTCGCAGCACAGCTGAGCCAGCTCGCTCAGACGAGCTATGATGCTCTCGCTATGCAGCTGCAATGCATTTTAAAATAAAGGCTTCAATATTCTCGAAAAAAGGAGTTTTAACTATTACAGGCAAGCCGAGCTGACTTGACATATGGGGCGTGGCAGCATCGACGATTCCATTTTTTGATTCGATGATCGAGATTGAGCATTAATTTCGATCGATTTCAATTTAAAATCGAAATCGTGATACCCTTAATCATTAGATTTATCGGTTACAGTTGACGACAAGCTCCATAATTCTTAGCAAATTTTGCGACATCAAATTTGCACCTTTGTTATTGTAAGAGGTTAGCAAGCCCTAGCGGCGAAGAAATTTACATTTTGGACCTTTAAGTTGAATTGCTAAAATGAATTGACTTTTCCACTATTCTAATTTGAGAAGCACATGTATAAACATGAAAAATGCAGTTACCTTTTACAACAGAGTAAAAAACGGTATCCTGGAAGGCTTTTTTCTCACTGCGACCCCGCCCCTTCATGTTGAAAGCAGCCATTAGGCTGTTGGTGAAAAGCCTGAGAAAACATGCAGAAAATCATATAGTGAGGTCAACACCTACATTCTACAAATATTCCTTTATGCTTTCATTATTCCTAATGAATCATCTCTTTCTGCATTTTTGCTTTTCTATGTGCTAAGAGGAGGGCAAATAGAAGGAAATTAGTAAAAATTTAACTGCATAATTACATTCTATATTCTGATCATGTGACAGTTGTTTAATACCTGTCCATTACTTTATGGACGCAGTCTTTGTTATTCCTCCCTCCCACCTTTGAGAGCTGGGACACCTGTACATGATACATGAAAAGCCACTCAATACATTATGAATAAACCAATGGTGTTGGAAATATACTGATTGTTGCCAGATTGGGCTTAAATCGGAACTAGTCATGTTGACTCATCCATACAATAACACATTCTATAAAGCTGTGTGCATGTTAACAGATGCTGCGATAATTTAGACGTTTTGGACACTTGGAGGTCTAGTCTAGAGGTCTGCATTCCCGCGGCTGTCCCGCGGGATCCGACCAGATATTTTGCGCCGCGGGATTAAATTTCCGACTAAAAAACGGTAGCGGTCGGTAACTCTGGTGTAATTTGAACGGGAGCGGTCGGTCATTCAATATCACGTTCCCGACGCCGACGTTCTTTCAGAACAGCATATCTTCGCTTTACCTAATCTTAATCTTATCGACCAACAGGGTCTGCCCTGTAGGCTACTCAGGACCGTTATGCACGCGCTGCACGCACGGACCAGTAACGGTTCTTTCTGTCATGCATTGATTGTATTTGCTTAACAGCAAAATGTTACGAATTTTGATAATACGAATAAAAATAATAGCTTACACTTCTTTCTTTTTTTTCGCTGCGATATTTTTTCCCCTACTGTCTGCAGCAAAATGTTAAATTTTGTATATTGACAAGGCGAATAAAATAATAATAAAAAAATGTTTGTGCAGACTACATTTTTATTTTCTCTGTGAAAATGTACATGTGAAATTCTGGGAGATCTATATTAAAGCGGGATGGTCGGGTCGGGAAGAAAATTATTCTAAGCAGACAGCGGGTGAACAAATAGTGTATATATAGCGGGAACGGGTGGGTGCGGGATATAACCCCAGCGGGAGCGGGACTTAAAAAACAGTCCCGCGCAGACCTCTAGTCTAGTCTTATTGACACAGTTTAGTCCAATTTCTGTAGAAATCATACCCTTTGTTTCCAGAGGTTGCGGTCCTTGAGACGTGCCTCTTCTTCAGCAAAATCTTCTAAGGTTTCTAGTCTAGCAACATGGACAGCAGAATTCAGCGGCTCATAGTGCCTTCCGACTCTTTTTATCTCATCAAGAAGTTCAACTAGCTTTCCAAGCACTGACTTCTGGTATTCTGTGGAAGAAAATATATTAATTCATTTATTTTTGTTACTTTGATTATTAAAGAATCATACAATAAATATTGACCATGGACGTACTAGCTTGAGACATGGGGAATAAGCCTCTCTCGGACTGTGATGGGTTTCGAACTCCACGCTGAGGCGTGCGAGAACGCCTAGATCCTGAAAAAAAAGAAAAGGAAAAAAGGGTGAAGCTCATTAAAATCCTTTTTTAAAGACAGCTGCTCCTGCAATAATGTCAGTAAGTGAGGTAGGAGAATTGACAACTATGAAGAATGCAACTGATCATGGACTCACTAGATGAGGATGCCCGTCCTTTTCTGCTCCCGGAGTGTGATGGGTTTCGAATTCCACGCTGAGGCGTGCGAGAACGCCTAGATCCTGAAAAAAAAGAAAAGGAAAAAAGGGTGAAGCTCATTAAAATCCTTTTTTAAAGACAGCTGCTCCTGCAATAATGTCAGTAAGTGAGGTAGGAGAATTGACAACTATGAAGAATGCAACTGATCATGGACTCACTAGATGAGGATGCCCGTCCTTTTCTGCTCCCGGAGTGTGATGGGTTTCGAACTCCACGCTGAGGCGTGCGAGAATGCCTAGAACCTGAAAAAAATTATTAAATAAAAAAACAGCATTGAAGCTCATTGAAATTGTTTTTAAAGACAGCTGCTCCTGCAATGATGTCAATAAGTGAGGTAGGAGAATTGACAACTATGAAGAATGCAACTGATCATGGACTCACTAGATGAGGATGGCCGACCTTTTCTGCTCCCGGAGTGTGATGGGTTTCGAACTCCACGCTGAGGTGTGCGAGAACGCCTAGACCCTTAACAACAACAAAAAAAAAAAGCGTTGAAGCTCATTGAAATTGTTTTTAAAGACAGCTGCTCCTGCAATGATGTCAATAAATAAGGTAGGAGAATTGACAACTATGAAGATTGCAACTGGTCATGGACTCACTGGATGAGGATGCCCGACCTTTTCTGCTCTCGGAGTGTGATGGGTTTCGAACTCCACGCTGAGGCGTGCAAGAACCCATAGATCCTAAAAAAATTATTAAATAAAAAAACAGCATTGAAGCTCATTAGCCGCGTTTCCACTGTCGGGCCAGTGCGAGCCAGGGCTTTAAACGGGCCGTGCCGGGCTAATAGCACCGGGCCTGCGTTTCCACTGTCGGGCCAGTGCGAGCCAGGGCTTCACTAAGGCCCAATCCCAATTCTATTTTATACCCCTTCGCCTACCCCTAACCCCTTGCCCCTTGAAACAGAGGGGCAAGGCGTAGGGGTGAAAATATTCCCCTAAGAAATGGGACACCACTACTACACCATTACATGTCATTATACATCGTCGCTAGCGCCTAAGTCACAGGAGACGCGCCAATGTTTATCACAAACTTCCAAGATGCCGTCGTCAGCTGTAGTCTTGCGTGAGTTACAGCTATTTTTTGTATTTTTCTTGTGAAGTTTGCAGAAAGAAACGGAGATGAAGATATCTTCAACGCCTAATGGTGCGTTCACACCGGACGTGAATAGCGCGTCAGGCGCGAGTGATTTCAATGCGTTTACGCGCGTCTGGAGGTCTTGCGGCACGAATGAGGCGTTTAGTGCGGCGCGGTGGACGCGAATTCGCCTCATTCGCGCGTCCACTTCGCTTCAAACTTTTGCTGAAGCGAACTTTAATGATTTTTTTTGCAACCCGTTTCTTTGAAGAACATGACCGTAAATATGAACACGAGATTTAATGTGACAAAGAAAATGATTATTGGCAGTCATGTTGCCTCTGTAGCCGGTGTATGCAGGTACATTTCTCATACCCCTTCGTTTGAAGTGTGGTCCCGAAAAATCTTCGTTTCAAGGGCCATCTGGGCCTTCCCCTTACCCCTACCCCTCCAACCAAAAGAGAATTGAGACAGCCCTACCCCTTCACGTGCACACGCAAAACGGAGGGGTAGGGCCAAGGGGTGAATTGGGATTGGCCCTAAAACACACCCGTAACACGCCTCTCTGGAACAACGTCACACTAACCCATCATTTCACCAACAGATGGAAGTTTTATCAGAAAACGAATCAGAAATCACTGGAAACAGCGTTGAAAACAAACATGATAAAAGCAGCCGTTTGCTGGCATTTTTGTTGTTTACTTGAATATTTAAAACCCAAGCATTGATGTTTTACCACAGGTTTACAATAAAAAGTGATAGATTGATCATAATGAATTAATTTATGTCAAAATTGCACATTAGTCACTCTAATGTTAGGTCTATCACACTTACTTCTTCTGTACCGTTTCTGTTTATGGTAGGCTAGTTACAGGACATTACATCACATTTAGAAAGAATGATAATTTCTACAAATATATGCCAACAAAAATACGACCTGATGAGCTTTAGCACTCTCTCGACTTCCATTCAGATATTTTCAGTCAGAGAAACAGAGGAAGCTCCCGAAAAAAAAGTTGCTTTATTTTATGATAGTCCGGTATAAAGAGACGAGACGTAGGCTACTGACAGATAAAATAAAAACATGACTGTGATCCTTTATGATTGGTCTGATTTCTTCAAGCGTTCACGATGTTTTTTTACTATGCGTATCTTCAAGCGTTTACTATGTTTACTATGGTAATGATTAGCGCGCATAGTCTTTTGTATCACAAACAGAAGGCATTCAAACATGAACGCGAGTTAAATTATTTTAAAATCTTTAATGCTGACAGAATCATCCGGCGCTGCCGTCTCCCGACTCAGGTGAACTCCGCCTCTGTTGGTAACCACTCCTCTAGCCCGCATTGGCCCAAGGTATTCGACGGGCCAGAAATCCTGGCTGTTGGCCCAGAGTAAGCCCCGATCAAGCCCCGGAAATGACAGTGGAAACGCGACTGGCCCTGGCACGCACTAGCACGGCCCGGCCCTGGCCCGACAGTGGAAACGCGGCTATTGAAATCTTTTTTAAAGACAGCTATCCTTTTTAAAGACTCACTGGATGAGGACGCTCGACTTTTTCTGCTCCCGGACTGTGATGGCTTTCGAACTCCACGCTGAGGTGTGCGAGAACGCCTAGACCCTTAACAACAACAAAAAAAAAAAGCGTTGAAGCTCATTGAAATATTTTTTTTGCTCCTGCAACAATGTCAATAAGTGAGGTAGGAGAATTGACAACTTTGAAGAATGCAACTGATCATGGACATGAAAAAACAATGTACTAGCCAATTTAAATAAACATTTTACTGACTTACTGGCTGACTCTGGACTAAATGCTTCTGATGATTCAGACCTTGTGGGTGAACGGTGAGGCGTTGGACGAGAACATCCAGAAACTGAAAAAGGAACAGGAAGTGTGAAATACTTTGTTTTGAACCCAGACTTAAAAATACTTTATATTCAATTTGCATTGTGAGCAAGTAGAATAAATAAAAACATGAAATTACTTTCTGAATATGCAGGACTCTCTGGTTGTCTAACGGTGGTGTTAGCCAGTTCTGGGGGTGCAGGTAACTCGAGCAGCATAGTTTTTTTTTGTCCTGTGGTTGCTAAAAGAAATTCCAAAACCAGAAGCATCAGCAACTTAAATGACAGAAAAACTCATATTGCCAACCATTCCCTGAAGTTTGATGACTGAATTATACCACTGGACTAGCCCAGCTATTTTACTCACCCTTTTGTGAGAGCTTAATCTTTGGCGGAGGAACCGGAAGCAACACTGTATCCTCTAGGCAAGAACATGCACAATGAAATTAATCACAGTAAGATAACGATGAATACTAATACAGTTTACACAACTTAAACTGTACTCACCCTTTTTCTTGTCTGGCAAGGGCTCATCCTCCTCAGGAGACAAATCTGACCCTGCCAATATTATATTTGTCATTTATGATATGTGATTGTTTACATTATACGCTCATTGTTTAATGCATGTCCTTAAATAGGACCAAATAAATTACCTTGAACATAATCTTCAAATTTCCTTCTTTTCTTCATTCTCTTTTGACAGACTGTGTCCTCCTCTTCGGTTTGAGCTGAGGTGTAATTATATTTTTCACACTCCTGTCGGCTTACTAAAAATCAGGAATGAAAACAAACACTACTAACGATAGTAATACGTATTCAAGTATTATAGTATTTTAACTAAAAAAATAAATAAATAAATAAGCCAGAAATAACATTCAAAATATATATTTGTTTCACCTGATGTCACTTTGACTTTAACAAATTCAAAGCTTAACCAGTCCTCTTGTGGTTGTAAAAGGCGCTTATGTGCCACAGACACGTTTTTTAGAGGCCATCGCACCACTTTGGTCTCTGTGTCAATCCAGTTCAATGGCAAAACTCCTTCCATCTGCTTCCCATTCTCCACCCAAACAGCCCGTGCGTATACCATTGCCTGAAACACAATTAGATTATTTAATTTAGAACTACACATTTCCTTTTCTACATGATGCTAACAGTGCACTACTATTTTGAATAATAGTAAATATTACATACGTTATTTGTGTTCATTTCCTGTGCTCCATTCCATGGAGGAGAGGAAAAAGGACATGCCCTTGTTCACAAGGGAGGCAAGCAACCTTCCGGTAAAGGTCTTCGGTTTGCAATAACTTTGTCTTTGTCCGTTTTCTTTGAACATAGACTATATTGAATAGCCTTGACTCACATGGCTTCTTAAAAAAGTCTTTTGTGTCCTTTTGGCTCAGCACATCACATACCAAAGTTCCATCCTGCCTTTTTTCCTTCACAAATGCAAAATTTTCATTGTGAAGCATAAAGCAGTAGTCTTTATCTTTAGTTGATATATAAAAACACGACCTTGTCTCTTGAGGCTTGTTGATGCCTTTCTTAACATTTTCGATCTCAGTCATCCGCTTTGTTACTTGAGCGATTGGATTGTGGCTATTTTTGACCAATCTTTTAATTACTTGCAGATGATTTTCGAATGGGAAACATGAGATGTCATTTAGTGAACAGTTGAAGTGAGAAGCATCTTCATGCAGATGCAACAGGCAGTGCACATTGTAGACTGCAAATGTTTTTCCATAAAGGTCATCACACCCTTTAACAAAGTATTTTAGAAGCTCCTCGGCATATGCAATATATGAACGTCGTGTGTTCTCATCAGAGCTCAGCAGGATTGACAGAGCCACTGTCAATGTCAAAAAGTGAGTATACACTTCACGTGAAACTACATTTCGAAGAACAATTGGTCCAGTATATAAAACAAACTGTCGAAATTCAGTGGCTTTCCATCTATCTAGTTCCCTCAAACCCCTGGGCTGCCTTGCAAACTCACTTGGCATGGATCCATTCAGCTTGTTTAGTTTTTCTGAGATCTCATCTTTTTGTCTTGCAGATAGCCGGCACAATTTTGGACCCCGAGACAAAAAGACTAGAACACGTTTTACTACTCCTAAACAAATCAAATGCATATAGTCTAACACAAAAGAGCTCACGCAAGGTATGCCTGCATCAATAAGTGGGCTTTTTATAGTCTGGTGATCTTCATACAGTACTTGACTGAACTCCTCGTCTGTTCTTGCTCTAAAGGTCTCAGGACTGTTAAAAACCACTCTACCTTCCCACGATCCTTTGGCCAAACACCTTTCACAGCTGGAGTACCCATTGTGGTTTTTTATGCACTTTAAAAATGATCTTGCTGGTGCATCACATATAAAGGCCTTAAGGCTGATAGCATAAAGTTGACCTTCATACTCCATCCCAACAGCTTTGAGATGCTGAAACTCTTCCAAAAGGTCTTTGACAAAATCATCCAAAGGACTTGGCTTTGCTGTTCCACAGAAAAGTGCAACAATGAAAGGATCAAAATTGTGAAACTGTGCCAATATGGGCCAAAATTGAACACTGTTTGATTTAAAAAGTGGTACGCCATCAATGTTTACACACAACTCAATGTTTTGTGAAAAGGATTGGCACTGTGCAATCTTTAGTTTAATGCCTTGTTCTAATCCATAATATATGTACTGCCCATTACATCTAGAAAGACATTCAACGGTTTTGGGGGTTGAAAGGAGGGTGCGTGCATCCTTTGGCAGCTGGTGCCCATGTTTACGAAGGATGCCTAGTAGCTCATTCAATGACGTTTGAGTGATTGAATTACTTGTTGACCAAGTCCTTAAATCACAGGCAATATCTGGTGTATCACTGTCAGGGTGTAAACTCAGGATTTCAGGCTCAGAGTCCGAGGATTCTACATGCTCTGTGTATCCATAATCAGATTCGTTATCTTCTACAACTTCTTGAAGTCCATCACCATCACTTCTATCACTTGGTAGCGAATGAATATCAAGGCTGTCATCACTATCCAACTGAGCAATGGCATTTACTTCTGCTTTTCTTTTTCTCCAACTTCTTAAGTATGTCATATCTGCAACAGTAATATATGTTGACATTGTAAATTTTTTTAATTGATTTGATTTTTAAACATTATAAACAAAGTTTTATAGTGTTTGCTAATTATAGGAGGTACATTTATGTGCAGACATCATGATGCTTGCTTCAATTTCAATAGTGTAATCCTGGATTCTCTCAAGGACTGCCAACGTTTTGTAAGGATATCTTTCTTGTAATAATATTAAGTAATATTTGTAGCCTAGTTCTTGAGATAAGTTTAATTCTCCATTCTCAAATATTTTGATAGAAATTTCACAAATATATCAATTGTATAAATAATTGGTTAGTCAAATACACAAAATTTCTTTGTGATTTTTTGATATAACTACATTTTAGATAAATGTATATGTTCAACTCAAACAAATGATATTCAGAGATTTTCTTAATTTCATAAAGTTAATTATTACTGAGATATTTTCTAAGCCACTGAATATTTTTTAGAGTGTGTACAGTAGAGAAAATGCAAACACATATCAAGCTGCTCTGTCACACAACCATGGCGACCAGAGTCCTGCACAGGTCCATTTTTGGAGACCCGCCCCCGCAAAGTTCAGCACCAGATCCAACCCGTCACCTGTGATATTTAAATCCGCACCCACCCGTTACCTGACCCATACAAAATCCAATAAAAGTGCTATTTTTATTTATTTATCCAGTTAAAATGTTGTTGTTGTTTGTTGACTCAGTCTGAACTAGGGTTGGGCATCGTTTTGATTTGAACGATTCTGATTCCGATTCCGATTCTTCATTTCGATTTCGGTTCTTTTCGATTCTCGATTCCGATTCTTTGAGGGGTGGAGTCAAAACCTGTCACAGGCTCATTTCACAGAGGAAAATTTTATTTTGATTTAGTTTTAGTTTTGGGAGCTGCAGCCCACGTGGGAGAAAATTAGGAATGCCTCTGCACCAGACCAAAAAACAGATTTATGCAGAACTTGCACCCTGGTCTGGACTCTCTGGACATAACTAACTCAATGTATAAAAGCTCACTTTAAAACACCATTGATTTGTATCATATTCCGGTCGCGGTTTAAAATGGTTTTAAGTTAAAAAAAAAGATGTTGAAATATGTTATATTTAGCATTTTAAATGCAGCTAATAGCTACCTTGCTTAGCACATATACTATAAACATTCTCTATTCATAAAAAAAAATACCTCATATCACGTTGGTCCGCGTGAGATGATTTGACAGCTGTACAGCGAATGAGAGAGCGCTGATATCATAAACTGACGCGAATCATTTTACAAACATGTGATGATAAATCATTATTTCTCCAAATATGCGCACCATTGGATTAAGAGCCCTGGCGGATGCTGTTTATTGCATGTATGTGAACACAAATAAACCGGAGGAGACGTGAATGACGCTTTATGAGTGATGATTTCTATTCAAAATAACAAACATTACAGATTAATTATTTTGCACTCGATCCTGGCAACGTTACTAACGTTGGTCGCGCAGGGTTGCCTGAGGAGGACGAGACAGTGGACCTGCGCTCAGAGACAGTGGACATATGTCGAACACGCTACACTCCTTGTAAATTTTGTACACCATGCAGGCGTAACGTTAGGTGTTTAGTCATATTTGTAGTGCCTCCGCCCGTGCAAGAAATAAGTTTGTCACATGTGTTGCACTCTGCCGACCCATGCTTTTTTAAGGTGAAATAAAGCCACACTTTTGAGCGCCGCTTACCGTGCTCCATGCCTGCAACAGAACAAGCGGGCGCGGCAAGCACTTCCGGAAATCCAGTGGCCACTATGGAAACCAAAACTTGCGCGTTTGGAACCGATGATCGGAATCGAAAACAAATTTTCTAAACGATTCCAATGGCATCGTTATTTTTTAAACGGTTCCCAGTTGGAACCGGTTCTCGATGCCCAACCCTAGTCTGAACATGTTGAACAATGATTATTAAATCAAACAATATCGTTTATGATCAAAGTAGCCTATTTTTTTTTCAAAACGCTATAAATCCATACTTAAAAAACCCCCGCTATAAATCCTTTTGTTTTTACAAAAAATGTAGGCCTATATGTTTGTCTTTTAAAAAATGTCTTTGTCTTTTCCTCAATGCGAAAATAATGTGACCATTCTCTATTACAGATGATGAATTTCTCATTGCAATATTTTATTCATATCCATTACTTTTGAATGCGTCACTACATCAGCACTGAAAACAAGAAAAAGAGACAAGATTTGTTTGAATCATTTTGAGGAATTAAAGTTATATGAACAAACATAACAGTTCACCGAATTCTGATTAGTTGAGAGGATTTATCCATGTAGGCTTAAAAAGAAATCTTGCAGTAGCCTACATTTTAAACAAGGATTTGGAATGAAACGTTGGAGCAAAAATTATATTAAATTACAATGTTTTTTTATGGCGTTTTAGAAAAGAGCTCTTCAAGCACATATTTTTCATCTACTACCCCGCCTGCAAGGAGTTCATTATCTGCCCGCAACTTCGCCCGTGAATTTTAGGAATGTCACCACCGATTTATCCACTTTTATAAGGGTAACGTTAACGTAACGTTACCCGACCCGTTGCAGGACTCTGATGGCGACGGATAGCCACCTAAAATGGCGGCACCTTCGCGGAGTGAAACGCGTGACGTCCCATTCTCAATCTTGAACTTCACCATCTAGCTAACAATGGGGTTTTGTGCTTGCTAGTTTGAAGAAAAAAACACAAAACTAAACACTTAGCCGTACAGCTAAATTCTATCAGTTAAGTTAGGCAACCTAGCTGAGGTAAACGTTGTAAGGAAGTTTATAAATAGCCTAAACAAAGCTAAAATCAATGAATCTGGATATCTACCTCGATAACATAACTAAGTTACAAATTAATCACAAACAGTTAAACCTCATGGCTTATTAATATCCGCATTTGGGTCATTTATTAGCAACTGTCCATCGGTGTGGTGGCTGTGGACACTCGTTAAGTTACGTTTACAATAAAAAAGTCAAGTTTGGTTGAAATTATAAACGCTTATAACACTTAGGTAAACGTTTATAACACTTATTTTGCTATCATATCTAATTATTTTGTCATAGCTACTTACTTTACACGGCTTCTTTCTGAGTCGTGAAGAGCTTCTGTAATCTGACGGTTGGCTGGGAAAAACAGTTTCGCGCGCGAGCCTCTCCGCTTCTTCTTCATTCGGTTTTGTGGCGGTTGGCAACTATCTCTAATTGTGCATTACCGCCACCTGGTGGGGTGGGGTGATTATAGCAATGTATGAATCCTCATTGTACCTCAATCGCATGTATTTTTTTTATAACTTTGACGGAATATGTAAAACTCTTTACATTTATTTAAGATAATATGAATGGTTTGGTAATTTGTTTTCTCCGTTGTTTTAGCATAACAGCTGTTTAGATTATGAGTTGAAAACATGGTCAGTTGAAAACACGTAGTCAAACAGTCCAGCCTAAACTAGCAGTTGAAATCACGTCGTAAACCAGTCCAAGGCGGACCGACTTATTTTCAACCATATTTCAACGTTGAAAGACGGTAATTGTTTACTGGGCTATCTCATATCTTGTGCGTATCTTATATCTAAATGCAATTAATCATTCAGCCCTAGTGAACACTCAACATGAAATACTTAGCTAGTGGCTTGAAGCACCTAGAAGAAATGATTGCTTTCTATTTAAATTTCTTTCAATGTAATTGAATCAATCTGAATTATGTGTGCCGAGTTTATATTGGGAAAAGCCTGAAAATAAAGTTTTTTTCATTATATGTCCATGCATTTTGCTTGTTTGCACTCTGTCCACATGTATTTGCCACTAGAGGGCAGAATAGTGAAGCCATTCACACCGGAGACTCTCAGGTTCAGTGAGTGCACACTTACTGCAGTGAAAACATTTCAAACACTGGCATGTTGAAACACAGAAAAAGGCTGACAATCTATCATTGAAGAATATGAGCATTAAATAAATAAAAAGACCTCAGACTACACGAGTCCTTCTTTAACTTGAGGTAGTTTTGTGTCCCTTCATGGTTGGATTTTTAGTAAGATATTTTGACTTATTTTTGTTGCATGTCCTGGAAACGTTCGACAGTGCATTCATCCTTTTTTTTTTCTTCTTTTTTTTATGCATATATTACATTTTTCCCACCATTGTCCTAGACAATGTTAAAATATCTAACAGAACTAAAAGCAGAACTTGGGGGTTGGTCTGATGAATTCGGCTAGAACACACACGCAAGGTCTCTCGCTCCCTCTCTCTTGCTTCCGGGAGATTTTAACTGATTTGCGGGCATCAGGGAGCCGCTATCAATATGCGGGAGACTCCCGGAACTTCCGGGAGACTTGGGATGTCTGGAAACTACAAATACATACGACTATACTTAAAGAATATAAACAGAATAACGAAAAAGAAAGAAAGAAAGAGAGAGTAGATCACAGAATGGCAAATATCACAAACAATTAACCTTTGAGAGCCAGCAAAGAATCAAATCACCTTAAAGCAGGGGCAAACAATCTTAAACGCATCTAAATCCCGATAGAAATAATACTTGCATGGATCTTTGGTGCTGAATGTGTGTGTGTGTGTGTGTGTGTGTGTGTGTGTGTGTGTGTGTGTGTGTGTGTGTGTGTGTGTGTGTGTGTGTGTGTGTGTGTGTGTGTGTGATGATCCTCACTGCATGGGTCTTGAGTTTGAAGCGTTCTGTTCTTCCGGAGAGCGTAAAGTTCAAAAGGTTTACTTGAAAGTAAAGTTGCCAGAAATTCAGGCTAAGTCCATTTCACCCGGAGATAGAAATGAATGAGCACGGAAGAAAGACTAAAACGTAAGACAATACAAAACTAAGACAAGACCAAGAAGTAAGATGTAAGAAGTAAGAACTAAGATGTAAATAAAAAGAGATAGCAATGAGCCATCAACCTTGACCTTTAAGGAAGACTTAGTCCACACCTATTTTGGGGGAACTTTTAGCGGGAGAGAGTTTCTTTGTCTCCTTCCGACAGCCTAATTTTCATGTTTTATGATGGTGTCCAGAATTGGTCATTTGATTGATTGATTGATTAGCCTTTATTGTCTCCTGACGGAGAAATTCATCTTGGGCATTCGAGATAACAGATGCAACACAATATACATAACACATAACATGATTTGCCTACACATAATTAAACCACCTTAGCAGCTAACCCACACACCCTATTTGTTGTTGTTCAATATTTTTATAGAGAGTGGTACAAATGAAAATTTAAACCTATTCAGTCTGCAGTTTGGTAACCTGTACCTTCTGCCTGAGGGCATCATCTCATACTCACTGTAGAGGACATGGATCGTTAGTAATTTTTAAACTCTGTTTCCTCACCGCCTCCTCAAAAAGCTCATTAAGAGTAGTCGGTGGCAATTGTCCAATTATTTTTCCTGCCCTTTTAATCAATGTTTGGAGCTGTGATTTTTATTTAACTGACAGGTTACCAAACCAAGCTACAATACCATATCGGACAATAGACTCAATAGCTGCCTTATAAAACAGTAGCATAATATCCTTGTCAACGCCATGAACTCTTAGTCTTCTTAAAAAATATAGACGCTGACATATTTTTGAGGAAACATACTCCACTTGATGTGACCACTGTAACTGTTTATCTAATTGAATTCCTAAATATTTATATGTTATTACTTGTTCAATCGGTACTCCTTCAATTAAAATAGGGCTCTGATCGCCTATAGACCTAGGGTCAAAAATCATTTCTTTGGTTTTATTAACATTAAGGAGCAAGTTATGCTTATTGCACCACTTCACCATCTCCTCTATCTCCTGTTTATAAATACAAATATCTGAATTGTTATAGAGTAAACTAAGTATGGCCGTATCATCTGAAAATTTAATAATAAAATTATTCCTATCGATATTTCTGCATTCATTTGTATATAATATAAAAAGTAAGGGCGAGCTTACACAGCCTTGAGGGGCACCTGCACTTATGGTAATCATGTCAGAAAGAGTGGAGTTAACTCTCACCTGCTGCTTCCTTCCTGTCAGGAAAGAACCATACCATTTAATAATGAAGGGGTTCACTTCCATCTGATGTAGTTTACTTAACATTGTCTGCGGAAGAATACAATTAAATGCAGAACTAAAATCCATAAATAATAAACGAACATAACCTAATGGATTTTCCAAGTGCTTTAAGATGGAGTGTACAGTTGTAATTAAAGCATCATCAGTACCCCTGCCATTATTATAGGCAAATTGATACGGGTCCAAAAGATGCTGTACCTCACTCCTTAATTTACCAACCATTATACGTTCTAATGATTTCATCACTATAGAAGTCAGCGCTACTGGTCTATAGTCATCATTTTGCTGTGGGCATGATTTTTTGGGCAACGGAATGACAACTGATGTCTTCCAGATAATGGGAATAGTACATGTATCCACAGAAAATTGAAATAAGGGGCACCAAGCCGGAGTTAGCTCATCCGAGAATGTTTTCAAAATAAAAGATGAAATACCATCAGGTCCACTAGCCTTATTCGTATTCAACTTTTTTAAAACTGCAGTGACATCTTTAGGGTTAATTATTATTCTATCCTGTATTGGGTCACATGGTATTGACATAGACAGCTCTTTACAGCAGGTCACATTTGTTTCACAATTCAAATCAAAACGTTTATAAAAAATGTTAAGATCATTAGCCTTATCCAAATCATTCTGCACATTTAATTCCTTCTTACTAGAGTTCATATTAGTCATTTCTTTCACCGTGTCCCACAATTTTTTTGGGTTATTCGTTAAAAAGGCTTCCCTAACTCGTGTACTGTGTTCCTCTCGCGCCTTCTTAAGTTTCCCCCTCAGGTCTTTTTGTATTGATCTCAGTTCCATCAAATCATTATTCCGGAATGCTTGCTTTTTCCTCCTGATCAGATGTTTAATTTCAGGTGTTATGTAGTCTTTGTTGTTAGGATATATAGTGATTGTCTTTTTCGGCACAACAGTATCAACACAAAAATGGATATGCCCGTTATTGTTTCCGCAATATTGTCAACATCGTTGTCCTGATAAAAGACATCCCCCAGCAAGCAATAGCCGTCATTTCAACGTCTAGGTTAAATATAGACCCGATATAGTCCGGCTATGTGTAACCCACTTTTAGCCCAAATAACATTTAGGCTGGATAAATGTATTTTTTTCCAAAATAACTTGTGAGATGTATGATATTCCATCATGTAAGCAAAGTCAACTGTGATTACAAGTTGTTTGGTTTGCTTTATTTTACATGTTATATGTGTAGGCTGTGCGTAGCCACGATTTAGCTCGTATTCAGACCCGGCTATTGTAGCCCACTTTTTGTCAAAATTGATTAATTGTAGTTTTTTGCCAGGCAGTGCATGAAATGGTTGATATTCCATCATGTTCACATTGGTAATGATATCTACAAGGTTCAATGTGTCATTTCACTACATGGTCGATCTGTAGTCACGATTTAGCTCCGAATTGGATGGGCTATATGCGGTCTGATTTAGCCCACCTGGCGAAATCAAGGCAATCTGGTCTACGTACGGCTTGGCTAT
This sequence comes from Leuciscus leuciscus, assembly GCF_965113295.1. NCBI lineage: Eukaryota > Metazoa > Chordata > Actinopteri > Cypriniformes > Leuciscidae > Leuciscus > Leuciscus leuciscus. The sequence goes on along the minus strand of NC_138738.1, from coordinate 38,772,374 downwards.
AGCCCTGATTCAGGCCAGCGATATAGTATAAGAATATTAGTCTTAAAAATGTTTTCGCTCACACAGCTTAATGTTTGCTGTCACACATAAACATAACATTCATACACAATCTATCATTTCAAATTAAATCAAATGCAATTGCATTTCTCAACCGCTAGATGGCACAATCGAAACGCTACTGAGACATGACTACTGGGACTACTTTAGCCAGATCTCGCTATAAACATTTCCGCCATTTTCAGTTTTATTTTACACGAGGCAGCTGTCGGAGAGCAACGGGAGAGCGACACTCTGAAAACCTGCAAATTTCTACTTTGATCTTGTAAGTATGCGTGTTATTTTTGTTATGTTCATTATTTAAATTAGTTAGTTGTTATAATGTGTAGAAACCGTGACATTTTAACATTACCATTGCAGAGTACTATTTTTCTCCAACAAGTTAAAGTTACCTGCATGTGTTATTGCAACTGTGTGCCCTTAATCTAAAATGTATCTAAATTCAAGGTGGTAAGCATGAAACTATGAAACTTATCATTACTATTTTTTATTATTATTAAAGATACCAATATATTTTTGTTTTTAGATTAGAGTAAGAAATAATAGTTTTTGATTTAATGCAAATTTTCAAAGTACTTTACATAAAACTTAAAGGTATAGCGGAGGATCTTTCCAAATTTTAGATAAGACCCGCCCTCTCCACTTTTTGAAAAGTTTGATTGATTCACCAGAATGATTGACAATTAGGAGGACCAATAGTTTAGACTACCCACCAGGAAGTAAAACATCCTCCGCTATACCTTTAACAGCAACATGCAAAGAAATTATATATATATATATATATATATATATATATATATATATATATATAAAAAATAATCCTTTCCAATTAATAAAAGGTAGTGGCAAACAGTAAAGTCTTTCAACTTGATTTGAAATAATTAAAATATGCAGCATACATTCAGTTTTCAGTGAATTTGTTTCAGATATATGGTGCATAAAAACTGAATGCTGCTTCTCCATGTTTTGTTTTGACTTTGGGGATATAAAAGTAGCTGGCTACTGTCCCAGATGACCTGAGAGGTCTGCTCTGGATGGTTCATAATGCATCAGAAGATTAGAAATTTACTTTGGCCTTAAAACGTTAATTAATTTAATAACCAGCTGTAGTATTTTGACATGAATTCTTTGACAGACAGAATGGCCAGTGTAAAAACCTCAGAACTGGAGTGATGTAATCCACTTTATTTGATTTAAAGACACTGTTTATTGCAAATTATCCAGCAATCAGTCAACAAAGTACAGCCATTGAATTTACAGAACACTTGTCAATGACTACCATTACATGTCTTGTTACCAACATTCTTCAAAATATACATATTTTTTGTGTGTGTTCAACAGAAGAAAGCCATACAGGTTTGGAACCAAGTGAAAGTGAGTAATTTTTTTTTTTTTTTTAGTGAACTACCCCTATAAGTATCTTTTTATGTTCATTAGAGTTATATGAGTAAGTGATAAAGAATGATTTATAGGGATAGTTCACTTTGAAATAAAATTTTGGTATGTTTTAGCTTACCTTAAGGGCATCCAAGATGTAGGTGTCTTTGTTTCTGCAGTAGTTTCAATTTTGATATTTTTAGGTCAAACCGTTCTTGTCTGTCAGTCATCATATATATATATATATATATATATATATATATATATATATATATATATATATATGTATATGTGTGTATATATATATATGTGTGTGTGTATATAATTAGTGCATCACCATTATGCAGGCGAACATTTTCAATTATTGACATTAATAATATTGATATAAATTGTCTATATTGATATATAAATTATATTGTCTCAATCTATATTCCGTAACTCTATATTGGCCAGCTCTAGTGTGCATCCAAGCAAAAGTGAATGACTGTAATTAGTTAAAAATGATTGTCAACAATGCTTTTCTTGAGCAATAATTTTTTTCTTTTTCTCATTTGGCAGACGCAGTGATTACCAACTTTCCTTCGGCGACTGAATGGGAAATAAAAAATGCAATTTCTGGTCATTTTAAACAAGCACCAGGGAGAGCAGGGGGTGGTGGTTATGGATATAAAGCTAACAATTCATTCTTAAAAAAAATTGTATCTTAAGTTGTTTTACATATTTTCCAATTTTTTATTTGTTCATTTTTATGTTTGAATGTTGTCTAAGTTGTTAATATAATTGTTCTAAATAAATTCTTTATATTCAGTTAGTTTGGATGGATTTTCATTTATGAGAACCTGTTATATTTGAGTGAAAAGAATCCTTATGCCTCATTTTGTTGTCTATTACATGTATATGTAGTGTAATTGATGACTAGTCTATTCTTGGGCTATGGTTAGACGTCTATTAGATTTTCACTGACAGCCCAAAATCAGCCTTGTTTTAGCCTAGACCCATATTGCCTGTCTATTAGACGTATATATGTAGTCGTTTAATAGCGGTCTAATTGATGACTAGTCTATTCTTGGGCTATGGTTAGACGTCTATTAGACGTATATATATAGTCATTCAATAGCTGTCTAATTGTCTTTTCTTGGGCTATGGTTAGACGTCTATTAGACGTATATATGTAGTCATTCAATAGCTGTCTATTCTTGGGCTATGTTTAGATGTCTATTAGATTTTCACTGACAGCCCAAAATTAGCCTCGTTTTAGCCTAGACGTCTGGGCTGTGTTTTGACGGCTATTAGACGTCTATTAGACGCAAAATTGCTTGCTGGGCCCAGTCTGTGGCCAGGAAGCATCCACTCAACGTCTCCTTGCTCTCATCCTGCCACACACTGACAGTTTTTGAGACGGGTTTGCTTTTTTTAATGGCACACTTAAAGGTGGGGATCAGATGGATGATGTTATGATCCGAGTTTGAGAGGGGGGGTTTAATTCTGGCAGCATATGCATCTTTAATGTTGCCATTGCATTTATCTAGCGTCCTATTCTTACGTGTGCTGTTTTTAACATATTGCTGGAATCCAGGAAGAGACAGCTCCAATTTACAATGATTGAAGTCTCCGAGAACAAATATAGGGGAATCTGGTTTATCCTTTAGCTGCTGGTGGACACAGTCTGCTACACGTGAAGCTGCTTTAGATGCGTTCCCACTGGGCGGGATATATACCGAGCATAAAAAGATGTTCCTGTCATATGTAGAGATTATGGTTTATTTTATTTGGTTGTGTTCTGTGTGCGTGTGTATTTTGCACTGTTGTTTTTCTTTTGATTTTCTATGCACATATTACTGTTTGATTGTGACTTAGAATGTTGGGCAACACCCCCTGTACTCTCTTAGCTGTTCGTATGACAGCTGATTAGCAGATGAACAGCTGTTGGTAATAGACGTTAAATCAAAGACGGCTCAAAAGAGCGAAGGAACTGAAACGGTGTGTCTGCTGCCCCGCGAACTCTGTTGTTGCAACTCTGTCCCCACGTTATTGCTGGATTGTTATATTTGTGGCTGCGATCATCGCGCAGATAATTGTCTGCTTGGATTGAAGCCTGAAGTTCTGCTGATGTGCCGGTTCTGCTGTCGACTCGGTGGCTGCCGTGTGTTTTCGTCTCCTCTGTTACGCTGGGATTGCTGTCGTCCTCTGCTGTGCTAATCTAGCTGTCATCCTCTGTTTTGCTGGAATTTCTGCCGTCTTCTGTTGCGCTGGGATTGCTGCTGCCCTCCGCTGTGCTGTCCGAGCCCCGCCTCGTTCGTTCTGGTCCTGTGGTTGAGGAGTGCTGTTCAACGAGACTGGGAGTTAGATTCGTCTGCTCCCAGTTTATGGGTGAGTGACGTTCTATCCCAAGTTATGCTGTCTCGCCTTGTCCGAAGTTAAGATCCACGCCACGGTCTCATCTAAATTAGAGAGCGTCAGTCTGATCCACTGTAGTCATACCATAACTTATATTCACGGATTGTAGTGCTGTAATTGATTAGTGCACGATTGATAGCTGTCTAGTGGGGTGCTGTGCCTATGCTGTGTTTGTTTTCTGTGGAGATACTGGCGGTTTTCTTCCTGTTGTGTGAGTGTTGTGCTGGTGCGTGCGGTGATTGACAGGTGGACTGCTGCGTATACGTCACTGCCTGGCGTGAGACGGACTTGCGCGAGAGCCGAGGGACTGCTTATGGACTGTGCACCTATGGACTTCCAGTGGACTTGAACGTGTTTGTCTGATGTCCAGCTTTTACCTTGATGAATAGTTTTAAAAGCCAGAGTGTGTGTGTGCGCATTAGCACTTACTTTTTCTATTGAACTAGAGATTATAATAAATATATTTTTTTACTAAATTTGTTGTCTTGGTGAATCTGTTGTGTTGCTCCCACCAAATTAAAAGAACTTGCAGTTATTTAATTAATCGAGTCCCAGCTCTTCAATTGGGTGGCGTAGTCGAGCTACATTGCCTGCATCACATTCCCATAGTCTCTAGGTAAATAAAAAGGTCTCAGACTAATGCAAATAAGTTCAAGATCAGGAGTGCACACCCTGCATTTTATCGTATAATTATTGCACCAAGAGTCATTAATATAAACACAAATCCCACCTCTCCTCATCTTCCCTGAGTCATTGTTTCTGTCCATACGCACACATGAGAAGCCTCGTACCTGCACCAATGAGTCTGGAAAATCCTCTTGTAGCCAAGTCTCTGTGTAAATCATTAGGCAAGATTCGCGATATTCATTACAGGCCTTTGTATTAAGCCTCAACTCCTCCATCTTATTCCTTAGGGAGCGAACATTGCCAAAGAGTATAGACGGCAGCGGCGGCCTTGTGGCCCTCCGGCGAAGGCGTAGTTTAATGCCGCCCCTTCTCCTTCGTTTCCGCGGCCGGTTACCTCCGCCCTGTCGTAACAGCTCCTCCGGAACATGGTCTAACAAGCCCGGTTCTGGTGTTACTTTCCTCCTCAAGGACAACAGCCAGTCCCTGCCGTACTCCCGCAGCGTCTGCTCATTTCCTTCGGCGAGTGTGGTGCCATCATATTGTAAGCGGGTGCAAAAGGTGGCTGTAATTAGCAGCAGCAGCAACAGCCACACGCCGGTGACTCTCTTAATTCCCATCATAACTTCTCTTCCTTGTTCACTTCTTCCTCATTCAGCAGACCACAGCAGCACTTCAACACTCTTGACATAGACTTGACGAATTTGACAAACTTAACTTAGACAACTTAGACAAACTTAGACGACCACATGCACCTGTTATCTCGTGCCCGTGTCGCAAGCAGTTTCTACTCCAAAGGATGGTAAACATAGTATAATATGATTTATCATAACCTACTATTAGCTAAGGCAAATCGGGAGGTTTAATTCGGTAGCCTACCAAGAAAGATATGTCTGGAAGATACAAAAGTAGAGATACATTCTTACACTTGAATATAAGCGTTTAGAGTTGAACTAACACAACTAGAAAGTCATAACTAGGCTAATATAGTGTATGTATATTGGTGCATCTCTCAGATGTCTATCCATGCCACCTGGCCTCAGTGCCTGCCGTGGAAGGGGAGTTGAGTTGATAAAGATCTTTTTGAAGCTCAAGACGGAGTTTGGAGGTGTTTCTGTTTAACCTCTGCCATGCCACTAAAAGTAACAACGGGGCAATTTGATCCAGACTCATTGCCACTAGGCCTGTGATTTACATGAATGAGTCCAATAGGTTAAAAGCTTTCTGAAGCTTAGAATGAATAAGTCATCGTGATTTCGTCCAGATGCTACAGTCCCCCTTTTCGGCCGACGAAGTTCATGTGTGGACATCGTCGGACGATAGTCATCATAATGGTCGGATGGCAGGTGACTCATGATGGTCGATTAGCAGGTGGTTCCTACTTGTCCTCAGTCTTTGGTTCCTTGGGCTGAGGGTTCATCTCGATGAGGTTTGACATGGTCTCTGCCTTGGTACATCCTTTCCACGGGTTCCATTTGAAGCCTCGAGAAAAATCATCCATGTGCTTGGTCATGGACGCTCGCGTCTCGTTGGCCCTTTTGAACAGGATGAAAGCCAGGCCCAGTGTCAGGGTGTAGCCTATTGCCGCAGAGAGGCAAAGTGCCATGTCAGCGGCAGTCCAAGCTTGGACAACAGGTCAGTTGGTCAGGATAGGCAGCCGAGACAGTGCTTGGAGTAATGGGAGTCGATGGGAGTAATGTCGATTAGCTGGGACCCCCCTTTCTCAATCCTCAGTTCCAGTTCTGGATCTAGGGTGAAGTTGTGATTTTTGAAAAAGGATGGGATTTCCAGCTCAGATCGATACTCTTCACTCGGAAGATGGTACAATGCCAGATCATCGAGGTGGAGGATGGCACCTTTTGGTACTTGAATCCACATACTCTGGTTGAGCAGGTTGACACGGGTGGCAGTGTCATGCTGGTTTTAAGTCAGGGTGGTCGTACGAATGGGAGTGTTGACGAGCCACCGATCACACACGATCTCTGCTTGCGTTTCGATGATTTGCATGCAAGGCTTGGCCTCGGCAGGGCAGCGTGTGTCGCAGATCATGGGCTGCAACCCGCAGATACCTTCAGTGTTGTCTCTGAGGAAGGGTTAGCTAGGGCAGAGATAGTGAATGTCTTTGGCCAAAGTACACATGTGCAGGTTTGGGGCCAGGTATAGCTGTGTGTTGCTGTCATGGTAGGCCACCACGTCTGGAGTGCGTATCTTGAAGTGGGTGTTACCTTTCCAAAACCCGACATTGACAATGTCCTTGAGTCTGTAGATGTTGTTTGATTCGATGATGGGTAGGTTCAGGAGGAAGGCCACCTCACTTTGCTCGGGGTCGATGTGTAGTGGGATGACGCTACCCAGAGGGTAGGCGAGGTGGGTTTGAAGAGAGTCAGTTGGTGTGGTAGTGGCGGAGGCCAGCACAGTTTGCATGAGGCTCAAGGGTACCAGATATGGTGGAATTCTACCCATGGCCAAGCTGTCAATGGAGGAGCTCACCTCCCGCAGCATGTCTGCCATCAAGGCTGTGACCAGCTGAGTTTGGGCAAAATCATTTTGGAAGACTGAAAACAGCTGCTTCATGAAGTTCACCGTTTGGTTCAGCAGGACACTGTGAGTATTAAGAACCACCACAGTCCCCTTCAATGATTTGCAGATGGTCTGCATCACTGTGTTGTGAGTTGCTTTTTCAGCTGTGGAATCTCAGTCTGAATTTCAGCCACATGTCGCCTCACGGTGGCTAGGTTCACTGCATTGACACTAGACATGCCAATGTTAAACAGGGTTCCGACGCCAGCAGCGGCTCCAAGCAAAGCTCCCAGGAACCGTTTGGTGCGGCGGTTGTGCCCGCCTAACTCCGCTTGTGTGATGGTCATCTTCTCCAGTTGGGTGAGCATGTTCTTGACATCGGCCTTAGCGTGAGTGAGGGAGTCCTCTGTCCATCGGGCACCTGCCCAGCTGTATTGTACTACTGCGCTGGGGTAGTGTGCTCGGTAGACGTTGCGAGGGTCGACTCGTACATACACTTTCTGGGTGTGGATCCTGCAGTTGGTGATCAGGAGTCCCGGTTGTTCCCTCAGTACAATGCCTGATGCTGGACCTGGCGATGTGATGTCTGATTGTGTATGTATTCCTGACTGGAGGCACAGAATGGTGAGCCACAGCAGCATCCTGGTACAGAAGAGAGAGAGAGAGAGAGAGGTAGTAGGTCAGCGAGGGGTGTCCTTGGTTGGACAGGACAGTCTTTTCGCTTTGAGGATTGCAACTGAGTTTAGTTTGCATTGGCCCTTCCCTGCCTTTCCCTGCCAGCAGCTACATGTCTTTTAATTTGATTACAGTGGACCCATTTGAAAACTGGTTCTTTCTGTCCCCGGCTTAGTTGGATTCGGTACGCAACTGGGGAGAGTTTGTCCACGATCTCATGAGTTCCCGTCCAGTGGGGCAGAAATTTATTTGACAGCCGATGGGAGGCTGTCTGGGATGACTTGGCGAAGCTATAATACTAGACCTTGTCACCCACATCCAGTTCCTGGTGTGACGCTTACTACCGGTCATAGTATGCTTTCTGGCCTTCTTCCTTATTGTCATGTGATTGCGGTTGGTGTCCACCTGAGTTGACGTCATTCGCTGTGGCTTTTTCAATAGGCTTGTTTGAGATGAGGAAAATCTGCGCAGAACCAATCACCGGTGATCACCGCGAGATGCATGCCGGTTAGAAATGTGTCCGAGTGCGGTCTGCCTTGCTCTGATGTCATGCTGACATATGTCAAAAAACTCTCGCGACTGCAGGCGCACTTGTCGATTCTGCAGTCGCGCGCAGTTGCTTTCCACCGACTGCGCTGATCAAAAGCATGATGGGAAACGACTTACTGACGACACAGCTTAATGAACTCTCGCTCGTACAGCGAGAGTGGTTTTAACAACTGTGATGTATTGTTCTCTTTTAAAATGTTTGATTATAAAACTCTGATATTATGTTTTATGTGTATAAATTATGTGTGAATATTCCCAAACTCTCAGTGCAATCTCTATATGGGTTATATGATGTGTTTTTATTAAAAAATACAACTAAAAACATCTCTGTATTAAAGAAAAAATTATTGATAAACACGTATTTGGAATGGAATTAAATAACTTTGGGTGTCTTGTTCATTATATTTATTTTCATATAAAACAACAGAACTTAAATTAGGCTACATCCAGTTTATTAGCAACACTCTGCACGAGCGTGAATCCCGTGATATCCGCCTTTGATCTCACAGGTGTCTGATCCACTGCGAGAAGAGTGAACTGTCCGTCTTGCCTGCACTCTTTTCACTCCTCCCCTCACTGCAGCTACCTAGTCTCGACTACATTTCAGGCAAGGCAAGGCGCATCTAAAACAAGCCTATTGATGTACGATTCGCATTGACGGGAAGATCTGATCTGTCCGCTCTTTTCACTCCTCCCCTCACTGCAGCCGCCTAGTCTCGACTACATTTCAGGCAAGGCAAGGCGCATCTCAAACAAGCCTATTGATGTATGATTCACATTGACGGGAAGATCTGATCTGTCCGCTTACATGGCAGATGCAAATGCACATATATCTGATATACCAGACCTTGTCACCCACATCCAGTTCCTGGTGTGACGCTTTCTGGTCATAGTATGCTTTTTGGCCTTCTGCACTCTTTTGAGACACATACTTTCTCAGCATGCTGACCACAGTTCGAATTGATCATTCCACTTGTCCAGACAAGATGGGATGGTGGCTGATGTGCAGTTGAACTTGTACCCCCAGTAGAGCCCGAAGCCATTTGTTTTGAGAATAATGGCTGGCTGATGAAGTTATTGGCTGGCTAGCCGGCTCAGCCAAAACCTAAATGGCTGCTGCAGCCGCCAAACTTTTCATAGCTGCAAATGGCTGAAGCTGCCACTTCATGTCTACAGATGTCTATGTTATACTGATTTACTAGATCTCAATATTTCCAAGCAATGCATGGCTTACACTATATTTCTACAAAATGCAATACAATGTAATAAAGAAAACACCAGATTTTACTTTCACAACATATGTACATATTTATTTTGTAGTTTGTATGCTACTAAACATTTTCAAATAGCGACGGCAGAGATCGCGTGTCACGATCCACACGTAGGAAATAGAGATAAGATTCAAGTGCAGTATGTATATTTATTAAGAGAAATCCATTACTCAAATCCAGTCCAGGCAGGGGTCAAAACCAAAGTATCAATCCAACATAAACAGGCACAAGACAAACGGGCAAGAACAGAACTCGGAAGTGGCGTGAAAATACAACAAGGACTCCGTAACAAACACTAAACAGGCAGGGTATATATAACAGAACTAACAATGATAATGGGGAACAGCTGAGTGCAATGATGATGGGGAACAGCTGAGTGCAATGAGACAGTGATGGGTACAGACAAGGACTGTGGGGAATGCAGTTCGAGAATGTGACAGACACCGTGGGGAAGGAGGACATCTAGTGGTGACCCAGGGAACACAAACCAGACACTGTGACATCGCGGAGAAGTGTGTTGTTAAGCTGTTAAGCTAAGTTAAGAACGCAAACTTTTGTTGAATTTATGAGAAATCTACAGACGCAAACAGATGAAGTGTAGTAAAATAAAGACCTAAATGTGTACACAAGTCTGAAAGAAGACATGTTATTGAAGACAAATATCTAAAAATCTCAAAATTGACCAGTAAAAAAAAAAACTATGTTTTTGCCTGCCGTGTCTCGCCTTAATATAAACACACACTGTATTATTTTGGACAAAGTTTCGCACATTTCACTTCAATGTACACTGAAGCATGCGTCGTGAATTAGCAATGTGGAAACGGTGGTTTGTTACTGCAGTAATATCACGTTCAGTGCTATAAATCTCTCCGTTCCAGAATATTTGGTTCATAACATCAATCTTAGATTCAGGTGTTTGTGCAACCGTGCCCTGAAGATTTAACAAAAGTCTGGGTAGGCCTAAGTAAAAAAAAAAAAGTAAGTAGGAATTAGGAAAGTATGTGAGAAGTGAGATAAAAATTACCTTGCTTGCTTCTTTCCGCCATTTCACCTCAGTGCGAGAAAAAAATGCATCGCTTCTTCTGTACGGAAAACGAGCAATTTTAATTGGTCGTCAATTCACTGTGAGTCTGTGTATCGTAGCAACGAGCACAAGACTGTGCTGTTATGAATCCAGTGGGAAAATAGATCTTGTGTATTGTTTATATATTTCGTGTGTGTATGTCTCTATGTGATAGAATTATTATTTGATGCAAATAATTCTAGCCGGCTCAGCCAAACTTTATCAGATGGCGGCTCAATTTGGCTTACGAAATTATTGGCTGGCGGCGGCTGAAATTCTAAATGGCGCAAATGGCGGCGGCTTCGGGGTCTGACCCCCAGGAGTTTCCAGGTCTGCTGCATGATATCAGCTGTAAAGTGAGTGCCTCTGTCTGAGTTGACTCTCAGTGGCAGTCCGAACCTGGAGAAGATGTGGTTCATCAGGAGGTATGCCGTGGTCTGGGCAGTGTCGAAGGGTGCTGGAAGACACTCTAAAGAGTAAATAACAGTGAATAACGTGGCAAAAAATAACAGAAACATTCTTACACTGTTTAATTAAAAAGATCCCATATTCATCTATTTTGATTTAATAGTCACTGTGTATAGTAACTTTGGTATTTTAGCACACACATGATTCCCATGGTAAATTTAGCTCACATACCTGACTCTGAAGGGCGTCTAACAGTCTAGTGCATACAGTAATATCTGTAAAAGTGGGTGGGTTTGTTCCTGACATTTTGACATCTTTATCTTGTTTATCTTTGACATCAGTTTCACTTCAGCTGTGTCTATTAAAAGTGTCAGTACACACTTGTCGGCCTGCATTTCAGAAACACTAAAATCACTGGTTATTTCAGTTTCTCTGTGTGTATTGTGTAATCATATGCATAACACAGAAACTTTAGTGTACATTAATCTGTGTGTTAAACCTGCAGATTTGCCCGATTATACAATATAAACTCTCAGACTTAAAATAGTGGACCAACAGAATTAAAGTTCTATCTTAAATGTAAATTAAAGCCATGTATAACAACTGTCAGGCCACAGCCAAGAAATTGACAAAATACTGAATTCTCAAGAATTTACCTATCAGCGATGCAGGAGTTTCAGTAAAGGCAAGGGGGAAAGTTTGTTCTGATCCAATGTGTGTTCTGTCAATACGTCCTGTGTGTTACAGGATGGTAAATATAGCACAAAATCATGACAGCACCATTACACAGCATATGCATTGTTTGAGCGTGTGTGAGTGTGTACTCATATATTTGCGTATAACTTTTTATTTCATGATGAAATCACGCCAGCATTGGTAATGCATCACACACACAGCCACAGGAGTTTTGAGGGTGTGAAGATGATGACAGAATTGTACGTTTTTAGCAAATTATCTACTGAGGATGCGACTATAATTAATATATCATAGAGTTGTTTGTGGTGGGGTAAATTAAACGCAATATGCGTTGACGTCACAATCGTGTTGCATTGTGATATATGGAGCTGCCTGAGGTGTAAGTAGGCCCTGTCCCAAATGGCGCACTTCATGTGGACTTTCGGTCTCGTGGACTTAAATTGCGCGTGCTCGCCGAGTCTACGAGTCCGTAGGCCGTCCCATTCAGCATTTTAACGCTCTGAAGTGTGCTCAGCAGCGCCCCCTTTGTACCCTTGAAGCGGTCTTCCGCGAAGCCCGCATAGATACAGGCTCCACACACTTTAACTACCCAGGAATCCTTGCGAAAGGCAAATCAGGCAACGGATGGGAGGAGATTTCGCTCACTGATAATTGTTGACATGGCTGAGAAGAAAATGTTACGGTTTTTATGACCTAGATGTACATTTTACCAGTTGTTACCTACAGTTTATACAAACATTATGGTCATCGACCAGTGGTTGATATCTCAAACATAATAATAGTGCGTTGAATAATACGATCACATTATGATTCATTAAGTCATATGCAAACATAGTATGAATATTGAAACCTGTAAATTCATCTGAAACTCATGCACATTTTCATTATGTGTTAAAATTGTAATCTTAGTTCAAATGGAACATTATGTATTATTATGTACAACTGTATACATCATTTAAATAAGCATGATGTATCTATTGTCTAATGCCCAGGTGGCATTGTAGCAAAACCCCAGCCAGACAATGGTGAAGCGTACTGATATTTCAAAAAGCCTTTATTTTCTTACACCTTTTTCTTCTTGAAACACCGTAAGAGCTACAGGACAGATAAATAACATACAATTAGCTCTTACGAACCCAAACATAAGCCGAAGGCCACATTAAAGGTCCCATGACATGCTACTTTTTGTAGGCTTTAATATAGTCCTTAGTGGTCCTTAGTACTGTATCTGAAATCTCTTTCCAAAAATTCTGCCTCGGTGCAGAATTATAGCTACTACAAGCCAGTCCCAGAATGAGCTTCCTTCAGACAGGCCGTTTCGGTGTCTGTAGCTTTAAATACTAATGAGGAGGAGAAAGGCGGCACAAGGTGGAGGGTGGGTGTGGCCTTGACCATCTTGCGCAACGGTAACGTGGCGTGCATGTTTACGTTGGATATAGCAATGGCACGAAGACACGCAGTCTTTCAAGCATTTCAGTTTGACCCAGAATCTGATCCAGATGGAGAAGCAACGGATGAAGAAGTTGCAACTCAGCGGCTCCAGCAGGACGTTTTGGAATGGTTAGTTTAAAATATTATGTCTGGATACGGTACTTTATTCGGATGGTTTACAGTTATTATCATGTAGCTAACGCTAACCTACTGTTGCCTTTTCATGAGAGATCTGTAACGTCTGTATTTATCTTATTACAATTACATCAAGCTCTGCTATCTTGAAATGCGGATATCGCGCGCGCCATATAACCAACAGGAAAACGGTTATCCAAATAACAAAGACGTGTACAACACTCGCGTTACAGTGTGTGTATTCACACACATAAACTGCATAGCTAATGTTACAGCCACATTCTACGTGTAAAATCTAGGTAACCATAAACAGTAAAGCAACACACTTATATATCATTAGTTGACTTACTTGTCTGAGGTGTGTAGCTGAGCCAAAGAGAGTGATCCAGACTTTAGTTTCAGACGTTCAGCAAGCCCAGCTCTGTATTGACCCTTCGGTGTTCATTTGTACATCCAATTATTGAGCAATTATTATGCTTCGCTCGCTCAAAAGCCATGATATCTCTCGTGGACAAACTAAAATCGCGCGCGCGCGCGTTCCTACTTCCTAGCGCATTTTCTCATGGGCGGAAAATATTCTCTGGGCAGGCAAAGCAGAGAAAGGGGAGGTAACATTTCCTCGTTATGACGTCATAAGGAGGAGATTCAAGATCAGCGCGTATGAGCCTCCATTTTCTCAAAGGCAGAGAAAGATAGCAAAAGCTCGATTTACACCGATTGAAATTTTTAGAAACTTGGGGACCATATATAGGCTAGGGGAACTCATATTAATGTTAAAAAACCTCAGAAAGTGAAAATTTCATGTCATGGGACCTTTAAACAATATATTGTATATATAACAATATATAACAACATTACAAATAGCCATTTATAAAAACCCTTTTATGACGTTACCTCAGTCAGTATAAACAATGCTGAAAAGCTTATGTTAACATAACTTCACATGACATAAGCGATACACATTTAAACACTTCTTCAAGTCGAATAAATTAACCTACATATTAATGCACATAAACATTAAACAAACCAAACACAATACCTTGTTCCCGTTCCAGCTAGGTGCTTAATTATCCCCTCCTTTTCTTTAGAACTTTTCGATTTCAGAGTGTTTTTAGAGCGACATGAGATTTTTTTCCTTTTCTTCCGTGTGTGCATCTCACTAACCAGTCCCACCTTTCTAGATGCGAAATTAACGTTCCACTATGGAGGCGGAAATAAAGGACTCATTACATTAACAGAGGAGACTAATAAATAAAACTCAAAAGTAATTATTACTTATTTACTCTTTCCTTAGAGTTAGTTACACTCCCACCAATCATGAGTGAATAATGGAACGGTACACAGACTGCATTAGGCGCGAATGATTTTAACAGAAAATTGCCTTCCCTGAGCCCGTTTAAGAACAAAGACAACTTAAGCCAAAGTTGGAAACTTAACTATAACTATGTAATATTATGCGCTATGGAGGGAAGGAGCAGATTTAGTTAGTCTCCAGCAGCAGAACAAGCTTCTGACTGGGCGCTCAACTTCGGACACCTTGTGAAGACGCTCCCCTTTCTTGCCAAGCTTACGGTCACCAAGTTGGATTTTAACTCTCCGTACAAGTCCATCCTTGTCAGTAGTGGTTTCTGAAACTCTACCCAATCTCCACTCGTTCTTGTGCACATCCTCTCCTTTTATGATTACAACATCTCCAACTTGTAAATTTCTTCTTGGAGCATGCCAGCGCTGTCTGAGAGCAATGTTGGCAAGGTATTCCTTTCGCCATCGACTCCAAAACTGTTCTGCGAGGTATTGAACATGTCTCCACCTTTTCTTGCCATACACATCTTCTCTGACGAATTCACCAGGGGGAGGCAAGGCCTGGACAGATTTCATCGTCAGAAGATGATTAGGGGTGAGTGGTTCGAGGCTATGGGGGTCACTGAGATTGTCAACAGTCAGAGGACGACTGTTGACTATAGCCATAGCCTCATAGAAAAAGGCCCATAGCGAAGCATCATTTAGTCCAGCTTTTCCCAAACTGTGGTCCGTGAGGGTACTGCAGGTGATCCGTGGAAAGGCAAAATAAAATATAAAATAATATTTTTTTTTACCTTAATTTTACCAGGAAATTCCCATAAAAAAAAAATAAAAGAATAATATTTAGGCCTATATTGATATAACATATTAATTAAATTGTCAAGTTATTGTGTGATTACTAAAATAGCCTAGTGGTGTTCGGCCTTGACATTCAAGTTCAGTGCCGTTAGAACCACAACATTGGTTCGGTGGATAGCAACAGGTTCTCTGAAGAGAAAAGGGCAGAGGCAAATATGTTCTCATTATCACATCACACGCATAGCCTTTAATGGTGCGTTCACACCGGACGAAATTTCGCTTCAAACTTTTGTTTTTACGCGCGTCAATTTCGCTCTCGACACGCGAATTGATACAAAGTGGTCAAGCGTATCACTAGACGCGGTAGGCGCGAATTTGACATATGATCCCTTTTTGAATTTGACGCGCTATTCGCGTCCGGTGTGAACGCA
This sequence comes from Leuciscus leuciscus, assembly GCF_965113295.1. Classification (NCBI taxonomy): domain Eukaryota; kingdom Metazoa; phylum Chordata; class Actinopteri; order Cypriniformes; family Leuciscidae; genus Leuciscus; species Leuciscus leuciscus. Next base: position 38,756,640 of record NC_138738.1, on the reverse strand, counting down.
CGGTTAGGCATAGGCAGTAACGAAATGTTTATAAATGGAATGAATAAGGCCTGTTATTATTTTAATTTCCAGTTAGTTTCTTGATCTCGCGTTTCTGAAATGTTTTCCAGATGTGCTGTTAAGTGGACAAACTCAAGCCCAGGTACTTTTTGAGGACTTGTAAAACTAAAACTCTGAAGATTAATAATTCCCTAAAATCGCCAAAGGTTTTGAAATGTTGACTATATTCCAGTGTTCTGTATAGATTTCATACTCCATTGCTATGGAAATAAGCCTGTTGTTCAAATGAACCTGATTATGCCCTCGGGCGCTTGAGTAAATAAATAAATAAAATATGTGGCAGCCATTGTGTGCAGTAAACTTTCTTTTAACAAGCCTGTTGTACTGATGTGATGACCAATGATAGTTTTAGAGCTAGTAAGCCTATTTAGAGGTGCAGATTAATTCAGGTAGGACTCTGTGTAGACATATTTTATTATGTGTATTATGAGGTGGTCCGCGAAAATTCTTGATTACAAATAGTGGTCCACACACACAAAAAGTTTGAAAACCCCTGATTTAGTCTACCAGAGGAAAGGGCAAGAGTGGACCTTAGAACGCTTCTCACTGTCCTTATTTGTCTTTCCCACACCCCTCCTGCATGGCTAGAATGGGGTGTATTCATGCTAAAATCACACTGCTTTTCTGCAAGAAATACAGCCAGACGGTCTGCATCGACTTCCTTTAGGCAAGGCAAGGCAAGTTTATTTATATAGCACATTTCATACACAATGGCAATTCAAAGTGCTTTACATAGAAGAAATTAAAATAATGAAAAGAAATAAGAATAATTAAAACAGTTTAGAAAAATAAAATAAAATAAAATACAGTACTTTTAAAAAATAAAAAAAGAATATTATTATAGATCTTTCTTTCAAAGGATTCCCTTAAGACTTAAATCTTTCAACCTTCTTTTAACCTTCAATCTTCTTACGACTTCCATCTATCAACTTTCCTTTAACTTTCTTTTCTTTCTCCCTCATTTACTCACACGTTCTTTTCACTTTCTTTAGCACTTTAGCACTGCGTTCACATTCTTTCTCAGACGAAAACTTTAATATCGTCATTTAAATACTGTTCTACTTTCAAACCCACATTAATACACGTCACTTTCACATTATCACCTTCTGAGTGGGCATTTACAGTTTCGGGCTAAATGCCCTGCTGACATAGGAGAAATTAAAATAATTAAAAGAAATAAGAATAATTAAAACAGTTTAGAAAAATAGAGTAAAATACAGTACAGTACAAACAGTCGGACGAACAGCGGCACAGTGCTCATTCAGTAAATGCACAGCTAAACAGAAGTGTTTTGAGTCTGGATTTGAATGTGACCACTGTAGGAGCACATCTGATCTCTTCTGGAAGCTGGTTCCAGCTGTGGCTGGCATAATAGCTAAAAGCAGACTCACCATGTTTAGAATGAACCCTTGGTATTTCTAGCTGATATGATCCTAATGATCTGAGTGATCTGTTGGGTTTATATTCAGTGAGCATATCTGCAATGTATTGAGGTCCTAGGCCATTGAATGATTTATATACCAGTAATAATACTTTAAAATCAATCCTAAATCTAACTGGGAGCCAGTGTAAAGACCTGAGGACTGGTGTGATATGTTCATATTTTCTGGTTCTGCTCAGAATCCTGGCAGCAGCGTTCTGTATGAGCTGCAACTGTCTTATGGTCTTTTTGGGAAGGCCAGTGAGGAGTCCATTACAATAATCCACCCTGCTGGTGATGAAAGAATCAGAATCAGAATCAGAATCAGAAAGAGCTTTATTGCCAAGTGTGCTTGCACCCACAAGGAATTTTTCTTGGTACTGAAGCTTCCAGTGCACATATACAAATACAAATACAAATACAACAAGAAACATAGTAATACAAATTCTAAGAATAAAATATATTTAAAAAAAATAAAATAAAAATAGTATAAAAAGTAAAAAAAAAAAGGGGTCACAGTTGGGTTTAGTCTGAATAAACATTTACAGATTATGAACATATTTACAGTATTTTGAGAAGTATGAATAATATAAATATAAATATCACCTGAGTTAAAGAATATTACACTAGACAGTGGGAGTCTAGTGCATGTTACAGATTATGAACATATTTACAGTATTTTGAGTAGTATGAATAATATAAATATAAATATCACCTGAGTTAAGAGAATATTGCACTAGACAGTGGGAGTATTGCACTTACAGGCATATGCCTTGGGGGGCATGTTAAGTGTTCAGAAGGGAAATGGCCTGTGGAAAGAAACTGTTCCTGTGCCTGGATGTTCTTGTGGCCAGTGATCTGTGTCGCCGTCCTGATGGTAACAGTTCAAACAGGGGGTGTCCAGGGTGAGTGGAGTCTGTGATGATTTTACCTGCTCTCTTCCTCACTCTGGAAGAGTACAGGTCCTGGGGGGTTGGCAGGGGGGCACCAATAATCCTCTCTGCTGTCCGGACTGTCCGTTGTAGTCTCCTGATGTCCGATTTGGTAGCTGAACCAAACCAGACAGTGATGGAAGTGCTTAAAACAGACTCAATGACGGCTGAGTAGAACTGGATCAGCAGCTCCTGTGGCAGATTGAACTTCTTCAGCTGGCGAAGGAAGTACAGTCTCTGCTGGGCCTTTTTCACAATGGAGTCAATGTGATTTGCCCACTTCAGGTCCTGAGAGATGGTAGAGCCCAGGAACCTGAATGACTCCACTGCTTCCACAGTGCTGTTCATGATGGTGAGAGGGGGGAGTGCTGGGGATTTTCTCCTGAAATCCACAATCATCTCCACTGTTTTGAGCGTGTTCAGCTCAAGGTTGTTATAGCTGCACCAGACAGCCAGCTGTTCAACCCCCAGTCTGTAAGCAGACTCGTCACCATTTTGGATGAGACCGATGACGGTGGTGTCGTCTGCAAATTTCAGGAGCTTGACAGAGGGGTCTTTAGAAGTGCAGTCATTAGTGTACAGGGAGAAGAGCAGTGGGGAGAGAACGCACCCTTGGGGGGCGCCAGTGCTGATGGTGAGGGTCCTGGATGTGAGCTTCCCCAGTCTCACTCGCTGCTGCCGGTCGGTCAGGAAGCTGGAGATCCACTGACAGATTGAGGATGGCATGGAGAGCTGAGTCAGTTTGGCTGTGAGAAGATCAGGGATGATGGTATTGAAGGCCGAACTGAAGTCCACAAATAAGATCCGTGCATAAGTCCCAGGTCTGTCAAGATGTTGCAGGATATAGTGCAGTCCCATGTTGACTGCATCATCCACAGACCTGTTTGCTCTGTAAGCAAACTGAAAGGGATCCAGAAGGGGTCCAGTGATGTCCTTCAGATAGGCCAACACCAGTCTTTCAAACGACTTCATGACCACAGACGTGAGAGCGACAGGTCTGTAGTCATTAAGTCCAGTGATTTTAGGTTTTTTGGGAACCGGAATGATAGTGGAGCGTTTGAAGCAGCAGGGAACTTCACACTGCTCCAATGATCTGTTGAAGATCTGCGTGAAGACTGGGGCCAGTTGGTCAGCGCAGGCTTTTAGACAAGCAGATGAGATGCCGTCTGGGCCTGAAGCTTTCCTAGTCTTCTGTTTTTTGAAGACTCGGCTCACGTCCTCCACACAGACCTTAAGCTCAGGTTGGATGGCAGAAGGGGGGAGGAGAGGGGTTGCAGGAGGTGATGGTGGATGTGTGAAGTGCACATCAGAGCGGGTGTGAGGTGTGAGTCTGGGCTTCTCAAACCTGCAATAGAATGCATTGAGAGTGTCAGCCAGTTGTTGATTCTCCACAGATCGGGGGGATGGTGATTTGTAGTTGGTGATGTTCCTCAGGCCTCTCCAGACTGATGCCGGGTCGTTGGCTGAAAACTGGGTTTTCAGCTTTTCAGAGTAGCTTCTTTTAGCAACTCTGATCTCCTTTGTCAGTCTGTTTCTGGCCTGGTTATACAAGATTTTATCCCCACTTCTGTAAGCATCCTCTTTGGCATGACGAAGCTGTTTGAGTTTCCCAGTAAACCATGGTTTATCATTAGTGAATGATAAGAATGTCCTGGTAGGAATGCATGTATCCTCACAGAAACTGATATATGATGTTACAGTATCTGTGAGCTCATCCAGATCGGTGGCTGCAGCTTCAAAAACAGTCCAATCAGTGCAATCGAAGCAGGCCTGTAGATCCTGCTCTGCTTCGTTGGTCCATCTTTTTACAGTCCTTATTACAGGTTTAGCTGATTTCAGTTTCTGCCTGTAGGTCGGTATAAGATGAACCAAACAATGATCAGAGAGCCCCAAAGCTGCCCGTGGGACGGAGTGATACGCATTCTTTATCGTGGTGTAACAGTGGTCCAATATATTACTGTCTCTGGTAGGACATGTAACATGCTGTCTGTATTTTGGCAGTTCACGGGAGAGATTTGCTTTGTTAAAATCCCCAAGAATGATTAAAAGAGAGTCTGGGTACCTTTGTTCCATTTCAGCTATATGTTCAGCCAGCTGTTGTATCGCCGCGCTCACACACGCGTCTGGAGGAATGTAAACATTCGCGAGAATGAATGAGGAAAACTCCCGCGGCGAGTAGAAAGGTTTACAGTTTATGAAATGTGCCTCTAAATTAGGAGAGCACATCTTCTTCAGTGTTGTTACATCTGAACACCAACTTTCGTTAATGTAGAAACACAATCCACCACCTCTCGTTTTCCCCGTTAGTTCCGCGATGCGATCCGCTCGGAACAGCTGAAAGCCCGGCAGATGTAGTGCGTTGTCCGGTATGGCTTCACTCAGCCAGGTTTCAGTGAAGCACAGAGCAGCGGAGTTTAAAAAGTCCTTGTTAGTGCGGGTGAGGAGAAGAAGTTCGTCCATTTTGTTAGGAAGAGATCGGAGATTCGCAAGATGAATACTAGGGAGTGCAGTGCGGAGGCCGCGCTCGCGGAGTTTAACCAGCGCGCCAGCGCGCTTCCCGCGTTTGCGTCTGACCGCGCGTTTGAACAACACCGCTGCCCCTCCGACGAGAATGTCCAGTAAAACGTCTGAGTAATCAAAATCTGTGAAAAAGTTGTCTGGTGTGTGTTTCCTAATGTCCAGTAGTTCGTCTTTGGTGAAACTGATAGGAAAAGAATGACTAAACGCAGAACAAACCAACAAAAACAACACAATAACTGGAGAGCTCCACACCGAGGCAGCCATCCGCGGCGCCATCTTGGATATACAAGCATGCACAAGTTTCTCTAAGTCTTGTCTGGAAACAAAGCATCTAATTCTTGCAATATTTTTCAGATGATAGTATGCTGATTTAGTTATTGCTTTGACATGACTACTGAAACTGAGGTCTGACTCTAGTGTCACACCAAGATTCCTGACTTGATGTTTAGTTGTTTGACCCCTAGAGTGAAGGTATGCGTTCACTTTGAGAACTTCATCTTTGTTTCCAAACGCAATAACTTCAGTTTTGTCTTTGTTTAATTGAAGAAAGTTTTGACACATCCAACTGTTGACTTCGTCAATGCATCGGCACAGGGAGTCAATGGGGCTGTAATCGTTAGGCGATAGGGCTAAGTACAGCTGTGTGTCGTCTGCATAGCTGTGGTAAGCAATTTGGTTATTTCTCATTATTTGGCTCATTGGGAGCATATACAGGTTGAACAGGAGTGGCGCAAGAATTGAGCCTTGAGGGACTCCGCATGTCATGGATGTCCACTCAGACTTATGGTCTCCTATACTCACATAATAACCTCTCCCATCTAAGTATGACCTGAACCATTTTAGGACTATCCCAGAAAGCCCCACCCAGTTTTCCAGCCTGTCAAGAAGTATGTTATGATCGACAGTGTCAAATGCAGCACTGAGGTCGAGTAGTACCAGCACTGATAATTTTCCTGAATCAGTATTTAAGCGAATATCGTTTATTATCTTTATGAGCGCTGTCTCTGTGCTGTGGTGCGGTCGGAAACCAGATTGAAAATTGTCAAAGTATCCATTCGAGCTTAAGAATTTTTTCAGCTGATTGAAGACAACTTTTTCAATGATCTTGCCTTTGAAAGGAAGATTTGAGATCGGTCTATAGTTGCTTAATATGGTCTTATCCAGATTGCTCTTTTTCAGGAGGGGCTTGACAACTGCAGTTTTCAGGGAGTTTGGAAAACTCCCAGAGAGAAGTGAGGCATATACCACTTCTAGAAGATCTGCTTCTAAACTGTTTAGCACACTTTTGAAAAAAGATGTGGGAAGTGTGTCAAGGGCGCATGTTGATGTTTTAAGGTGTTGTACGGTTTCTTCCAAAATTTTGCCATCAATTTCTTTGAAGTCAGACATAGTAACTACTTTCTCAGGTGGTCTGATCTGTCTGACCCCAGTGCAACTCAAGGATGTGCTGATCACCTTTCTGATATTATTGATTTTCTCAGAGAAGAAAGAAGCAAACTCACTGCACTTGCTGTTTGAGAGCATTTCACTAGGAATCTGGCTTGGGGGGTTTGTCAGTCTCTCTACAGTAGCAAAAAGAGTGCGTGTGTTGTTTAAATTGCTGTTTATAATATTTGAGAAGAAAGTCTGTCTAGCTTTGCCTAGTTCCATATTGAAAGCATGCAGGCTGTCTTTGTAGATGTTATAATGGACTACAAGTTTTGTCTTCCGCCACATGCGCTCTGCTTTTCTGCATTGTCTTTTCATATGTTGCACTGCTGTTGAGTTTCTCCAAGGTGCTTTTTGTCTTCCACTCTTCTTCCTGACTTTAACAGGAGCAATATCATCAATTATATTTTTAACTTTTGAGTTAAAAGAATCAAGGAGAAAATCAACAGAGTCAGCAGATATGCTTGGTGTTAAGGATATAGCCTTCATAAATAGTACACTAGTGTTCTCATTTAAGCATCTCTTCTTGACAGACACAGATCCAGCTTCAGTGGCAGGAGAGATCAATATATCAAAGAAAATACAGAAATTATCAGACAGTGCTACATCCTTAATAAAAATCGATGAAATGTTTAGACCCTTACTGATAAGTAAATCTAGAGTGTGTCCATGATTGTGTGTGGGTCCATGTACATGCTGAGTCAGATCAAAAGTTTTTAAAACAGTTTTGATTTCTTTTGCCATATTGTTTTCTGCATTATCTATGTGAATGTTAAAATCTCCAGCAATGGCAAAACAGTCAAACTCTGAGGTAATTGTTGATAACAGTTCTGTAAAGTCCTCAGCAAAGGCTGGAGAATATTTTGGAGGCCTGTAAATAATGATAAGTAAAATGCGAGGAGCACCTTTTAACACAGTACCCAGATATTCGAAAGACGTGTAATTCCCAAATGATATTTGCTTACATTGATAGATATCTTTAAAAAGAGCAGCTAGACCCCCACCTCTCTTAACAGCTCTGCAGACACTCATAAAAGTAAAGTTAGGAGGGGCTGTTTCATTGAGGATTGTTGCACTGCAGCTGTCTTCTAGCCAGGTTTCATTTAGAAACATAAAGTCCAGGTTGTTTGTGGTTATTAAGTCGTTGACTAGAAGTGATTTATTTTTAAGTGAGCGAATGTTTAAAAGTGCTAACTTAACAGTCTTACTTTTTGTCCCCACAGCAATCTTAGTTTGACATGTAATAGGCACCAGATTAGTTGGGTTTGCTATACGGCTATTGAAGGCCTTAGACTTTCTATCTTGTAATAGAACAGCAATAGAGAAAGATACAGGCACACTGGGTTCCCGCTTGTTCTGTAAACATTTGAGAAAGTTACTGTTATCAAAGCGGGGACCCGACATACATCACTGAGAGCTGGTATCAGTTGTTTTTGGTTCACCTCGAGCAGATGGAGGAGGGTGTGGGCCCTGGCGTTTTGGCCGAAGAGGCCGAAGAGCTCTCACAGGAGGGGGCGGGCGAGCTCGGCGCGCAGGCTTCGGTGTTTGAGGTGCCTGACGATTTTTGGTTGGTATCTGGGGGCTTGCAGCAAAAGAGTGGGATAGTCTGGTTCCAGCATGGCCATACCGATGAAATAGTTGTCTCTGACTCCAGAAAAGATTGAAGTTGTCAATGAAGTTTACTCCTTTTATATTGCAGGTTTTTTGCAGCCATGTATTAATCCCAAGCAGCCGAGAAAACCTGTTTGTTCCTCTTGCTGGGAGTGGTCCACTGATGAATGTTTGAACTTTCAGTCTTTTAAGTGTTTCAAAAAGTTCATTGAAATCCTTCTTAAGGAGTTCTGACTGCTCTTTATGAATATCATTCTTCCCTACATGAATTATGAGTCGATTTGCAGTCTTATGTTTCATCAGAATGTTCTGAAGTTCCCTGTTTATATCAGAAGTTGTTGCCTTTGGAAGGCAGCATGTAGTTGTATCCCTGCTGCTAATGTTTCTGATTATGGAGTCCCCCACTATCAGAGTCCTGGGCTCGGCTGTGCTCGGAGCTGAGTGCCGCTGTCTGCTCGACCTTGAGCGCCAGTTAGCATCAGTGTTAGCTACTGGCTGATACAGTCTGTGTTCGATCACATTCATCACGTTTGGGGATTCCTCATTTACATTCATTAGTACTTCAAATCTGTTCTCAAGATGTATAGGTGTTGGTGGGAGACCAGTGTTTGCAATCCTTGTCAGAGCTGTATCTGGGGTAGAGGATGCTACTGCGGCAATATGTGGGGCTCGTGACAATCTGATGTCTCGAGTGCCTTTGGGTCTCGCTCCCTGTTTGTGCCATCGATTTGTAAGTCGATCGGCTTGTTTCTCTACCTGTCGAGGAGCACTAGTTTCATGGGACTCACCGGCTATATGCTGAGGGTGTCCATGACGAAGCTCTGTTGTGTGTTCCGTCTGGTTTGGTGGTCCCGTAAATAACTTTGTTTCAAGAACTGCAATCCTTTGTAAAAGTCTGTGGCAGTTAGTGCAGCAAGTAGATTCCAGAAGATGCATTTTCTCTCTTATCCTTGTAGGCAGTTGTGTTTTCCTTTCCCCGGAATGTAAGCTGGTCGGGTAGAAGAATTCTGCGTTTTTGTGGTAATCCAAACTTTGTCGTTTGAGCACTGTGCTGATTTGCTGAAGTTAAAATTAGGTGATAAAAGGAGCTAAAATATAAAAATATAGAAGATAAAATATAAAAGCGATAGAGCAAAGCGCGGAGCAGTAAGCAAGAGCGTCCGAACGGTAGCTGAGCTGAGCAGGAAGTCTTTAGAGCTTCTCTGAACTCATTTTTGGCTCCAACGAAGTTGCTTCCTTGATCAGACTTGATCTGACGAACAGCACCACGTATGGCGATGAAACATCGAAGGCCATTTATGAAGGCATCTGTCGACATGTCTTCAAGACTCTCAATATGAACAGCACGGGAGCTAAGGCAAGTGAAAAGAAGACCGTACCTCTTGTTCTCTTTTCTTCCTTGTTTTGTAAGGAATGGCCCGAAGCAGTCCATGCCGCAGAAAGTGAAGGGAGGTGATGGCTCCAACCGTTCAGGGGGTAGATCGGCCATCCTTTGCTCTTCCATAAGTTTGCGTTGCCGTCTACAGGTGACACATTGACGAATGTAGGATGCAACTGCCCGGTTGATTCCTGTAATCCAGTAGCCGCTGCGCCTTATTTCATTAATGGTAAGACCTTTACCTTGATGTTTCATCTTCTCATGGTGATAGGCAATAATCATCCTCGTGATGTGATGATCTTTGGGAATGATTGCAGGGTGCTTGATGAAGTTGGGAAGAGAGGAGTTGCACAGCCTCCCTCCCACCCTGAGGACACCGTCGTCGTGGAGAAAAGCGTCAAGAGCATGTAACGGATTGTGATGTGGTAGAGGGATCCCTTTGCTCAGCAGTTTCAACTCTTCTTGATACACATTTTTCTGCAGATCTTTGATTAAGCAATGTTCTGCCTCTTCTCGTTCAGTTACAGTGGTGAGACTGTTTGATCTATTCTTGCTTATGCGCCTGAGAATGCGTGCAACCGCTCGCGTAGCTAGCGACCATGATGAGAACTTAGACAAGCGATCAACGAGGCTCACGCATTCAGTAGTTTTGGTACTGAGCGCTAGAACACTCCTGACCTCTGGATCTCCGACTGTTAACTCTGGTACTTCATCTGTAGCCAGCTTTATTTCCTTGTTCCATAGGAACTTGGGCCCAGTGAGCCAGGTAGATGACAAAAGCTCACTGGCAGTTAAGCCCCGAGAAGCATGGTCAGCAGGATTCTCATTTGTTGGGACATATCGCCACTGTTGTGGGGCTGAGCTGAGCTGAATCTTCTGAACCCGGTTAGCCACAAACGTGTGAAATCGTCATGCTTCGTTTCTTATATAACCTAAGACCACTTTAGAGTCGGTCCAGAAGAACTCCTCTACATTAATACATCCCAATTCCTCCTTAAGCATGTTGCTTATCTTCACGGAAACAACTGCTGCTGTTAATTCTAATCTTGGGATGGTTGTGACCTTGGTTGGAGAGACACGTGATTTTCCTACAACTAAGGCACAATGAATATCTCCCTCTTCGTTTTGGAGTCGCAGGTATGAACACTGGCCGTAGCCCTTCATACTGGCATCAGAAAAGTGATGCAGATCTGTCTTTGAGACCCTTCCAAATCCAGCAGGAGAGTAGGTACGGGATATGGTGAAATTATCTAAGTGGGCTAGATCACTTCTCCATTGTTCCCATTTTGGGCGAAGCTCGTCAGTGAGAGGATCGTCCCAGCCAGTGCCCCGTCTGCACATCTCCTGAAGAATGATCTTCGCTTTGAGGACGACTGGCGCCACAAACCCAAGAGGATCGTACAGAGAAGCCACTGTAGATAAAATGCCGCGTCGAGTTGCAGGCTGTTCCTTGAGGCTGACATTAAGCCTGAAGCGGTCGGACTCCACATCCCATTGAATCCTGAGAGCTCTCTCAAGTGGCAAATCATCAAATGCAAGATCCATATCCTTCACGTTGGTTGCTCGTTCAGAGGGTGGTATACTCTCTAATACCTTTCTATCATTAGACACAAACTTATGCAGACGGAGACCACCCATGGCGCAGAGTTCACGAGCTTCCCTGGCAAGCTGAATAGCATCTTCAGTGTTTTCGACACTTGCAAGCCCATCATCTACATAAAAGTCCCTCATGACAAATCTCGAGCCTTGAGTGTAGATGTCCCGATTCTCCTTAGCTAGATGTTTCATCCCATAATTTGCACATCCCGGAGAGGAAGCTGCACCGAACAGATGCACTTTCATGCGAAACTCGCTGGGCTGTGAGTTCAAGTCTCCTTGCTTCCACCAAAGAAAGCGCAGGAAGTTGCGATCAGCTTCGTACACATGAAACTGATGAAACATCTTCTGAATGTCGCACATCAATGCAACGGGGTGCTGTCGGAAGTGGATGAGAACTCCACTCAAGTTGTTCAACATGTCAGGCCCAGAGAGGAGGTGATCATTCAAGCTTGTTCCTTTGTATCTGGCTGAGCAATCGAACACTACACTAAGTTTATCCGGCTTCTTCGCATGATGCACACCATGATGGGGAATGTACCATCTCTCCCCTTCACTCCCACTGTCCTTGACCTGCTCAGCATCTCCCTTTCCGATGACCTCCTCCATGAACTCAACATAATGCTTCTTATACCTTTCATCCCGTTGCAATTTCCTTTTAAGGTGAAGGAGGCGTGTCATAGCTGAGCCTTTGTTGTCAGGCAAGCTGGGTCTGGTTTTGAAGGGCAGAGGCATTTCATAATGGCCATGTATATTTTTCCTTATTCCCTCATCCAGTATGTCGAGGAATGTGATGTCGTCTTGTGACACAATTTTGCTGTCGTCACTGCCATCTTTGAAGTCAGACTCTAAAATGCGAATGACGTCGGTAGGAGTTATCGGAGGTAGCTCCTTAACTGTAATTCTGTGACACAGATGATGTGTGCTCAACGCATCATGGGTTTGTAGTGAGCGCCCTACAATACTCCATCCTAAATCCGTCCTTACAGCATAGGGTTCCTCATCTTCTCCTAAAAGGACTTGCCTTGGTGCCATAGCTCTTGAGCAGTTGTAGCCGATCAAAAGACCTACTACACAGTCCTTCAGTGGTTGGATTTCATCCACTATTTCTGCAAGATGACTCCATTGTTTAGCCGTCTCACAAGTGGGAATGTGAGAGCGGTTAACAGGTATGCAGTCCTTTGTATAGGCGACCGGAAGATCAACTTGAACTGCGGAACTATATCCTCTAACACGAAGTCCAGAAACACCTTCGCTTGTGAGCACTGTATCCTTACCACTCATAGTCGTCAACTTCAGTTTCACTGGATACTTGTCAACATTAAGACCATCACTCACTTCTTGGTCAATAAACGTAGTGTCGCTTTGAGTGTCAAGTAGTGCATAGACAAGTTTCTCAGTCGTTGGATCATTTTTAGATGAAACCCAGACTGGTATCACCATTGATGTGTTGGATGAGCCTTCACCTGCTACACTGAGTGATGTTGCAGCAGCGCCTCGATTTGTCTCTGGTTCTGCTGTAGACCTTTCTCTTTTATAGTTGTCATCATGCAGGGCTGTAGGATGCTTTCCCTTACAGTGGTCACACAAATGACGATGACGACAGTCTTTCACACTGTGGCCGGGTTTCAGGCATCCATAGCAGAGTTTCTTCTCCTTTATGTAGTTGCGTCGCTCAACCAACACCATCTCAGTGAACTTGGAGCATGCATGAAGCTGGTGTCTATTATCTTGACAAAGGATACATGAAGTCTTAACCTTCCTCTGTTCTGGCTTGTGGTTCTCATTGTCAGTGACTGTTTGAGTGGTAAGAACACCAGCCTTGTTTTTCTTCACATCTCTGAGATGTCTCTTCTCAGTGATAGAATCTGATGAACGAAGGGCATGAAAGGACGTAATGGGATTGCAAGCAATCTCAGCTTCATTTGACGTGAATCTAGCAAACTCCTTGAAACTTGGGAATTCTTGATTTTCATTTAGGCTTTGCGTGACTTGTCGGTTCCAGCTTAAAGCTGCCCAGTCTGGTAATTTGTGAACCAGCTTCCGATTCTCCTCCCAGTCATTTAATATGTCGAGACCCTTGACATAAGGCATGGCATCTTGACAAGCATTCAGAAAATCTGAGAAGCGTCTCAGTCCTTCAGCATCCCTTGATGGAATTCTCGGCCAGTTGGTGAGCTTCTCTCTGAATGCTTTCTGAATTGTGAATGGCTGGCCAAAGCGACGATTCAGTTTGTCCCATGCGTCTTGGTATGCTTCATTGTCATTTCGGTAGAAATTTCCATCTAAAACCTGCCGTGCTGGGCCACCAACGTATTTTTTCAGGTAGTATAGTTTTTCAGCTGATGTGATCACTCTTTGGTCAATGAGTGAGGTGAATGCTGCCTTCCATTCAATGAATTGTATGGGATCGCCATTGAAGACAAATGGCTCAGGAACAGGAAGCCTATTTAAGACTATGTTGTCTTGAAGGATCTGAGCGAGAGAGGGAATGTCTGTATAACGGGGCGATGCAACTTGAGAGAGGGGCACGGTAGATCCAGGCACATTCTTTGCTTCCATGTTCCTTTCCTTTTTAACATAGTTAGCATCCTTGTGTTCTGTCTCCTTTTCGTAAATCTTCAACTTGGCTTGAGCTGCCCGTATCTCTTTCTCTGCCTGCAATCGCTCCAACTCACGCCTTTGTGCCTCTAGAGCCTTGCGTTGTTGTTCCTCTAACTCTCTTATGGATTCTTTTTGCCTTTCTTCCTCTAGCAGCATCTGATAATTTGCTTCTTTCACTGCTAGTTCAGCTGCAGCATCTGCGCGTTTTGCTGTCATGACTGAAGTTATGGAGTAGTGGTCAGACTGGCTGTGACTTATCAAAGAAGCTGCGGATCCATAGACAGACTTTGCATAGTCATGGCGGAGCAGTTCATGAAGGCGGTGTCTTTCCTGCTGCTCATTAAACCCACTTTCATCATCTATAGCTCTGCTGTAGGCAATGTTGATGATTTCTGTGGTCACCGATTCACATGTATCAACTCTTCTTCTTATGTCGGTGGAGGGTGTGGTGAGATTTCGAATTTCATAATAAATGTTCATTACATCTTCTTTGTCTTTCTTAAGCTCTTCAATGAGAGGCCAGAGCTGACTCTCTGACATATAAGTCTTTAGCTGATCTCTTGCCTTCCGTGTGTGGAGCTTCCACTGCTCGTACATGGCAAACAGCCTTTTCTCTTTTTTCTTGGCCTCTTCATATTGATGTGCGCGCATCTTCTCGGTAGGGTGGCGTGTGCGTTCAGAGCGTCTTGGACCTTCAAGAGCATTATCATCCTTATTAAGCTTGCCTTGGAGATCAGTTAGACTTTGTTGTTTAGCTTCATTTGTTTCTTTCAGACACGGTCTCTCTGAGGAGTCTACCATTATGTGGGCTTCACCTTGTAAATCTTCATGCTGATAACCACCCATCTGCTCCTCCACCTCTATCTCATTACCTGACTCTGACATTATCACCTACAAATTTTAAACTCTAATGGCAGAAGAAGACCCCTTAGCAGATATAATAAAGCCCTCGTTATGAACTGTAAATATTAAATGTTCAGTCCGAGAAGCCGTTCATCCGTTGTTCGCCTTATTGCTGTACTCTTAGACTGTATAATAGTGGGTTAATACTCACAGTCCTGCATCAATGTCCGTGAATGAGGCTGTACTTGACCATTGAACCGAATCTGTGAGACCGCTGTCCAACGTAGGTCAGGCGCGAGGCGTGAAGATGCAGCTTGATGAGTCCATGCTGACACGATGTAGCAGAAGCTGTAGCCGGCGCCGTGAAGACCCTCCGTAGCCCGTCGTAGACAACACGTCGTCAGTATTGATGCGGGTAAAGCTCTTACTGTAGCAAAACCCCAGCCAGACAATGGTGAAGCGTACTGATATTTCAAAAAGCCTTTATTTTCTTACACCTTTTTCTTCTTGAAACACCGTAAGAGCTACAGGACAGATAAATAACATACAATTAGCTCTTACGAACCCAAACATAAGCCGAAGGCCACATTAAACAATATATTGTATATATAACAATATATAACAACATTACAAATAGCCATTTATAAAAACCCTTTTATGATGTTACCTCAGTCAGTATAAACAATGCTGAAAAGCTTATGTTAACATAACTTCACATGACATAAGCGATACACATTTAAACACTTCTTCAAGTCGAATAAATTAACCTACATATTAATGCACATAAACATTAAACAATTATTACTTATTTACTCTTTCTTTTTTTTGAGGGAGGGACTATTTAACAGAAATCGTAGTGTTTTTATTTTTACCCAGCTTCTTCAAGTTTGCATGGCGTGTGACATTTGGAACCTCGTTATTCCGTGATTCTAGGTAAGATTTGTATTGCATTAATCTGTGCCAGTCGTATTTTTGACAGTAGCACGTCTTTTTCAGTTCAGCTACATTCAATTTGACCAATCAGAGCCAAGCTTTTCAAGTCGAAGTCGAAGCAGAGTTAACTTAAGATACTGCCCTCAGAAGTTACTGGTTAAGTTGTCTTAATTGCTGTTTGCATAAATAATTTGCTCACTGTTT
Source organism: Leuciscus leuciscus (assembly GCF_965113295.1). Lineage (NCBI taxonomy): Eukaryota > Metazoa > Chordata > Actinopteri > Cypriniformes > Leuciscidae > Leuciscus > Leuciscus leuciscus. The sequence continues at coordinate 38,741,111 of NC_138738.1, read as the reverse complement.
AGTTTTTTCTTAGGTGGAGGTCTGCTATGCATTTACTAATATGACTTACACGTGGAATACTGATGTTAACCACTGTAACATGATGCTGACACTGATTTCTAGCAACTTCAGCACTGGGTATATAGTCAAAGTCTAAAGTCTTTGGTAAATCTGTTTAAAATCTATGTGGAGACATTTGCCTGTCTTAAAACAACTATAAAACATGGTCCAATGCATCTGTAAAATACACAATTAGTCATTATAACATGTACAATACAACATTACTTTTTATTTGCAAAATGAAGCGGTGTATTTATTTCTGATTTCCTGAACAATGTTATGATGTAGATTATCTTTGAAAATGTATGTTTTGAACATAAAGTTACTATGTCTTGAGCTGACCAGCCAATTATGGTAGTGTTTGTTGATTGGTGTTTATATTTGTTCAAGCTTGTCAACCATATTGCCTTTTTGATTACTTTCTAATATATATTTCTAATTACAGATAAATACAAAGATTAAATTGTTAAAAAGGATGCTTATAAGAGAGCATACATCTGAAACAGCTGAGGCTGTGAAGGGTTTTGATTATATTACCCACCAGGTACATTGTACTCAGCGTACTGACATTCTTAAAAAAAAAAAAAAATCATTCATCATAATTTGCCTTGTATGTATGTATGTATGTATGTATGTATGTATGTATGCATGTATGTATAATATATTAGCCTTGTATGCCTTATATATATAAGAAGAGAGTAGTAAGATTTTTGAATCAGGCCTATTGAAAGGTGATTCGGTCAGTCTTGGTAGGAAAATGTTAGCAACGTGTCCATTTCAGCCGTCTATTTGTGCTTCCTTTGAGTCATTCACGTAAAAATCTGTTTATTGAATTGTTTTTTGGTAAAGCTGCAAGTCACTTGTCCTAGTTGTCCTGACATACAATATTTTGCACACCTTCTAATTTCCTTAAATCTTTGCAACAGAGGTGAAGAGAGTGCATGTTAGCATGACCACAATAGACACGTTCATTGGAAATACCCCAGGTCAGGGGTCAGCAAGTAAGTTTAGCATCGGGCCACAAAAACATTTTACCACTAGATGGCGGGCCAAAGGATAATCTATTATGAATTTAATATTATTTAATATTATGATATACTATTTTATACACACACCCACATATATATATATATATATATATATATATGTGTTTGTGTGTGTATAAAATAGTATATTATAATATTTAATAATCACTTTAATAAACACATTGTTAATAACTGCTATTCTAAGCTAAATGGCACGTAAAGTGAATTGAACTGTCACTAGATGACAGCAGTAATACTAAATGTGTGTGTATGCTTGTGTGTGATATTCCAGATTGTTGAATCATACACCTGTGGGAGGAAGACGGCTCGCTGGCCCATGGCTGTATTCCTCAACATGATTGATGTCTCGGCCTACAATGCTTTTGTGATCTGGAGGGAAATAAATCCCACTTGGAGACAGGGGGATAGCTACAGGAGGAGGCATTTTCTGGAGGAGCTAGGAAGAGCGTTCGTGTCCCCCTTGCCAAGGGATGTAAAAACAAGCATCATTTGCACAAAGTGCAATCATCCAAATTGCAAGAGACACTCAGTTGTGATCTGTGACATGTGCAACAAACACTAATTACAGTTAGTATGTAAATAATATGCACATAATATGTAAATATAGTTAGGATGATATTTAAAACACTTATTTTATTATTTTTTTCTCTATTTTCCATTGACTAATAATTATACTTTTGCTGTTATTTTAGTTTTTTGTTCATAATTGCTGTTGCCTTTTGAAGATGAGTTACTGTTCATTGAATGGTACAAAAAAATAGATTTAATGAAAACGTTTATTATAAAAGGTTTTAAAAAATGTTATGACTGAATGAATTGCATTTTTATTAAATTAGAATTAAAACAATGGGTAACAAAATGCTTTCCATTTCTTCTCTTTCCAACGCAATGTTCAGGTTTGACTGTATTATAAAGTAAAACTGGCACTTCAAATTACCATTTAAACCAAACCAAACAAACAAACAAACTTGACAAAAGTAGTCTTTGAGAATCTCTTAAAGGGATAGTTCACTTTGAAATTCATTTTTGGTATGTTTTAGCTTACCTCAAGGGCATCCAAGATGTAGGTGTCTTTTTTTCCGCAGTAGTTTCAATTTTGATATTTTTAGGTCAAACCGTTCTTGTCTGTCAGTCATATAATGCAGGTCTATGGTCACCACCTCAAACAGCATGCACAGAGTCCAAATTAAAACAATTCCCCATCGTAAGTACACATTGATGGCCTAAGACACGAAACGAGCGGTTTGTGTGAGAAAATGAACAGTATTTATATCGTTTTTACCATTTATACACAGCCATGTCCAAGTGATCTGATCTGACGTGTATGCAGACTGGTGCATAGATATATACACTAGATGTCGCCTTGTCTACGGCAGTTCACTGAACGAATGTCTTTAAGGCGACATCTTAAAGCTTGCATGCTCTTTGAGATAATGACCATAGACCTGCATTATATGACTGACCAAAAATGTATTTCAAAGTGAACTATCCCTTTAATATATATTCAAATCCACAACCTGAAAAAAACAACAATGTAATTCACAAGCCTTTCTACAGAGAACTGTACATCCATCTAGTACACTACACTACACTTACACTATGATACTCATGCTCACTGCTCTCACCAGATGGCACCAATCTGACAAAAATTAGATTTTAAAGGCCTAGTCTCTATTTTAACCTGAAATACAGCATTAATTGATAAATAATGAAAATTATATATATATTATATATATTATCATTTTGTTCAATGGGAAAAAATAGATCATAATTATTGCATAAATATTAATTATTACAATAAAATACTCTCTCAAAATACAAAAAAGAAAAAGAAAAAATATTATTGAACAAAACTTTTACATTGATTTTACTGGGGAAAAATCAATTTCACTTTTGACTGCGAAGGTCCTGAGTGTGGCTCCCAAATGAAGAACCCCAGATTAAGTATGTCCAAAAAAGCACAATTTAAATACATTTCCTTTTCACCTGGGCTATCATCTCTGAGTGTTCACAATCATCTGTAAAGGTGTTTCCCTCTAAGCTGCTTGAACAGTGACGGTCTTGAATCCACGGAGGACGGTGGAGCGATATGTCAAGTCTAAACTAGCGTGAAGCATCTTGGCTCCCGTCATCCTGGGAATGAAACGGATGGGCCTCCTCATGGTTTCTCGAGGCAGGATCGTAAGCCTGAGATATAAAGAACAGGACATTTCAAGACAAGGAAATCACTATTACTACTGCTCATGTTTAGGGTTAGTGATTTACACAAAAAAACAATAAGGATTCATCTTAAATCTAGATTAAATCAAGGCTTATATAATAATTCTGTTGCAGCAAACAAAAAAACTTGCATTTAAAGCATAATTTTGATCCTGGCTTTAATTTACATTTAAGATAGATTAACTTTAATTCTGTTGGTCCACTACTTTAAGTCTCAGAGTTTATATTTGTACTATGGGGCAAATCTGCAAGTTTAACACACAAATTAATGTACACTGTTTCTGTTATGCATATGATTACACAATACACACAGAGAAACTGAAATAAACAGTGATTTTAGTGCTTCTGAAATGCAGGCCGGTGCAGGTACTGACACTTTTAATAGACACAGCTGCAGTGAAACTGATGTCACAGATAAACAAGATAAAGATGTCAAAAATGTCAGGAACAACCCCACCCACTTTACAGATATTACTGTATGTACTCGACTGTTAGACGCCCTTCAGAGTCAGGTATGTGAGCTAAATTTACCATGGGAATCATGTGTGTGCTAAAATACCAACGTTACTATACACAGTGACTATTAAATCAAAATAGATGAATATGGGATCTTTTTAAACAGTGTAAGAATGTTTCTGTAATTTTAATTACTTTAATGATTATTGTATTATTTATCTAAGTAAAGTCACTATGGTATTATGGTCACCATGGTACATTTTTACAATTACATGTTTTACATGTTTGAGCATCAGCCCAACACACCGTATCAACCAATGGTGTGTGTTTGGGGCGGAGCTATCTGTTTGCCTGACCAATGGCAGACAGGGGTGTGTTTGAGAAACCTTTTCGAATCATTAATTTAACTGAATTACATGGTTATTTATGTGCATTTATTTGGTGATCGATCGCTCCAAAAACTGAAATGAAACACTTCACGTACCTCATCTGAACCTTCTCCTCCAAGAGTCCTGAACCCGCTACGATGAGGTCACCGCTCACTGCAATACTGAACGGGTTGGTAAAGGTTACCGTGGCAACTTGCTGTGTGTTAATAATGACCGAGGACTCGTTTTGAATCTGGAAGAAAACACAGGGTTCTTATTAAATTGCTTTATTTTTTTTATTACTTGTGAATTCAATTATGCCAAAAATCTATTTTTATAATATCCTATGATCTTGGAGTGATGCACGTGTTTACAAAAAATAATCTGAAAACACTTTAATTTAGTAACAAAACAAACATTGTGTTGTTTCTTAAAGTCAACATGAAACTGCATTTGCAACCCATTATATAATGGGGCTCTTTTTTGTCCATGAAAGGAGCTCAATATATATATACAGTGGGTACGGAAAGTATTCAGACCCCCTTACATTTTTCACTCTTTGTTATATTGCAGCCATTTGCTAAAATCATTTAAGTTCATTTTTTTTCCTCATTATTGTACACACAGCACCCCATATTGACAGAAAAACACAGAATTGTTGACATTTTTGCACATTTATTAAAAAAGAAAAACTGAAATATCACATGGTCCTAAGTATTCAGACCCTTTGCTGTGACACATATATATTTAACTCAGGTGCTGTCCATTTCTTCTGATCATCCTTGAGATGGTTCTACACCTTCATTTGAGTCCAGCTGTGTTTGATTATACTGATTGGACTTGATTAGGAAAGCCACACACCTGTCTATATAAGTCAAGTCAAGTCAAGTCAAGTCAAGTTTATTTGTATAGCACTTTTCACAATACAGATTGTATCAAAGCAGCTTCACAGTATTAAATTAAAATAATACAACAAAGTTTGTTTCAAGAGGAATTTATTGATTGATAAAATTAAATTAAATATCCCCAAAATATCCCCAAGCACACAGCTATATAAGACCTTACAGCTCACAGTGCATGCCAGAGCAAATGAGAATCATGAGGTCAAAGGAACTGCCTGAAGAGCTCAGAGACAGAATTGTGACAAGGCACAGATCTGGCCAAGGTTACAAAAAAAATTCTGCTGCACTTAAGGTTCCTAAGAGCACAGTGGCCTCCATAATCCTTAAATGGAAGACGTTTGGGACGACCAGAACCCTTCCTAGAGCTGGCCGTCCGGCCAAACTGAGCTATCGGGGGAGAAGAGCCTTGGTGAGAGAGGTAAAGAAGAACCTAAAGATCACTGTGGCTGAGCTCCAGAGATGCAGTCGGGAGATGGGAGAAAGTTGTATTAAGTCAACCATCACTGCAGCCATCCACCAGTCGGGGCTTTATGGCAGAGTGGCCCGACGGAAGCCTCTCAGTGCAAGACACATGAAAGCACACCTGAAGGACTCCAAGATGGTGATAATTAAGATTCTCTGGTCTGATGAGACCAAAATAGAACTTTTTGGCCTTAATTCTAAGCGGTATGTGTGGAGAAAACCAGGCACTGCTCATCACCTGTCCAATACAGTCTCAACAGTGAAGCATGGTGGTGGCAGCATCATGCTGTGGGGGTGTTTTTCAGCTGCAGGGACAGGACGACTGGTTGCAATCGAGGGAAAAATGAATGCGGCCAAGTACAGGGATATCCTGGACGAAAACCTTCTCCAGAGTGCTCTGGACCTCAGACTGGGCCGAAGGTTCACCTTCCAACAAGACAATGACCCCAAGCACACAGCTAAAATAACGAAGGAGTGGCTTCACAACAACTCCGTGACTGTTCTTGAATGGCCCAGCCAGAGCCCTGACTTAAACCCAATTGAGCATCTCTGGAGAGACCTGAAAATGGCTGTCCACCAACGTTTACCATCCAACCTGACAGAACTGGAGAGGATCTGCAAGGAGGAATGGCAGAGGATACCCAAATCCAGGTGTGAAAAACTTGTTGCATCTTTCCCAAAAAGACTCATGGCTGTATTAGATCAAAAGGGTGCTTCTACTAAATACCGAGCAAAGGGTCTGAATACTTAGGACCAGTGGTGTAGTAAGGTTGGTAAACTATAAATTCTGGTGGACCACAACTTAATCACCCGGCAAGGTGGGCCACTGCCTACCGGTGTATGTGTATCCTGATGACATCGCTATAGGCTATCATTTGATGGTACTACCAAGGGTATCACTGGTTGTTCCCTCATCATAGGTCACACAATCACTATTCAATTCATACATTAATCTAAGTTCTTGTTAAAGAGACTCAAAAAGGAATAATATGGTTGAAATCTATAAAGTTTACTAAATGACAAAACAGAGAGAACAAAAATATTTAAGAGAGATCGAGAGGGAGGCTTATATCCAGGGCTTCCAATGCAATGCACTTGTGCATAATAATTAGGGATTTGGGATTATTTTCATAGTTGATTAATCTGTTGAATATTTCCTCGATTAATTGATTAGTTGTTTGGTCTATCAGAAAATGTGGATCAGTGTTTCCCTGTAGAGGGAAAAGTCTTTAACCTGGTGCAGGCTTGATTCCCTCTGAATCTCTTGTACAGTTGGGTTTTGACATATGCTCCCTACATTAAACCAGCTGCCTGTAATAAAATAAAAATAAAACGTTTTTCAATTCTGCATCGTTTTAATGATTTCCTGTTGCGGCTGCGATCAAGTTTCATTCTCGCGCAGCTTCACGAGCGTGTGTTTTCTGCTACGTGTGTGCGCCGGTCTCTTTGTTCCGTGTGTGTGTGTGTGTGTGTGTGTGTGTGTGTCTCGGCGCGCTGCGCTCTCTGCTCCGTGTTTGCGCGCTACGCGTTCTGCTCTGTAGTTAACGGCCCAAATGCTCGAATCATGTGCCGATCGGCGATCACGCACTGGAAAAGCAAAGTCCGCTCAAATAATGTGAAATTTAGAGGTGGATAAACGCAATGTAGAGGTGGATAAACGCACTTTGGAGGTGGGCAAACGCTATTTCCAAATTTTGGGAGGTGCGTAAACGGCGTTTACGTGCGTTTAGCCTCCACTACATCCCTGCTTAGGACCATGTGATATTTCAGTTTTTCTTTTTTAATAAATATGCAAAAATGTCAACAATTCTGTGTTTTTCTGTCAATATGGGGTGCTGTGTGTACAATAATGAGGAACAAAATGAACTTAAATAATTTTAGCAAATGGCTGCAATATAACAAAGAGTGAAAAATTTAAGGGGGTCTGAATACTTTTCATACCCACTGTATATTACATTTACATTTTACATTTATTCATTTAGCTGACGCTTTTATCCAAAGCGACTTACAATTGCAATATATGTCAGAGGTCGCACGCCTCTGGAGCAACTAGGGGTTAAGTGTCTTGCTCAGGGACACATTGGTGTCTCACAGTGGATTCGAACCTGGGTCTCTCACACCAAAGGCATGCGTCTTATCCATTGCGCCACCACCACCCATATTAGGGATGGACGATATATCAGCCACCATATCAGTATCGGCAGATATATATGTCAAATTATTAGGGTTATTATTTTCGTCCTGTTATTAAGATGGCAGATATATTAAAGCCGATAAATAATGGATTATTTCCTACAGCTGAGACACTTCAGATGTGCACTGTTCGCCATGATGGTTTAGAATTGCTTTAAATATGACTAGAATCATTACAAATAAGGAAAATACAGTAAAGTGCAACATGTGCAGCGCAAGTCTGGCATATCGGCTACATAAAATTATAATGAGAAAAATTATAATTGTGTGCTTGGGACATTGCTTTTAATGGTGAGACTTTTGTTTTTGTAATCATGCTCTCAAAAATTATATAAAAATTTTGATTTATCGGCCAATATACCAGTTATCGGCTTAGAAATTTGAAAGAATTATCGGTATCGGGCAAAATTTTCATATCGGTGATTCCTAATATATACAGGTGCTGGTCATAAAATTAGAATATCATCAAAAAGTTGATTTATTTCAAGAATTCAACTTAACAGGTGAAACTAATATATTATATAGACTCATTACATGCAAAGTGAGATATTTCAAGCCTTTATTTGTTATAATTTTGATGATTATGGCTTAAAGCTTATGAAACCCACGAAATCAAAATCCCAGAAAATAAGAATATTACATGAAATCACACAGTAATTACACAGTGATGCCATGGTCATTGAACCAGGTTTTGGTTCTTTTGGCAGTGTGGGCAGGTGCAAATCCCGCTGGAAAATGAAGTCCGCATCTCCATAAAGCTTGTCTGCTGAAGGAAGCATGAAGTGCTCTGGAAATGTCCTGGTAGACGCTGCGTTGAGTGGACAGCACAGTGGACCAACACCAGCCGATGACATGGCTCCCAAACCAACACAGACTGTGAAAACTTCACACTGGACTTCAAGCATCTTGGATTGTGTGCCTCTCCATTCTTCCTCCAGACTCTGGGACCTTGGTTTCCAAATGAGATGCAAAATTTGCTCTCATCAGAAAAGAGGACTTTGGTCCACTGTGCTTTATTAAATCCAGAGTCAGCGCAGCCGTCTACCAGGACATTTTCAGAGCACTTCATGCTTCCTTCATTTTCAAGCAGGATTTGCCCCTGCCCACACTGCCAAAAGAACCATAACCTGGTTCAATGACCATGGTATTACTCTGTAATTACTGTGTGATTTCATGTAATATTCTAATTTTCTGGGATTTTGATTTCGTGGGTTTCATAAGCTGTAAGCCATAATCATCAAAATTATAACAAATAAAGGCTTGAAATATCTCACTTTGCATGTAATGACCCAGTGGGCATTTGATGTCAATTTAACATCAATATGACATCAAACATTGATGTCAAAATTACGTCACGAAATAGGTCAAAAATGAAAGTCATATTGACGTCAAAGTGTCGATGTCAATTTGATGTCAAGATTTTGACCTCTGCTGATGTCATTTTGACATGGTGTTTTGCTGATTTATTTTGGTGTCAATTCAACATTTATTTGATGTCAAGATGTCATGATGTTGATCCCAGCAGGCACAGGATATAGACTACAACGTCGGTCAGACTTTGGATTATGGTTGAAAATGAAAGTCGGTTTGATGTCTAAATCCAATGTTTGTTTGACGTCAGGCTCCAATGTTGGGCAGTCGTTGAATTTTGGTTGGAATAAACCAAACAAAAAGGTGAAATGCATGGCCGTACACTTATTACCAGCTTCACTTAAAACTAACCAGATTTACTTTATTTAATTTCCGCTTTAATCAATAGTTGTATTTTAAAGTCACCATGATGGTGGTTAGCGTTTGCTTTAGTTGGACTCTTGACTTTTTAGTATAAATTTTTCTCTGGCTGCTATAAATGTGTGTTTATAAATCACATTTGTTGTGGCAAAAAAAGCCATGAGGAAGTTTAGATCAGGTGATGTTGGCTGTTTATTGATGATGATGATGATATCATCATGTAATTGCCTGAATCCCTGATCTTATTCAGTGTCTAATGTTTAGATTATATAGGACTTGTGTTTTTAATGTTTTTTTACAATAGAAGACAATTGATTTTACAGCATGAGAGCAATGTTGCTTAATTAATATAAATGATTTTCAAAACATTTAGTGCATTAAACTTTTTCCTCTACATTATTACTTAGCCATCAAGAATCAGTGTATGACTCTCAACAATGGTGACAATCAGTGAAATGTTTCAGCTGCAGTGCATGCTGGGTACCACTAATCAAAACTCACCCATATATCCCAGCATGCATTGCGGCTTTAATAAATTATGCAGCTGGAGTTGATCTGATTATCTGGATATTTTGTTTGATTGTCACCATTGTTGAGATTCATATGCTGTTTCTTGATGTCTGTGTGTGTCTGAGTACTGCCATAGATGAAAGGTTTTTGTGCACTAAATAGTTTTAAAAAATCAAGTATATTTTTTGATAAACAACACTGCTAGACTTGCTGTAGAATCAAATGACTTCTATTATGAATAAAACAATGTTAAAACCACAAGTCCTATATAATCAAAGCATCAGACACTAAATAAGATCAGGGATTCAAGCAATTACATGATGATATCATCATCATCATCATCATCATCATCATCATCAATAAACAGCCAACATTACCCAATCTCATTTTCTCATGGCGCTTTTAGCTACAACAACTGTGCTTTATAAACACTCAATTATAACAGCCAGAGAAAAGTTTATATTACAGAGTCAAGGGTCAAGAGAACAACTAAAGCAAACGCTAACCACCATCATGGTGATTTAAAAATACAAAATATCATTTCTTTAAACCGGAAATTAAATAAAGTAAATCTGGTTAGTTTTAAGTGAAGCTGGTAATAAGTGTACGGTAGGGCTGGGCGATTTAAATCGCCCAGCCCTAGTGTACGGCCATGCATTTCACCTTTTTGTTTGGTGTATTCCAGCCAAAATTGAACGATTGCCCAATGTTGGAGCTTGACGTCAAACAAACATTGGATTTAGATGTCAATCCGACTTTCATTTTCAACCAAAATCCAACGTCTGACCGACGCTGTAGTCTATATCCTGTGCCTGCTGGGCATCTATTTGACGTCAGGATGCCATGATGTTGATGTCATTTTAATGCTATTTTGATATCATTCAATATCAAGCTCCAATATCAGATTAAATTGACCTTTTATAGTATATGCAATTATAGTGTCTGCTGTCATTTTAAACGTGAACTAAATGTAAATATGCTAGGATTTAAATAAATAAAAACACACATGCAAAATACATAGACCTAGGTCTACAACTTTCAAGATCATTCAGGCTAGGTCTTTTAGATGTTGAAAATGAGTCACATTGATTTACAATGAGTAATAAATATACTTTTTTCCGACATTTCCAACATTGTTTTGACATAAATTTCACATAAATTTGACGTCTTGTTTCCTGACATCAAATCAACATCGATTTAATGTCAATGATATTGACCTGAGATGTAGGGACCAGAAAAAAACATGTCAGATTGATACCTTTGTTAGGCATCTTTACAACCACAAGGAAATAATTACAAAATATAATGAAAATATGCATATTCATTTGACCATGGTGGTCAAAATCTTGACAATTTGTTGATGTAAAATTGACGTCAAGGTGGCCGCTGGGGAGTCTATATAATATATTAGTTTCACCTGTTAAGTTGAATTCTTGAAATAAATCAACTTTTTGATAATATTCAAATTTTATGACCAGCACCCGTATATATATAGGCTATAATATAATATAATATAATATAATATAATATACACACATATATATATATATATGGAATCACTGATATGAACATTTTCCCCAATACCGATAATTCTTTTAAATTGAAAAAAAGGAATGTCTATGATGGGCCACCAATACCTGTATATTGAGGGCAGGGCTGCTGATGTTAAACTCTACTGAAGCCAGCACTCTCTTCTGAGACTTCACGTCCTCTATAACCACAGCCAGGTTAACCAGGCAATCCTCCATAGCCTCATTCAGCATGTAATTGTTGAAGGAGATCTCGTGTTCTACAGTCACAGCTGGTGGAGTACAACAAACAGGGCTTGTTGATTGTGTTGATTGTGTAGGGCTGAGCAAATATGGGCAGAACTCTTTACTGACATAGGACTTCAAAAATCCATTTAAAAAGGTATACATATTGAATCTTAATTCATAGTGAATTAAACGTGGCACAATGGCCTTAAAGGGATAGTTCAGGATTTTAGACATGAATCTCTATAGCTTCCCCATAAGCAGTGTGGTGCATTGACCATGACTTACCCCCGACAGCGTCCTGTGAGCCGAGCTCCGGTCCAGTTTTGGTCAAGATGAAATTAGTCCGGCAAGTTTGCTGGGGTCACGGCAATAAAGTTTTTTTCTTCTCAAATCAATATGTGTTCAAAAGAGTGATATATTTGCAGCACAAAACCGCTGTCTATGGAGAGGTCAGACCTCGTAATGGCTTGGCACTATTTTCTTCCCCGTCATATCACTGCGCGCTGCCGCTACCTACAGCCAGCTGGGAGCCGCGCACGTGTCACTTTGTTTACAGCTCGTAAAGAGAACGATAACATGTCTGACTACAGCAGCGACGATGACAACATTGACTTCGACACACAGCCAAAAGGATATCTTCTTTATCTTCGCCAGTTTGGTGTTCACATTGAAGCCCAGAGCAATGAGCCAAAGTCGCCTCAGAGCAACATCTGCCACAGGAAATCTTTGAAATGTGTGAGGAGAAAGCGCCACATCTTTGTTTGTACAGTCCGGATAGTCACAAGTCCGCACCATTTTCTACAAAGCTTGTACAAACTGATCGCTCTTGGTGAGTAGCTATGTTAGCTCGTTCGTGTAGCTGTTCTGAGCACGTAAACACTGCTGTAAACACTGCCGAACAACTGAAAAAGTGGTGTGCGCCTGCGCAGCTCGCAGCTGGCTGTAGGTAGCGGCAGCGCGCAGTGATATGACAGGGGAGAAAATAGTGCCAAGCCATTACGAGGTCTGACCTCTCCATAGACAACGTTTTAGTGACGCAAATATATCACTCTTTTGAACACATATTGATTTGAGAAGAAAAAAGCTTTATTGCCGTGACCCCAGCAATCTTGCCGGACTAATTTCATCTTGACCAAAACTGGACCGGAGCTCGGCTCACAGGACGCTGTCGGGGGTAAGTCATGGTCAATGCACCACACTGCTTATGGGGAAGCTATAGAGATTCATGTCTAAAATCCTGAACTATCCCTTTAATCATCACAGTATGCTAATGCCTATCTAGTGCAAGGGATTTCATCAATATGCTGACTGAAGACTTTACATGACATCTGCTTTCTACTGTTTATTTACTAGTGTGTTCTAATATGTCACTATTGGCGCTTTTCCACTGCATGGTACGGCTCGGTTCGGCTCGGTACGGTTCGACTCGGCGCGGAACGGTTCGGCTCGCTTCGCTTTTCCACTGCGTGGTACGACTCGACTCGGTACGGCACGGTTCGGTTCGCTTTAGCTTGGTTGCTTTTCCACTGCAGTTAGTACCGCTTCAAAGTGGGTGGGACTGATCGTTATAGTTGCCGTCTCTACTGCCATGACATCATCATATTAAATGCGAATTTTTCATTCCGTGTTTCCCCATCCGCTCAAGTACACCACGTCTGCACCTCGTCCACTGACCACGATTCAGCCATTTCTTTTTTTTTTAAGTTTATACTCTTTTTTTTTTTTTAAGCAAATACTTTTAAAACAGGCGCTACAGTGTTGGCTGTTGTCTACTGGCTATTTAAATCTAGCGGGTTTAGTGTCTCGTGTTGTAAATACAATGATGCTGGTATTGATGATTCTGTCTGACCAATCAGTGTTCTGCAGTGTTTTCACGTCACATTTTAGTATCGGTACGGTACGCTTGGAACCTCAACAGAGGTGGTACCATTTAAAGCGAGCCGAAGCGAGCCGAACCGTACCGTACCATGCAGTGGAAATGCGTCATAAGTGAGCCGTACTGAACCGAGCCGTACCGTACCATGCAGTGGAAAAGCGCCATATGTCATGTTTGGTCTCATCTGACAGCCTATAAACTGAAATGAATGGTGGTAAATTTATTTAGAGATATTAAAGTATCCTAATGTACAATCTAGGTACTATTGGTTAAACATGCATTGAGGAGAAGATGTTAATGTTCTTCTCCCCCTCTGTATCTCCACCCATTTGCCTCATCTTTTGGTTTTCAGCCAGTCGGTTTCGGTTTTGGTATTGCAGTCAAGTTTATAACTTTCGTTATCTAAACGTTCAGGTTAAATCCTATGTTCCCTTATCGACTCGGTCCCTCGACATTACGTATGGGGAAATCCATTTTCCTCGAAATGCTGAAGCCTGATTTGAATAACCCTTTTGCTTGCAAATAGCCAATGGCGCCCGCGCCCTCATCTGATTGGCTGACAGCCTGCAGTATAGATGACATCGGGCGCCAAAAACCTCAGAATCTTTCTTCTTCACCTGGAGCCTGGTTTCACCATGGATTCACGCAATCAGAGTGGACAAAGTGGATTATCCCCTCTCGCGTTCCGGCGGATTTTTGCTCTAAAACGAAGAAATTTCTCTTTGCCGCACGTGTGGTGGTCCTATCGACTTCCCGGACGCATACGAGCAGTGTGTGCTGTGTCGAGCACACGCGGAGGCGGCACTCGAAGGATCAGGTTGTCGAGCCTGTGAGGAACTCCCTATCAAGATCCTTCGTTCAAGGCTGGCCGTTACCCGTCGAGCCGCGGGCCGGGAGACTGCAGAGAGCTCCGTCTATGGACTCTGTCGAGGAGTTGGTGTCGCCCACGCCGACGCCAACGCCGCCCTCACGTATCGGAACCTCTCACCTACGCTGAGGCCAGTTACCGCCCTCCGAAGGAAGCGCGGGTATAGTGAGGACGACGCCATGTCCACGAGCACCTCCGACCCGGAAGCGTGGTCTGAGGCTCCTTCAGAAGCCACCCCACCCTCGCTGGACGCAGAGCTCATGGCTATTCTTACGGGGGCAGTAGCGGACTTGGAGCTAGACTGGGCAGCCCCCAAAGAACAGCCATCTAGGAAGTGGATGGACGGGTCCTTCCTCGACGCGGGCCGTCAGGCGGACGCCCCTCAGAGACCCGCGCCCTTTTTCCCTGAGCTCCACGGGGAGCTCACCCGTTCATGGCACTCCCCTCACTCAGCCTGAGCCCATGCACAGGGTACCCAGCTGCTGACAACAGTGGAAGGGGCGGAGAAATTGGGTTTCACGCGACCGCCTCCCGTCGAGGACGCTGTCACGGCCCACCTGTGTCCTTCTCCTGGATGGAAAACCGCCTCATTGCCTTCCAGGCCATGTGGAGCCACTGCCCACATCGCTGAGAAGGCATATATCTCAGCTGAACATGCAGCATCTGCCCTCCACACGATGGCAATTCTGCAGGTCTTCCAAACTCGACTCTTGGGGTCCCTGGACGAGGAAGGCCGCCAGGCGCGCATCCCAGAGCGCGAGAGAGCGACACGAGCCTGAACCGCCGCTTCGCCAGAGGCAATTCAGGAAGCCCCGTTTCGGCACGAAACCGACCTCTAGCAGCCAAGGGCGGCCGGCGGACAAGAAGGGGCAGCGTTCCTGATGTTCATGCCAGGAGGAAGAGAGCGCGGGCCGTGCACGACAACAGAGTTCCCTCGGCAACCTACAGTGAAGCCCGAGAATGTTGTTGTCAATGTTATGAAACTGCTGTGTTCTGTTTCAATAAACATAAAACATTACAT
The DNA here is from genome assembly GCF_965113295.1 of Leuciscus leuciscus. Taxonomy (NCBI): domain Eukaryota; kingdom Metazoa; phylum Chordata; class Actinopteri; order Cypriniformes; family Leuciscidae; genus Leuciscus; species Leuciscus leuciscus. The sequence goes on along the minus strand of NC_138738.1, from coordinate 38,725,662 downwards.
GTCTCAGCAAAAGAGCTCTTTTCCTCCCTTGACTATTACCCGCGACATAAGCGAAGCCTCTCTCGGCAACCCGAGGATGTGATTTCGTGTGTCCCCGTGCAAAGAGCCGAGGACGAGTCACCGGCCACTCATATAGCTGTCAATGCTTCGCCGGCGGGTTAGCGTTAATGCCCCCTCTATCGAGCCACCTGAGCGCGTGGTCGACGCTCCCAGCAGCGTCAGATTTGGTAATCAACACTGTAAAACACGGCTATACGCTTCAGATCGCTCGCAGACCACCCCGTTTCGGCGGCGTGATTATGTCAGAAGTATCAGAACAGAGCGCCCTGCTGCTACGGGCAGAAATCTCCTCTCTCCTGGCCAAACAAGCAGTAGAGATAGTGCCCAGGGAACAGAGAAATTGCAGGTTTTACAGCCACTATTTTCTAGTCCCGAAAAAGGATGGAGGTATGCGCCCCATCTTAGACCTGATATTACTGAACAAAGCGCTCGCGAAACGCGCGTTCAAGATGATTACGGTGAAGCAAATCCTCGCGCATATTCAGCCCGAGGATTACTTCAACGCAGTAGATCTGAAGGATGCATACTTTCACATTCAGATAGCCCCGCATCACAGGCGCTTTCTGCGTTTTGCATTCTAAGGTGTCGCATACCAATTCAAAGTGTTGCCGTTTGGGCTGGCTCTGGCCCCCGCGTATTTACAATGTGCATGAATGCAGCGCTTGCACCCGAAGCTCAGTGGGATGCGAATACTGTCTCGACGACTGGCTAGACATCGCTCAATCGAGAGGCGCTCTCGAGGAACACAGACACAGACTCCTCGCCCATCTGACATGCCTGGGACTGTCTTTGAACATACAGAAGAGCATGCTTCAGGGGGAGCCCTCTGCGATGGCAGACCAGCGTTTGGTACGTGGGCGGGGGACCAGAAGTGCTGGCATATAAACTACTTGGAGATGGAAGCGGTTCGTTTAGCTCTTGAGAGCTTCCTCCTGTTCATGAAGGACCGTCATGTTCTCATCAGAATGGACAACATGGTGGTGGTGGCGTACATCAATCGCCAGGGAGGGTTGCGTTCGCGGTCCCTGCAGTGCTTAGCGAGGCAGCTGCTCTTGTAAAATGGTAAATGGTAAATTGACTGCATTTATATAGCGCTTTCACAGACCTATGGCCACCAAAGCGCTTTACATATAGCCTCACATTCACCCATTCACTCACACATTCATACACCGACGGCGGTGTCAGCCATGCAAGGCGCCTACATGAACCACTAAGCCACTACTCTTGTGGACGGATTGGATACTTTTTTTGATCCGAGCAGTACACGTAGCGGGCAGTTTGAATTGCGGCGCGGACATGCTGTCCAGGGACGGCATTGTACACGGAGAGTGAAGGCTACACCCGCAAACTATAAATATGATCTGGAATCTCTTTGGCAAAGCGGAGATCGACCTCTTTGCTTCAGAGGAGAACACCCACTGCCCGCTGTACTTCTCGCTGACAACAGCTCCCCTGGGAGGGGACGCGCTGTCGAACCGCTGGCCCAAGGGGCGGAAGTACGCTTTTCCCCCGGTCAAATTAATGCCCCTAGTGGTGAAAAAGATCAGGGAAGAGAGATGCGCGTTGATTCTGGTAGCGCCCAAGTGGCCCAACCAGCCATGGTTCCCGGAATTAGTGAACATGTCGCAGCTCCCCCCATGGCGAGTCCCGCCGAGAAGGGACCTTTTATCCCAGGCGAGGGGCACCATATGGCACCCCAGCCCAGAGCTGTGGGACCTACATGTGTGGCAGATCAATGCGGAGTATCACAGCGAGTGCTGCAGACGATAGCAGAAGCTAGAGCTCCTTACACGAGGTGCTTATATGCTCTGAAATGGAAGGTGTTCGCTAACTGGTGTATTGGCAGATGGGAAGACCCCAAGGGTTGTGATATTTCCATTATTCTGACCTTCCTGCAGTAACGTCTGGACGCTGGCAGCTCCCTGTCTACAGCGTAAGTCTACGTAGCCGCTATCACCGCTTTTCGTGACATGCTAGATGGCCATTCGGTGGGGAACCACCCCCTGATAACGAGCTTTCTCCGGGGGGCGAGGCGGCTACAGCGAAGGTGCTCTCAACACCGTTTAGAGCCCAGGTGATTACAATTCAAGCGTTTTGTCCCACTGAACTAGAACGCGCGCTACGTGCTTATGTGAACAGGACTAGCCAGTTTCGAGCTTCAAAGCAGCTTTTCGTCTGCTATGCGGGCGCCAAGAAAGGCAGCGCGCTGTCGAAGCAGAGGCTATCACACTGGATTGTGGAAGCTGTGCAACTAGCTTATGCTTCCCGAGGAACAGATTGTCCGATAGGGGTGCGCGCCCACTCCACTAGGAGTTTGGCGTCATCATGGGCTTGGGCAAAAGGTATGTCTATTCAGGACATTTGTCTTGCAGCGGCTTGGTCATCTCATAACACGTTTGCAAGATTTTATGACCTGGACATTCCCTCGTTCGCACCACATGTTCTGTCAGTGCAGGAGGAGTGAGCTGAGCAGCCATTGGGTGACTAAGTCGCCTGAGGACACGCCCCGGTTGGCGCGTGTTTCTACCATGGTTTCAACCAGGTCGTATAGACAGCGACAAGTTACTGCAGTAATAGCTGCAGTTGATAATATTCACATTAACTGTTATGTGACCCCTTTTAATATGCCCGCGTTCATAAGCCGGCAATGTTCTCAAAGCACCAACATGTTTGCTGCATTTTTCCCCCATATCACACCAGTTCAGTGTTGCTTAACTGGGTTCGGGGAGATACTGATGATGTTGACGCCGAGTTGTCCCTGTGCCAGAATACATTGGGTGTTCCAACCAGGTCCGGTACCTTGCCTAGAGCTAGCGCTATCAGTTTGAGTGCTTAGTGCTTGTGCTCTATAGGGGCTCGATCGAGCTGGGCCAACTTCCACACGGCGGGGGTTTTATATGTTCTCCATACATAATGTCGAGGGACCGACTCGATAAGGGAATGTCTCTGGTTACTCACGTAATCATAGTTCCCTGAGAGGAGGGAACGAGACATTACGTAGACTGTCGTGTGAAAAGCCTTCAGCCTCAATAGCTCTCGTTCAGTCGAAAGATTCTGAGGTTTTTTGCGCCCGATGTCACCTATATTGGAGGCTGTCAGCCAATCAGGTGAGGGCGCGGGCGCCATTGGCTATTTGCAAGCAAAAGAGTTATTCAAATCAGGCTTCAGCATTTCGAGGAAAATGGATTTCCCATACGCAATGTCTCATTCCCTCCTCTCAGGGAACTACGGTTACGTGAGTAACCAGAGACGTTTCCCAATCAGGTCTAAATAAGACCTTTAAAGAATAAGAGGTTAAAGAATAACAACAACTTTAATGGAGTCAGATTTATTATATTGGAGTCAGATAAATATTTGAATTATACATGTCATCCTTCAACTGCCTTTTGTTCCGATTATTGGTTCAAAATAGCAGCGAAAGCTTCCAGCCTTACGATTGTGAAATTCCTAATGAATCATTTCAACACATTTTTGTGGTAGTCAAAATCATGTAGTCCAATACTATCCAGATGGGTGTTATTAGATTCTAAGAAATTTGTTATGCATATGCTAACTGTGTTCAGAAAGGGATCCCAGTTTACTGAAGAGTGTCTACTGTCTTTTTATTTTTTTATTTTTTTAAGGCCATATTTATGAAGGCCACATTATGCCCTTTTACAAAGTTTTGATTTTGTTTTTGGGCTCTACTAGAATAGGTTTTCATGCCTGAATGTTAAAAAAATATATTTTTCACATATTTGACATTGTAGCAGCTGTTTTCTGTAGAACTGCTTTATAGATTAAATTAACTCAATTAATAACTGATGATCTTTACAATGGAACTGAATCAACACTTAACCGACTTCCGCTGAACAATGACACTATTTTCTTTTTAAAGCCACTTTACAGCCGAAATGAACTCTGTTCACATCATTAAATAATTTCAGTTTTTTTACTGTAAAGCTGCTTTGAAAAAATCTGTATCATGTAAAGCGCTATATAAATAAAGGTCACATGACTTGACTTAACTCTTCCCAGTCTGTCAGTAACGCTCTGTTTAGTTCTTGTCTCTATGAAGCCCCTCCTTCTAAAAAAGTACACTGTGCTCTGATTGGTCAGCTGGATCAGTGTTGTGATTAGTCGAGCGCTTCGAGTGTATTTGGGAAAATGTCCCGCTCTTAACATAACCACCAGTTTCAACACACTACTAACTAACTCAACCAGGCCACGCCCCTTTATTCTGCATATTAATTATTTAAATCAGGAATATTGTGATGTGTTTGTTCCCCGGAAAAAACTCAAGACTACAATGGAGGCATTTCAGGGAGTTCAGAAACACTGACACTGATATAGAGAAGAACTCCCGCTGGAGGGACTTTGCGCCTTGCAACATTACACACTAAAGAAAGATGAACATGTAAAAAAGCATCATAGGTCCTCTTTAAAAAAAAAAAAGTATGTAGTTAACAGTATGTAGTGTGAATTCTATGAAAAACGTGTCACACAGTAGTATGTTACATTTTAGTCACATGACACCATGAGTGCTGTCCAGTTAACAACTTAAAAATAAGAAAGGTTGGGTTTTTCAATTTTAAATGTAATTTTGTAAAATATTGCGATTACTTCAATCGTGGTTTTATATTTCTGCCAAATCGCCCACCCCTACAGCAGAGTAACTGTGGAAAACAACTAGTCCTAAGTACATTTTAACTCAGTTTAAGCACTTTAATATCGGTTGCAGATTTCTTACTTTCATACGGGCCGATCTTCAGATCATCACGAGCCTTCCAGAAGGTTCTAATGGGATCGCGGTTGTACTCTTTGTTCTGAGCGTTCAACTGTTGTCTCAACAGTTTCGGAATTGCCATGTTGTTAATGATTTTGACGATGAAAGAAAGGTTTTCTCCGACTACAGGTGCTTTCAGAAGCTGGAGAGAAACTCCAATGCCCTGAAGAACTGCAAGACATGAAAAATCACTGTTATATCACTCAAACAATCAAAGAGCATTATTAATGTGGGAAGAAAAACCAAATGCTAAAACGCTAAAATGCTAAATGCCATAAGCACCTTCAGCTGGAAGAGAGTATTTTTTTTTTAAATGAAGATGGATAACCACAAATATTTAAATGTAAAATAATAATAATGAATATCTATATAAAATTGCATACCTAGACAACGCCCCGCTTGATTAAAACATCAAAATATGAGGAAAATATTTCATACTTTTTAAATATGAGGGAAGAACAAAGCTTGGTTACGGTATTTATCCGACAAAATTATTAATGTGGGAAGAAAAGCCAAATGCTAAAACGTACCGGTTCTTGAAGCAATACTTCCACCACATTGATCTGGAAGAGAATATTACAAAAAATATTTGCTAAATATGGCAAAATGGCATTTAGAAAATTAATGCTAAATGCCATAAGCAACTTCAGCTGGAGGAGAGTATTTTTTTAAATGAAGATGGATAACAACAAATATTTAAATGTAAAATAATAATAATAAATACCTATATAAAATTGCATACCTAGACAACGACCCGCTTGATTAAAACATCAAAATATGAGGAAAATATTTCATACATTTTAAATATGAGGGAAGAACAAAACTTGGTTACGGTATTTATCCGACAAAATTATTAATGTGGGAAGAAATGCCAAATGCTAAAACGTTGCAAAATTACGATTGCAAAAAACGTTGCAAAATTATTAATGTGGGAAGAAATGCCAAATGCTAAAACGTACCGGTTCTTAAAGCAATACCTCCACCACATCGATCTGGAAGAGAATATTACAAAAATATTTAAATATAAAAAACAATAAATATGTATTTTTTTGCATATATTTCTTTTTTATTCTTATTTCTGTTTATCTTGGTGTGAGCATACACAATTGTGTTAAGAGAGTAAGAAATACGTTTGTCTGATCTCATCTTGATATCTGTTAATGTGTAAAATATTTGATTTATCTTTTATTTTTACTTTTTTATCTCTCTTGTTAAAAAGCATAAAAAACACTAAAAATATTATTAAACTAGACTTTGATTGATGTTGAGTTTATTTTAAAATATTTCCTCAAAGTCTTGTTTAACATCAACCATTCTTTGTTATATTTTGCTGATTCTGCTGATACTAGATTAATTACACACTTCATCTTAAAAAATGGAAAGATAAAATGACTTACCATAATTTTATGGTAATAAACAACAAACAGAATTGAAAACAACAAAGAATTTGGATAACAACAAATATTTAAATGTAAAATAATAATAATAAATATCTATATAAAATTGCATACCTAGACAATGACCCACTTGATTAAAACATCAAAATATGAAGAAAATATTTAATACAAATTTTAAATATGAGGGAAGAACAAAACTTGGTTACGGTATTTATCCGACAAAATTATTAATGTGGGAAGAAAAGCCAAATGCCAAATGCTAAAACGTACCGGTTCTTGAAGCAATACTTCCACCACATCGATCTGGAAGAGAATATTACAAAAAATATATGTATTTATTTGCATATATTTCTTTTTTATTCTTATTTCTGTTTATCTTGGTGTGATCATACACAATTGTGTTCAGAGAGTAAGAAATACGTTTGTCTGATCTCATCTTGATATCTGTTAATGTGTAAAATATTTGATTTATTGTCTTTTTTACTTTTCTCAGCATTAAAAAAACACAAAAAATATTATTAAACTAGACTTTGGTTGATGTTGAGTTTATTTTAAAATATTTCCTCAAAGTCTTGTTTAACATCAACCATTCTTTGTTATATTTTGCTGATGCTGCTGATACTAGATGAATTACACACTTCATCTTAAAAAAATGGAAAGATAGATAAAGAATTTCTGAACATAAATGGCATTTTATCTAAATGTGAAAGAAATCAGTTGTTGTTGTTTTTTGTATAAAAATCTATTGAACAGTAAGTATTTTTCTTATTCTTTCTCAGTGTTTCTCTTACCCATCTCAGTTTTGTATTCTGACGTGATGTCCTGCATGAGCATGGCTGGACCGGGACGTTTGGTGCAGATCAGGGCTCCGACTATGTCTTTGTCAACGCTGGTTGCTAATATCTTCCCATCTCTGATGATTATTCTACGCACATCTGCATTGACTTCTGCGTAAACGAACGGCACATCGTATGGCGCGTTCACCTTCTGCTCATAAACGGCTTTCACAGCAGCAGGACCACAGCGGTACATTCCTGTGACAGATTCAGTTTATGTTTTAGCATCAACAGCATCATATCAATTGGTAGCAATTGGTCTTATCCGCATGCAGGGATAAAAAGCATTTTTCTAAATGCATTAGCATTGACTGACCGGCGCTTGTCTCTTGCGGCGTGGGGTCAAGAACCTGCCAGCCGTCATAATCTCCATCTAGATCAGGCCTCTTCATCCAACTCTCCACCCACACATGGAAGTTCCTGAAAAAGCCCAAACACTTTTAACTCACATTTTGTCAGATTAAAAACACTGAACAATTAATTTCAACCACAAAAAATTCAGGTTTATTTGTAAAGGTACTGTATCCTGATAAGGAGCAGAGCCTAAAGAAACACAATAAAAGACTTCACACATAAAAAAATAAGTACATAGTTTAGATTTTTTTGGAGGAAGAAATTAATACTTTTAATCAGCAAGGATGCATCAAAAGTGACAGTAAAGACATGTTACAACAGATTTCTATTCCAGCCGATAAAAACAAATTATCACGGTTTTCATTAAATTAGAGTGATTTCTGAAGGATCATGTGACACTGAAGACTGGAGTAATGATGCTGGAAACTCAGCTTTGATCACAGGAATAAATTACAGTAGAAAACAGCAATTTTAAATTGTAATAATATTTCACTGTTTTTACTGTATTTTTGATCAAATAAATGCAGCATTGGTGAGCAGAAGAGACTTCTTTCAAAAACATTTTAAAATCTTTCCGACCCCAGACTTTTGAAAAGTAGTGAATGTTTTAGCAACATAACTATAATAAGAAGACTTTTTAGCTTTCAAGGCGTAACTCACCAGACGCTATCCTGACCGATGGGCAGCTTTTCCCCCTTCTCCGAGTAATATTCCTCAATCACCATGTTCTCGTTTGTGTCGTGAGCGGAGTTAAAGTTGGTGACCACTCGAGTTGGAATGCCGAGGGCTCTCATTACTGTGACACAAACAAATGCATTTTATATATCGATCATCAACAGCACTAATTCAATTACCAGTGACCCATTAAAGGAATACTTCACCCAAAAACATAACAATTACACCCCCAAACACAGATTATTTTACTCAGCACAATCTGAGAAACACAAAGCCATTGGCTCTTTTGGAGCTTGGCTGTATAAATCACCGTAAATTACAGTAAAAACAGTGATATATTATTGCAATTTAAAATAGCTGTTTTCTATTTGAATATATTGTAAAATGTAATTTATTCCTGTGATCAAAGCTGAATTTTCAGCATCATTACTCCAGTCTTCAGTGTCACATGATCCTTCAGATATCATTCTTATATGCTGATTTGCTGTTCAAGAAACATTTCTGATTATTATCAATGTTGAAAACAGTTGTGCCGCTTCATATAGAATAGAATAGAATATGAAATGAATAGAATAGCATTTATTTGAAACATTATAAATATACTGCCACTTTTGATCAATTTAATGCATCCTTGTTAAATAAAAATATTCTATTTTTCTTTTTTTAAATAATAATCTGACCCCAAACGTTCTAACGGTAGTGTAAGAACTCATACTGGTCGCACCTGTACACATGACAGCAGCGAACACCCAGCACTGTCCGTATTTCACAGGGCTGAATTGTGTTTCTGACCACTTCCAGAGAATATCTGCGCTGCCGGACCACGTGGAGGGGTTTACACCATCATTGTACCTTCCTGACCAGTTCCCCATTAACACCCCTTTATCATCCTGACAGTTCACCTGATGAGAACGACAGAGAGACTGAGTGGAGCACATGGAGAGAGTGAGTGGAGAGCAGAGAATAAGAGGAGATCCTCCTCACCATAGCTGAGATCACACGACTGATGTACACAGGACTGCTGCGGTTCAGAAGATCTTTCTTCGCGTCCGCTTGAGATTGAGGACTCAACTGCAGCAACTTCATACAGATGTCCAATATTCCTTTTTCATACTGAAAATACATGTGTGTCAGGTGTTAATGAGAAGCAGTTTTTCAGTGCCGTGCCTTCAGATTCAACAGTCAAACGTCTCACCTGATCGAAAGACCAGGGTCTGGAGTCGACGTTCCCGGGGCTGCCTTTAAACAGCAGACCGAAGTCATTCCTGATGTATTCATTCCTCAGATCCTCTGACTGCAGGAACACGGAATCAGCTGCAGAATAACAGAAGAGGGTGAGCTTGTGATAATAAATGAAAGCAATAAGCCGTGCATTACAGTGATTTTATCACAGCTAAGGGTTTTGTACGTATGTAGGTGAAGTTCTATAAAATGAAAGACATCACTATTTAACATATTATTACACTACTGTTCAATAAATGAATACTTTTATTCAGCGAGGACACATTAAATTGATCAGAAGTGACATTAAACATTAATAATGTTGCAAAAGATTTCTATTTCAAATAAAAGCTGTTCTTTTGAACTTTCTATTCATCAAAAAATTCTGAAAATGCAAGTTTCCACAAAACTCTGAAGCAGCACGACTGTTTTCAACATTGATAATAATCAGAAATGTTTCTGTCACGGTTCATGGGTTCACTGACTCGTCCTCTCTCTGCGTGTGTGTTAGTGTGTTTGTGGGCGTGGCTCATTACCGCTACTGATGAGCTGATCAGCGGAGCTGAATCTCATGTCGGTGTCCTATTGTCTGTGGTTTCGTCCTGTCTTTTGTCAGATCGTTGAAGCTCTCCTGGGAAGCTTTCCGTGCCTTCAGTGCTTTTTCCTGAGACTTCGTTCCTGGTTCGTGTGTTCTCGTCTCCTGTGCTTCCTGGAGGATCTGCTGTTTCTGCCAGGACTTCTATCTGCCCTGCGTTACCGAGTCCATCTCCATCTCTGCCCACAACGACTCTGACCAGCTTCTCTATCTGTTTCTGCTTTGTCAATAAACATTATTGTTCACTCGCAATTGGATCTTTTTGCCTTTTAATTACAGTCACTGACAGAACGATCTGACCAAGGATGGATTCAACGAGTTCTCCCGATCTACAGGAATTTCTCGATAACAACAGTGTTCGAATGGACCTGCAGGACGAACAGATAGTCGCTACTGGTCGGGCTATACAGGCTCCGTGTCATTCCGACAACAGAGAGGTATTCCGGCGAGCCGAACCGCTGCAGAACCTTTTTGACCAAGTGTTCCATTTTCTTTTCTCTCCAGCCTGTGACCTTCGCTTCTGAGCAGTCTAAAGTGGCATTGGTGATGACTCTGCTTTCTGGACGCTCTGCTCTCTGTGGGGAACGGCGGTGTGAGCGAACCAACATCCCCGCTGTTCCTCGTTCCATGCACTCAGGGAGGAGATGAGATAAGTGTTTGACCGCACGGTAGTGGGTTGCGAGGCGGCCCGCAAACTCGCCGACCTTCGCCAGGACAACAGAACCGTCTCCAACTATTCCATAGAATTCCAGAGCCCAAGATAGGATGGGGTCAGAACTCTGTCTCGGCATGGAGTGATCATTGTTATGCCTCGTGTCTTGTGTCTGCTTGTTCCTCTGTCTCTCGTTCTGTGTAGCAGGAGGAACCAGTGAACCTGTCAAACGTGCCACAGGAGTATCTCGACCTGAAGGAAGTGTTCAGTAAGTCCCGGGCTGCTTCTCTCCCTCCGCACTGTCCCTATGGCTGTGCCATAGATTTACTGCCAGGTACGTCTCCGCCTAAGGGCAAATTATATTCGCTTTCTGTCCCAGAAAGAGAGGTCATGGAGAAATATATTTCTGATTCTCTGGCAGCCGGGATCATTCATTCTTCTTCGTTTCCCACGGGCGCGGAGTTCTTTTTCGTAGGGAAGAAGGATGGCTCTTTGCAACCATGCATTGATTACCAAGGGCTGAACAACATCACGGTAAAGAATACTTATCCCTTGCCACTGATGTCTTCAGCCTTCGAGCGGTTGCAGGGAGCGTCTCTTTTCACGAAACTGGACTTACTGATTCCAGATTCCCGTAAGGCCCTGCAGAGGTTCCTGAGATGCGCCAATTTTTACCGACGTTTTATTCGTAATTTCAGCCAACTAGCCGCTCCTCTGACTGCCTTGATCTCCACCGGAACGGCGTTCAGGAGATTCAAGAGCTGCTTCATTTCAGCTCCCATTCTTGTAGCCCCTGATCCCTCATGTCAGTTTGTGGTGGAGGTCGACGCGTCAGAGGTGGGGGTAGGCGCAGTACTTTCACAGCGATCTTTTGCGGACGACAAGATAAACCCTTGCACGTTTTTTTTTCTCATCGCTTATCGACTGCCGAACGTAATTACGATATTGGTAACAGAGAGCAGTCAAATTAGCAGTCAAGTTAGCATTGGAGGAAAGGTGCCACTGGTTAGAGGGAGAAAGGGAACCCTTTATCGTCTGGACCGATCATAAGAACCTTGAATACATCAGGTCTGCTAAACGACCGGTACTGTTACAGTTCATGGGTTCACTTACTCATGGGTTCATGTCGGCGTCCTATTTATTGTCTGTGGTTTCGTCCTGTCTTTTGTCAGATCGTTGAGGCTCTCCTGGGAAGCTTTCCGTGCCTTCAGTGCTTTTTCCTGAGACTTTGTTCCTGGTTTGTGTGTTCTCGTCTCCTGTGCTTCCTGGAGGATCTGCTGTTTCTGCCGGGACTTCTATCAGCCCATTGCGTCCCTGCATTACCGAGTTCATCTCCATCTCTGCCCACGACGCCTCTGACCAGCTTCTCTATCTGTTTCTGCTTTGTCAATAAACATTATTGTTCCCTCGCAATTGGATCTTTTTGCCTTTTTCATTACAGTCACTGACAGTTTCTTGAGCAGATAATCATCATATTTTAATGATTTCTGAAGGACCATGTGACACTGAAGACTGGAGTAATGAAGCTGAAAATTCAGCTTTGATCACAGGAATAAATTACATTTACATAAAAAACAGCTATTTTAGATTGTAATAATATTTGACTGTTTTTACGGTACTTTTGATCAAATAAATGCATAAGAGTTAACATAAGAGACAAAAACATAAAATCTTACAGACACCAAACTTATAGACTGTAGTGTATATCAAGTAATATTCTTAAAAATAATATTTCCACCATGTAATTTAGTTTATTAGCTGACAGTGTGTATATTAACTTTGACCAAGGCTCAACCAATCAGATTTTAAAGCAGAAATTATTCATTTATATTCAAATATACAATAAGTCCAATGTAAATCTTAGCATAAGATTATGCCGAGTTCTACAAACATGAATGATTTCTCAAATTATGTGTGTTGTTGAGGAGATACATTTCTAAGCCTTCAGACTTATGATAGCCTATCTAGAGACCAGAATATCATAGTGACTTGAATGTGTATGTTTTTTCGTTATGTTGAACACAAAAGATAATTTGAAAAAAGTTAGTAACCAAACAGTTGCTGGACCCCATTGACTTCCATAGTACATATAAAAAAATAAAAAAATTCTATAGAAATCAATGGGGACCAGCAACTGTTTAGCAAAATATCTTCTTTTGTGTTTAACAGAACACAGAAATTCATACAGGTACATACTATTGTTCATTTACAGTTCTTCCTCCTGCTCACCTTGGCACCAGGGGTTGCAGAGGAGCGTGAACTGTCCGAGCACATGGGATTTGATGCTCCCGCGGGTCTCGACTCTCATGTGAAGTGTATAGACTCCTACTGGGGAAGATGCAGGGCTATACAGTGATACGGTCTGCGTACGGCCTGGTACGCTCCCCTCCAGAATGGCACTCCACTGAGACGGAGAAGGTTGTCCAGACCCAGAGACCGGCATCTCCACAGACAGCGGCCCTGCGGTGAATACGGTGGAGTGGGGTTCAGACTTGAACACAAAAATAATATTCAGTTTCCCCATAAAGGAATTAATTTTTATCAATAACCTTTCAAGACTGATTTACTATGTGTTCTGAGCTGTTAAGCAATAGTGTATACGTCTATAGAAGCCATACAACAATCTGTCCTACACTCAAAATACTATTTTATAGTATGTGCACTTATGTATACTTGCCTGAGAAAGTACAGGGTTATATACAGTGGGGAGAACAAGTATTTGATACACTGCCGATTTTGCAGGTTTTCCCACTTACAATGCATGTAGAAGTCTGTAATTTTGATCATAGGTACTCTTCAACTGTGAGTGATGGAATCTAAAACAAAAATCCAGAGAATCACACTGTATGATTTTTTAGTAATTAATTTGCATTTTATTGCATGACATAAGTATTTGATACGTCAGAAAAGCAGAACTTAATATTTGGTACAGAAACCTTTGTTTGCAATTACAGAGATCATACTTTTCCTGTAGTTCTAAACCAGGTTTGCACACACTGCAGCAGGGATTTTGGCCCACTCCTCCATACAGACCTTCTCCAGATCCTTCAGGTTTTGGGGCTGTCGCTGGGCAATACGGACTTTCAGCTCCTCCAAAGATTTTCTTTTGGGTTCAGGTCTGGAGACTGGCTAGGCCACTCCAGGACCTTGAGATGCTTTTACGGAGCCACTCCTTAGTTGCTCTGGCTGTGTGTTTCAGGTCATTGTCATGCTGGAAGACCCAGCCACGACCCATCTTCAATGCTCTTACTGAGGGAAGGAGGTTATTGGCCAAGATCTCGTGATACATGGCCCCATCCATCCTCCCCTCAATACGGTGCAGTTGTCCTGTCCCCTTTGCAGAAAAGCATCCCCAAAGAATGATGTTTCCACCTCCATGCTTCACGGTTGGGATGGTGTTCTTGGGGTTTTACTCATCCTTCTTCTTCCTCCAAACACGGCGAGTGGAGTTTAGACCAAAAAGCTCTATTTTTGTCTCATCAGACCACATGACCTTCTCCCATTCCTCCTCTGGATCATCCAGATGGTCATTGGCAAACTTCAGATGGGCCTGGACATGTGCTGGCTTGAGCAGGTGGACCTTGCGTGCGCTGCAGGATTTTAATCCATGACGGCGTAGTGTGTTACTAATGGTTTTCTTTGAGACTGTGGTCCCAGCTCTCTTCAGGTCATTGACCAGGACCTGCTGTGTAGTTCTGGGCTGATCCCTCACCTTCCTCATGATCATTGAGGCCCCACGAGGTGAAATCTTGCATGGTGCCCCAGACCGAGGGAGATTGACCGTCATCTTGAACTTCTTCCATTTTCTAATAATTGAACATATATACAGGAGTTAATGATGGTGACTGATGAGTGCACAGCTGAACGTGATTAGTGTCCGTGACAACAAATAAGTGACGTAGGCAGGTGATGACAAAACATAACGAGTGTGAATGTGAACGTGACAGAACATCCCCTCCCAGGTATACGCGTCCTTGCGCCATGAAAATAAGATGAAGAGGATGAGGGGATGGCGAAGGGGTGGTACAGACAGGCAGATGAAGAGGATGAGGGGATGGCGAAGGGGTGGCACAGACAGGCAGATGAAGAGGATGAGGGGATGGTGAAGGGGTGGCACAGACAGGCTGATGAAGAGGATGAGGGGGTGGCGAAGGGGTGGTTAAGGGGGCTGGCAAAGGTATGGCAAAGACAGGCAGATGATGGTTCTGGGGTTGGACAGACGACCAGGAGGAGGACGAACAACAAAGTCCGGGTGGTGATGAAGGTGGAGTGAGCCAGGGGATGATGGCTGTTCATCCAGGCCACAGCCAGATTGGTGCCCCACGGCAGTGTTGACGGAGGGAGGAGCCATGGAGGAACACTGATGAGGGCCGCCATGGGGCTGACCAGAGACGACGACAGCAAGGATGCAGCCCACCGCGCAGCCGATGAGCCGAGGTAGTGGAGAAATGGTGAATGGAGCCGCAGCGACAACCTCCCGAGAGTGAGGTGGGGATCCGAAGGTCTGAGGGTGAGTTGGAGCCTGAGGCAGGGCGGAGTAAGCCGTAGCAGAAGGGGTGGAGGACCAGAGAGCAGCGGACGGTCCGCAAGTCAGCAGCAGAGGTGAAGTGATGTCTGACATCGGTGGAGCCGACGTGCCGAGGGAGTCCGGCGAGACCGAATGGCCAGTGGTCCACGCCGAGGTCGAGGGTGGAAGGAGCGCAGGTGTGGGAGCCAGGGCGACAGGTCGAGGCAGAGCATAGCGCACCGAGGCTGCAGGCAAAGCCTCGGGCTCCTCATGCCCAGGAGGAGATGCTCCCGTCAGGTCCGAGGTGGTACCACGCTACTTAAAGGCAGAGGTGGTGCCGAGGGACTGAAGGGTGACAGATGACTGGGTGGCACAGATGGCTGGGGGAGACTGGGGGAGACACTGAAGTCTCAAAAAAGTGTTGGGGATAGTTTGGAAAGGTGGTGGGAGAGGGAGGCTGGGCGAGGCTAACGAGACAGGCAAATGACTGACAGGTTAGGATTGACAGGTTCGGGCAACAAAACAGGGGCTAGACAAATCTCCTCTCCAAACTCAAAAGCAAAAAGTGTTCTTGCCAGAAACGCACTCTCAGTAGCGGGGGGTGGGCAGGGCTCACTTCCGAACCCTCAATGTCCACCAGCACTCCCTCGGTGATGGATGGCTCGGCCGGCTCACACACCTGGTCAGGCATACACTGCTCAGGCTCCGTGGCGATGTGGTCCTCGGTCGCTTTTGTGGGCGTGGGCTCATTCATCGCAGCGGTCTCCATCGCGTTACCTGCGGTGGGCTCAGGTCAACGATCCTCGCAGTCTGGGTGGTTCTGGCTGGGCACTGGATGGGGAGTGAGGCTGTCGGCATCCTTGGCGGTGAACGCAGATCCGCAGGACGCCAGCACCCACTCCACATATGTTGCAAAGCTCCCTCGAGGAACCTCCCCAGATAACTTAGATTTAGAAATCTGATGGTCTGATGGGCAAGATCCATACATTTTTCTAAATGTTCCTTGAGAGAGCATTTTCCCTGCTCAAGGCATATGAGTTTAACTGCCGGAAAGTCCATGGTGCAAGCAGGGGTGAAAACGGAACAAAGACCCTGAACACGAAAAACTGAAAAGAGGAAATCTTACAAAAACGTTCACTTGTTAGGTCTGGTATTCTGTCACGGGTGGTTGCTGGCAGACAGATGAGGAAGACGTATATGATTCAATTCAAAAGGTTTAAGGCCATTGCAGGGTTTAAGTCCGAAATTCGCATCCGAAATTTTCGCACGTTAAAAAAAATATTCAACCTCACGTTATGTCAATCACGCTTGCACACTGTCTACGAAACTTTCGTCCGTAATAAAAAAATTCGGATAGGGTTCGATTTTCTGCGTTTTTCGCATCCACAGCCAGTATTTTGAGAGGTTTTTTAACAATTCAGAGCCACCGTACAAGCGAACGACAAAATCCACAATGGATTGAGCAGCCAATTCGATTACTAATCATGTATTATTTGGGTATAAAATATAACCTGTATACAGCTGTTCTGTCTGCCCAGCGCTTCCGCCGGCCGTCTGCGTGTGTGTGTGTGTGTGTGTGTGTGTGTGTGCTCTGTCTGCTATTATAGGTAGCCGTCATATCTGGCGGAGACGGTGCTACTTGTATCCATAACAATTGAGTGATGCTAAATATTGTAAAGATCTGCTGTATGCCACTGGTCCATGATTATGTACATGCATTTGACTGCATCTATAGTATTTATGTCCCTGTAAATCATGTCTTTTAAGTGGACTTAAATAAATATATAAAATGTGTGTGTGTGTGTGTGTGTGTGTGTGTGCCCATACGACATACTGCCAGTCTCTGTTCAGGATCGATTGGTTCACGGAAATTGGTGGTGGTCTTTTTAATATGTGGCTCCAGTATCGCTAGCAAAGCATCAAACTGTTCCACTGACATTCTGAGGTAAATTTTGAATCGCTCTGGATAATTTCGCAACTCCTTGATAAGGTGAAACTCTCCTTCCTCTCGGCGCAATCTCAGTATTGGGTGGACCCAATATTTCCTCTTTCTTTTTCTCTTTTTAAGAAGAAAGAGGGCAACAAAATCATCCTCACTGCTTGACGAATCCATTTTGTATTTTTTGCGTTTTTTTCCGCAAAGGTTTAATAAATACGCATCGGACTCGGTGTGCAAGGTTTCTGTGCGTGACGAATTTTAAGGCTGACGAACACGAAAAAACGCATACGAAAATTTCGGAGTCAGTGTGCAATGGCCTTTATTCTCAACAGATCCAACAGAACGGCAAACGGATAGCAACACACATAACATAGACAATACCGGACACTGAACAACTTCTTGTTCTTCTTGTTACTGGCCGCTCACTCCTCAGGAGTATTACCACCCCCTACTGTACAGCCTACATGGGTGATGCATCTGTATATTCCTTTTATTAGGGCCCGAGCACCGATGGTGAGAGGTCCCTATTGTTTCTGCTCCGTTTATTATTAGGGCCCAAGCACCGATGGTGAGAGGACCCTATTGTTTTTGCTCCGTTTATTCTTCTTCTTCATCTCCAGAGTGAATCGCTTTTTAGAGGGCCTAAACATGCCCGAAAACTCATGAAACTTTGCACACGCTTCAGAAGTGGTGAAAATGTACGTGTGATATGGGTTTCAGAATTGTGTGGGGCAAAATGGCTCAATTATTGCCCCTACATTTTGCCCCGGCTCTACGTTTCACGTACAGGTATGAAATTTGGTACATACATGTAATGACCCAATACCTACAAAAAAGTATCTTGGAGCATAGCCCTAAACACAACAGGAAGTCAGCTATTTTGAACTTCCTCTCAGATTTTGTGCAGTTTTCGCCATTTCCTGATGTTGTACTTTAACGAACTCCTCCTACAGTTTTTTTTATCTGATCCTCTTCAAATTTGGTGAGTGTAATCTTAAGGCCTTTGCGACGTTAAATTGCGAATATCTTGATCAACTTCCACCCTGGGCTCCTCAACCTTTAAGGTGGGCAGAAGCATCACAATCCCCATACATTATATCCTATGCCCTAATCCTGTATTCTGGACACTGAACTGAAACAGAACTGAACATATATACAGGTGTTAATGATGGTGACTGATGAGTGTACAGCTGAACGTGATTAGTGTCCGTGAAAACAAATGAGTGACGTAGGCAGGTGATGACAAAACATATAATGTGACATTAGTAGCCTATTACCCATATTGCAGTTTTACCCATATTGCATAGTATGTACATGGGGAACAGGACTGTAAAATAAAGTTCTACCAATACTTTTTTTATTTGCAAAACATTACATCAGTTGCAATGCTTTATTATGGGATGAATAAATTACCTCATATATATATATATGCAGTGGGTACGGAAAGTATTCAGACCCCCTTACATTTTTCACTCTTTGTTATATTGCAGCCATTTGCTAAAATCATTTAAGTTTATCCATTTTTTTTCATCATTATTGTACACACAGCACCCCACATTGACAGAAAAACACAGCATTGTTGACATTTTTGCACATTTATTAAAAAAGAAAAACTGAAATATCACATGATCCTAAGTATTCAGACCCTTTGCTGTGACACTCATATATTTAACTCAGGTGCTGTCCATTTCTTCTGATCATCCTTGAGATGGTTCTACACCTTCATTTGAGTCCAGCTGTGTTTGATTATACTGATTGGACTTGATTAGGAAAGCCACACACCTGTCTATATAAGACCTTACAGCTCACAGTGCATGTCAGAGCAAATAAGAATCATGAGGTCAAAGGAACTGCCTGAAGAGCTCAGAGACAGAATTGTGGCAAGGCACAGATCTGGTCTAGTTTACAAAAAAATTCTGCTGCACTTAAGGTTCCTAAGAGCACAGTGGCCTCCATATTCCTTAAATGGATGACATTTGGGACGACCAGAACCCTTCCTAGAGCTGGCCGTCCGGCCAAACTGAGCTATCGGGGGAGAAGAGCCTTGGTGAGAGAGGTAAAGAAGAACCCAAAGATCACTGTGGCTGAGCTCCAGAGATGCAGTCGGGAGATGGGAGAAAGTTGTACTAAGTCAACCATCACTGCAGCCATCCACCAGTCAGGGCTTTATGGCAGAGTGGCCCGACGGAAGCCTCTCCTCAGTGCAAGACACATGAAAGCCCGCATGGAGTTTGCTAAAAAACACCTGAAGGACTCCAAGATGGTGATAAATAAGATTCTTTGGTCTGATGAGACCAAGATAGAACATTTTGGCCTTAATTCTAAGCGGTATGTGTGGAGAAAACCAGGCACTGCTCATCCCCTGTCCAATACAGTCTCAACAGTGAAGCATGGTGGTGGCAGCATCATGCTGTGGGGGTGTTTTTCAGCTGCAGGGACAGGACGACTGGTTGCAATCGAGGGAAAGATGAATGCGGCCAAGTACAGGGATATCCTGGACGAAAACCTTCTCCAGAGTGTTCTGGACCTCAGACTGGGCCGAAGGTTCACCTTCCAACAAGACAATGACCCTAAGCACACAGCTAAAATAACGAAGGAGTGGCTTCACAACAACTCCGTGACTGTTCTTGAATGGCCCAGCCAGAGCCCTGACTTAAACCCAATTGAGCATCTCTGGAGAGACCTGAAAATGGCTGTCCACCAACGTTTACCATCCAACCTGACAGAACTGGAGAGGATCTGCAAGGAGGAATGGCAGAGGATACCCAAATCCAGGTGTGAAAAACTTGTTGCATCTTTCCCAAAAAGACTCATGGCTGTATTAGATCAAAAGGGTGCTTCTACTAAATACTGAGCAAAGGGTCTGAATACTTATACCATGTGATATTTCAGTTTTTCTTTTTTAATAAATGTGCAAAAATGTCAACAATTCTGTGTTTTTCTGTCAATATGGGGTGCTGTGTGTACAATAATAATAAAAAATAAAAAAGAACTTAAATGATTTTAGCAAACAAAGAGTGAAAAATTTAAGGGGGTCTGAATACTTTCCGTACCCACTGTATATATATATAGTACATCTTACGAACACTTTTTTTGCTTTCTGTTCATGAGCACAATTAAGCAGGATTCACTCAAAAAAACATTTAGGCCTAAATTGAAGATTTATGCATTTGGTTTGCATATAAAATTTCCATCTATATGAATTACACACTCTTAAAATGAACAAACTAATAAACCTAATGTGATGCATATTTATCAGTCATACTGAAACAGGTAAGATTTATTTAATGGTAGGCTACTAATAAACTGAATGCGTTCATCCAGGTTTATATGTATATATATATGTTCATTGAATTCCTTTCACAATGCACAGATTCATGCTGATTCTAAGCGATTTGGATAACTGAATTTGGAAAATATGATTATTTACTGATAAATAATAGAGAGAGAGTGAGATGAGGCTGCACGTTTTTTTTAGCACTCGCACAAACACAAAAACGAACCTAGAACAATCCGGAAGAACAGTTTATCCTTCAGTGGATCAAATGGCCGTCCATCATAGTTGATGAGGATGGTGAAGGGCTGTCCTCTGCGCAGCACCAGAGTGCTGGAGCTCAGACCATCAGTCTTGTGCTGGATCTTGTTCTGGACCTGCTGCAGGTGGACAATTTGAAGCTTCAACTCTACAAAAATTAGCAAATGTCAAATTATTTGTGAGGCAGCTGAAAAATTTTCATATAAAAATAGAAATAATTAAAAATAACTAATTACTTAAGACAAAATGTTTATGTAGATCATAGAAATTTCAAATTTAGAAATTTCAATAGATAATAGCAATTAATTGTTTATAAACAACTATTATTAAAAAATATATATATCTAAAAATGATAGCAGCATATCATAATCTGATCAAATTAAATGACATGCATAGAAAATATTAAAGCAGTAAATTCTTTAAAAACACAACCATGAATAGTAAAATAACTGAAGCTTACCGTCCATGAGATACTGCTGTGTTGTCGTTTGCTGTTAGATTCAGGTTCTACGGTTATTGTGCTTTATATATGACATTCTTCAGCCCCTCCCTGAGACGTCAGACCACATTCAAGTGAAGTCAACATGAAAAATTTTGCAATCGGAACCAACACCTAAAACAGTAACGCAATCACTCATACCAGAGTGCTGTGCGTTTCAGCGGGTGGATGCAGTATGTGCGGTCACACAATGAGTAATGCACATGCATATCATCAGACATCTGCTTTTATTGAGACAAAGGTGAGATCACAGTCTAAAAAATGCTGAGTTAAATACATTTTGATCAAAATACAGGTCCTGTTCAACCTGTATATGCTCCCAATGAGCCAAATAATGAGAAACAACCAAATTGCTTACCACAGCTATGCAGACGACACACAGCTGTACTTAGCCCTATCGCCTAACGATTACAGCCCCATTGACTCCCTGTGCCAATGCATTGATGAGGTCAACAGTTGGATGTGTCAAAACTTTCTTCAATTAAACAAAGACAAAACTGAAGTTATTGCGTTTGGAAACAAAGATGAGGTTCTCAAGGTGAACGCATACCTTCTCTCTAGGGGTCAAACACCTAAAAATCAAGTCAGGAATCTTGGTGTGACACTAGAGTCAGACCTTAGTTTCAGTAGTCATGTCAAAGCAATAACTAAATCAGCATACTATCATCTGAAAAATATTGCAAGAATTAGATGCTTTGTTTCCAGACAAGACTTAGAGAAACTTGTGCATGCTTTCATCACCAGCAGGGTGGATTATTGTAATGGACTCCTCACTGGCCTTCCCAAAAAGACCATAAGATAGTTGCAGCTCATACAGAACGCTGCCGCTAGGATTCTGAGCAGAACCAGAAAATATGAACATATCACACCAGTCCTCAGGTCTTTACACTGGCTCCCAGTTAAACTTAGGATTGATTTCAAAGTATTATTACTGGTATATAAATCATTCAATGGCCTAGGACCTCAATACATTGCAGATATGCTCACTGAATATAAACCCAACAGATCACTCAGATCATTAGGATCATATCAGCTAGAAATACCAAGGGTGCACTCTAAACATGGTGAGTCTGCTTTTAGCTATTATGCCAGCCGCAGCTGGAACCAGCTTCCAGAAGAGATCAGATGTGCTCCTACAGTGGTCACATTCAAATCCAGACTCAAAACACTTCTGTTTAGCTATGAATTTACTGAATGAGCACTGTGCTGCTGTTCGTCCGACTGTACTGTATTGTATTTCATTTTATTTTTCTAAACTGTTTTAATTATTCTTGTTTCTTTTAATTATTTTAATTTCTTCTATGTCCACTTTGAATTGCCATTGTGTATGAAATGTGCTATATAAATAAACTTGCCTTGCCTTGCCTTGCCTTGAGTTGTTTCATCTTATGGGTGATAAAAAATTTAAATAAAATCATGCGTTGCACTTTATATTTGATTTATCCAGAGCATTTGATCCTTTGGATCATGTTCTTCTTTTGCAAAGGCTCAAATGAATAGGTTTTAGTAATACAGAGCTGAAGTGGTTTTAAAGTGCCCCTATTATGCTATTTTAAAGTTTCCTAATGTTGTTTTGGAGTCTCCTACAACAGGTTGACATGCATCAAAGGCAAGGGCGAAATTGTCAATCACACATTGGGGGGGACAGCTGTGTACTTGGTACCTCTAGGGGGGTCCGGGGGCATGCTCCCCCGGAAGAAAATTTTGTACATTTTAAAGGTAAATTCATTAATCTGGTGCACTTTGAGTCACCCGAATCCACTGTTAAAAATAAATAATCCACCCGCAAACCGCCCGAACCTATGATATTCTCTGATTTAGATATCTGCATCTGATCATCACATTACAATTATTCAAATTCTTAGTGTTAAGCATGATAATATGGTAACATATCACACTGACATGCTGATTTAAAATGAACATTTATTTAAAATAAAAGTTCTTCTTTTGGCAAAATTATATTTCCTTAATAGCCTAAACAGAGGCTTTACTCCCTTCAAACTTAAAATTGTCAATTTTTCATTACATCACTGTTTGAAAACACTCAGAATAGTTTTTTGTACCTTTATAAAGGGCATTTTCCCCCCTAATTTTATTAACTGTATGCTCCATCTTTCATTTCAAATTCTTAAATTTGATAAATATATCCAATTAAAATAATAAGACACTAGGCTGTTACCAATCAAATTAAATAATTTACATTGAAAAATTATAACTGTATTAAATTAGATTATTTTAAATATTTTTATAACTGCAACAGAACCATCACGGTGGGGAAAGTGTATCTGACCATGTGACTGTCTGTCCGAGTTTTGTCGAGAGCCGGAGGCGGCACGAAATTTGACGGAGGCAGCCGCCTTATAATTCTTTATGCAGGAAAAACTCTGGCAATACCCATAAATGGAAACATACATTTACAACTGTACTTCGGTTTCTCTGCGAGGACACCGCCGTCACCTGCCATATGAGATCTCACCATGTGAGACGACACCGCCGTCACCTGCTCTGTCAGATTTCGCGCTCCTAACTCTTCTTCTGTTTGGTTTTTCCTAACTCACTGACGGTGCACGAGCTACTAAAGGTATAGGGAAAACATGACATGGATTTCAGGAGAAATAGGTTTTGTTATTGTATAGTGTAAGGCCAGTCGAATGGATTTGGGTAATGGACCGGCCGGGATTTTATATTTTCGGAGCTGGAAAGAAAGACATATTTGCAATCACATCGATATTGCCCGCATAATCATACAGTATGATCAAATATTGGGGGGGACAAATTGTCCTTCTTTGAATATTGGGGGGGACGTGTCCCCCTGTCCCCCCATAGAATTACGCCTATGATCAAAGGTCAAAAAACTGTTTCATAATATACATTTGCACATTTTCAATGATTCTCAAACGACTCGTCAGATGAATCAGTCTCTTATCCCTCCTTTCCACGAGCTACTCTGCTCTGATTGGCCAGACAGCTCAGTCTGTTGTGATTGGTCTAGCGCGTACAGCGCGCGTCGAGAACAAAATCGCCCATTGCCATAACAACGGCAGTTCTGCTTGTCCTGAGGCTTCCTAAACCGTGAACTAAACACAGTAATGAACAATGATGTTGATTTTACCATATCAATCCGAGCGCAAGAACTAGGTCTTCAACCCGAACCGCCATCGCTATTCGAGCAGGATGTTTCTCAGTGATACGCTACTCCGTTTGATGTACATTATGAGATGTTGCAACTGTAATTCCTCACCATCAGCATTAACAAGTACATGTCCATCAATAAACCGATTATTTTACTTGTACTAATTTATTTACCGAGTATTTTTCTAATATATTGCGGTGAACACGTGGAAACTGTATCAATAACAGTGCATGTATTAACCGAGCTCCAGCATGAATGACTAACATAAACGTTACTAAAACAAATCTTGCTCCATGCTTAATCTTTCCTCAAAGTAGTGAGAACAACAGACAATCTGCATTAATAGACACAGTTTTAGGTAATAGTGGCCCACAACTGATTAGCAGAAATATTTCAGTAAGACAGTAATAATGTGAGTAAACCAGTTAGCAGGAGACCTACACAATATAAAACTCAAAACTAAGCATTTTGAACAGCATCTTTCAAGAGGAAGCGTTTTGCGAATCCTGCATTGAACTCCGAGATTTGAGAAGCAGTCGTCAGTAAAATAAAGGGAACAGCAGAAGTTTAGGATTATAGTGCTGTGATATCGTGGAAAAAATTTAATTTAACCACTGATTCTTCACATGCTCGTCCTTGGGCAGTTAAAAAACAAACAAACAAAAAAAACTGGCTTTACCTGTCACGGTTCATGAATTCACTGTTTCCTTCTTGTCTCGTGTGCTTGTTGTTATGTGTGTGTGGGTGTGTGCGAGTGGGCGTTACCGCTCTACTCAGAGTATCAGCGATCCAGCTGATCTCACTCTCCTCACCAGCTGCAGTCAATTCAATCACCTTTAAATACTCATTGCAATTGTCTCTCTTTGTCAGATCGTTGTTTGATGTCTCCTGTGTGTGTGTGTGTGTGTGTGTGTGCGTGCGTGCGTGCGTGCGTGCGTGCGTGCGTGCGTGTGCGCGTGCGTGCGCGTGCGCGTGCGCGTGCGCGCGTGTGTCCGCGTGTGCGTGTGTCCGCGCGTGCGTGTGTGTGTCCGCCTGTGTGTGTGTGTGTCCGCCTGTGTGTGTGTGTGTCCGCCTCAAACTCCCTCCAATGTACAGGAGGATTCATCCCGCCTTTCATGTATGGCGAGTGGATAGTGACTTTTCTAAGACTACACTGAAGAAGGCGAAGGAGCAGTCTACCCTTCCGTCGCCGTCAGTCCGTGTCTATTTTTGAATGGGATTGATAGAGACGTCAAACGACAGACCGGCGGCGACGTCATGGCGACGTCACAGTAGTAACGTATACCTTACGGCAACGTGGCGACGGCGTACGTGAGAAATGTATAAAAAATCATAACGTCTGAACCAGGCACGTCGCCTAATAAGACGCCTGATACACACGTCGTCCCTCAGTACGTCACCTAATAAGACGCCTGATACACACGTCGTCCCTCAGTACGCCGCCTAATAAGACGCTTGATACACACGTCCCAATATTATAATGTTATTTTTCCCATGTTGATTATGAAAAGTGAATAGCATGAGTAAGATTGGATTTGCAATAGGCTCAGGGGCAATCCTTTACACATTCTCAATGTATTTTTATTGTAAAATTAATGACAGATTTAAAAAAAAACTAAATATAGCCTATATCACCTTTTTAATTAAAATAATTTAACATCATCATCTCAAAACAATGAAAACAGCAGATTTTTTAACATAACTGCACATATATGCCAACAACAAAATAAAGTTGACGTGTAAAACGGAATTTCCACATCAGGGTTATTATAGTGCTACAAAACAGATCAAGTGATCACTAAATCAATAGGTTTTGAGGTTTGGAATGATGGGAATAATAAAATCTGTATCTATAGATGTCATTTAACTGCCAAAATTCAGTCAAACTGGATTATTAAATGGTAGGATATTCAGTGCAAAACAAAAACAAAAAATAAAAGTAGCCAATAAAATAAACAAATTATTGTGGCATTAATTATCCCACAAACAATATTTATTTTAAAGACTAAACGAATTTATTTAAAGTAAAACACCAGCGTTGGGCGTTTGTATAAGCTAAGTGTTTCAGCCACCCTTTTCAAACTGGCGCAAGAAAATGCAACATAATTTGATTTGTTAGACACGAAGAGGACTTATCCGTCTGGCATGGCCACTCGCTCTAACGTTAACCTGGATAAATGTTTCCTATTAAGCGCATATCCAAGTGTTTGTGCGGAGTGTGGAGCGCGCACTGCATGACGGCGCCGGTGCCATCACTCGCATTTTCCTATCAACAGTGGAAACAACTTAAAATACTCCATCATTTCTGGTCTTACAGAAAATAATAATACATCAGTCGCAACTACTTTTTGTTTTGTGTAAACTCACAACAACAAGAAAACGTTGTGCTTTTGTAAAATAAAATAAAACGAACAGGGCGCGCTTTCATGATCTCTATTGGAGCGCGTCTCAAAAATGAACTGAAAAACAGTCTATAGACAAGCCTCACAGACATGAGAAATATAACTATCTATATAAAGCTTTAAAAAAAAATATCCATCAACGAAAAAAATCAAATCGAAAGCAAATACGGTACCATCTGATTTATCCTGTCCGTATGAAAGGCGCACCTACATTACAGCGGAGATGTATATGTTTGCAGGCAGCCTACACTGATTTAGAAAAGACTAGTTCATTATTAAACAATTAAAATGCTTCATTATTTTTTTCAGACACATTTATTATATCATTTGCCTACTTTTGCCGGTGCTTTGCGGCAAGTTTTATGCATGCGCTTGAGCGCGGAATAAAGGCTATAGCCATATATATAGGCCTACACCCAGGGTTGAATATAAACGTGCGATTAGTCCTACTTGCTTAAATTAAACTACTAGTCTATAAAAATCCTTTAGTCTATGGCAACTCTAATCAATAGCCTACATTTAATATTTGACATTATTTATATAGTAATTAGTATCCAGCTCTTTAAATTAGTTGAGTTAGCATAAATAGTTAATGAACTACTGTAATAAAATAATAAAATAAAGTTTAAATTAAGATACTACCGGTAACCATAGCATAGCATTGCTTATTCCACCACACAAAGGACTGTTTATAAGGTGACAATCCTTTATACATGTGAAGATTGTATATGGCTGTATCTTGAAGATTTTTGTATTGTATCTTCTGTTATAAAGACGAAGGTTGACATTTCGTTAATTAAACAAAATAAGAACACAATGTAAAAAATAAACAACTTAGGCTGTGTTCTGTTAGATGTGTTTTGACTACTTTTTGTTTAATTATTTCTCTAGGTAATGAAGATAAATCTTAGGCTATATATAATATATTATATAAAAAAAAAAACTTATAGGCCTATATAAAATATTTACAAAAATGGCCTCATTGATTAATTTTGCCTGATTGGGGGCTGCTACTATTTGCTTAAGCTTTTTGAACGTAGAAGTGTGATAAAGGCGCGATAGGCTGTCAGTTGTATGTGGATAAAGGCATATTCATGTATTTTAAGTGTTGTTAAATAAAACAATATAATTAATTACTGTTAATACTTTATTTGAACCAATTATATTGCCTCATTTGTAATATGTATTTAAGTCATACTAAAGGCTATTGTTCACTTCAGATCTATCTTTTTGACCAAAAATAAAATAGTCGACACTGACAGCCCTAGTTTTGAACATTTGAACATGAACCTACATTGTTTTGTATTTTGTGAGTAAAAGACTATTTCCCTGTCTTATATTTTTTCATTGTTGATTCTTTAAAATAATAGGCTATTAAATGACTTTTTTGTCACCTTCTCCTATAAACAATATTGTGAATAGTTTCATATTGTGTATTCGCCCATTATGGTCAACTGTGTTAATTAAAATTATTACCACCTTCAAAAGTAAAAACTCAGAATGACACATTCCAGAATATTATGTTTATAGATTACAATTAATTAATTTATCTGTTCAACTTTAAAGTTGTTGTTAATAATTGTGCAAAAAGTTGTGACTTTGATGGTGTATAATTTGCATAGTCCTCATATCCAGTAGAAAGTGAGTGAATTCTTTTTTAAAATTCTGTTCGTAAACCATTCAGAGATGACATTAATGACATACACAACTTTGTATACAATACAAAATTTGTATCAATTGTATTTTCAATGTCAGCAGAACACAAGAAAAGAATGATTGGTTAGAAAGACAACAAAGGAAAGATAAGAAAAGCTAGGGCGAAAAATAGATATTAATTTCTTGTGGTGCGACGTTGGAGTCACACATTGGTGTCACGCGTCTGTGGTGCGGCGTGCTCTGGTGCGACGATGGAGTCACGCGTCTGTGGTGCGACGTTGGAGTCACATGTTGGTGTCACGCGTCTGTGGTGCGGCGTACCCCTTCTGTCACGTAAAAGTACACGACTGTCGACTTCGGTATGTTATCCGTGGCACTATCCACTCGTCATATTCATGTTTCCAAAATAAAGCCCGTGTTTCGTTCTTGTATTAACCCGCCTGTCCCGGTTCCCCCCCCCCCGCCGCCGCCGGGAACCTACATATTCGGTTAATCGTATTCTGGACTCAAGGCGGAGGGGACGCGGACTGGGAAGGTTACGGTCCGGAGGAGAGAAGTTGGGTACCTGCTAGAGACATCCTGGATCACTCCCTTATTGATGATTACAATCGACAGGTAAGGGAGTCTGGGGACGCCAGGAGGCGTTCCTAGGAGGGGGGGGTACTGTCACGGTTCATGAATTCACTGTTTCCTTCTTGTCTCGTGTGCTTGTTGTTATGTGTGTGTGGGTGTGTGCGAGTGGGCGTTACCGCTCTACTCAGAGTATCAGCGATCCAGCTGATCTCACTCTCCTCACCAGCTGCAGTCAATTCAATCACCTTTAAATACTCATTGCAATTGTCTCTCTTTGTCAGATCGTTGTTTGATGTCTCCAGTGTGTGTGTGTATCCAGTCCCAGTCGGAGGTTCAGTTCGTGTCTTCATTTCCTGTTTCGTGTTCTACTGGTTTTCGTTCGTCACCTGGATTACTTCACTGTTTCATCGTCACGTCACCTCACCACCGGATTGCTGACCATCTTGTCCCTGCGTCACCAGCCTGCTAGAGACTCTGTACTTTCATCATTTCTTCCATTAAAAGAGTTTTACTTGCATCTTTGCTTCCGTTTCATTGTTCGTGACATTACCTTCACACTGTAGAGCACAGCGTCTTCTTGACATTATGCTATCCAGTATCCACAGGAATCAGTGGATTTGAGTGTTTGAGGTGTTTGAGGCTCAAGTTTTCCCTGGTGTCTGCACGTGCAATTTGTGGGCGGGCAATATGCTAATGTTTCGTCTCAACGTCACATCGAAGCGGCTTATGACTCGTTTGAAAAACGATTCATTTCATTGACTCAGATTCGACTCTTACTTTTGAAAGACAATAACTTTATCTACGGTGCACTTTCAGATTTAAAACTTTGCAGGATGTTTTCATTCACTTAGAGCTATGTTACACACTACATGAAAGGTCATTTACAAAAATCCATACTAGGGGCCCTTTAAAACTATTTGACTGGAAAAACACAGTATGTGTCAATTATAATTCTACCCTAATTCCACTCTTCCTCTAATAATAAAGGCAGGTGTTCCTCAAGGATCTATTTTGGGACCAATTTTATTTTCTATTTATATAAATGAACTTGGTGTAGGATTAGAGCCAGCAAATGTATACTTTTATGCATATGTATACTATGGCTCCATGCAAGTGTCCGGACACATCATTGTAATTTATATAAAATGACACACTTCACTGTGCTTAAGGAGGAAAAATGATATCATTTTAAAGAAAAAGCACATAATTTTTACATTACATTATGCATTACATCTTTCTAACTTTAGTTAGTGTGTATTGTTGCTGTTTGAGCATAAACAACATCTGAAAAGTTACAGTGCTCAAAGTTCAAAGCAAAGGGAGATATTTCCTTTGAAAGAAATTGCTTTTTAAGGACTACAACAAACGGCTGGTAGGGACTACATGACATTCCTCCTAAAATTTACATAAACCCCGCCCCCCGGGATTGCATTTATAGATTATCATGACAGAATATGCTAATCAATGACTAGAAGATAACTACACATAAGCTACCTAAATTCATCAACTAACCATTCAGAAATGTTGTCTACATGTTGTCACTTCTTGAGTCTCTCCATCATTGTCTGACTCTGGTCTGAAAGGCAAAAAGTTTTTTAAATTTTCAGTGCATGACTTAGTCAAGTCATCTTGTAGCATCGACTCAGTTAAGTTTAGCTAACATTAGGAGTTAAATTTACTCAACTTGTATGTAGTTGTTAAAATAACTTGCAGTAAATCGAGCCAACATAGTGTATCAATAATGAGCATTTAGAATTTTTTAAGTAAACTGAAAAACATATTGGTTGAACTTCATTTTTTATGTTTTCACAACCATGAACTAAGTCTAATTGACATAAAATAGTCATTTTTCCTCAACATCATAACTTAAATATTTGAGTTAACTGGACTTAATTGCTTTGACAAGTTTTGGATATCTATCTGGAACCAGATTTGTAATGACATCAACACAACTGCAAAATTGAAACTCGCAGCATTTATTTCGCTGCCTGTCCCTTCGAGACCCTGGTCCCACATTGCGCTAGATTTTATCACCGCCCTCCCTCCCTCTCAGGGTAACACGGTAGTTTTGACCGTGGTGGACCGGTTCTCGAAGGCGGCCCATTTCATTCCCTTGCCCAAATTACCCTCAGCCAAGGAGACAGCGTTGACCGTCGTTGATCACGTCTTTCGCTTACATGGCCTCCCGACAGACGTGGTTTCTGACAGAGGACCCCAATTTGTGTCCAAATTTTGGCAAGAGTTTTGTAAGTTATTGGGAGCGACTGTCAGTCTGTCCTCAGGGTTCCATCCCCAGAGCAATGGTAAAACTGAGAGAGCCAACCAAGATCTTGAAAGGTCGTTGCGATGTTTGGTCTCCAAGAATCCTTCCTCATAGAGCCAACAACTGTCAATGGTGGAGTACGCCCACAATACGTTACCTTACAGAAAAAAGATTTTGTTTGTTTTCTGTCTTATCGCGGCAACTTGCTCTTCAAAGAGTGAACTCTTGCAGTGCAAGAGCCTGATCCAACTCCAATAAACAGGCGCTGTATCACTTCCAAAATTAATTTTAATTCCTTTGGGTAGTCCAGGTTTAATGCGTACACCAGGGGCCAGTACCATGATGGTAGTTAAAGAAACTCAGGGTTACAAGATTAGTTTTGAATTGACAAAACCAAACCAATCTAACCAGGCTTTGTTGGTACCATGATGCTGATCATCAACTTTCTCTGTCAACTCAGGCTTTGATCCTGAGTTTAGGTGTGACATCAGTAGCGAACAGCCAATCACATGCTGAGAAAGAGTGAAACTGCGATTCATTTCTCGCAAGAGAGGCAGTGCGATTCACTTCTCTCTTCTGCATAATATTACAGAGATTGAAAAATATTAAGAACTTAAACAAATTTACACAGCAAGAAGAAAATAGCTGTCTATGAAAGAGGACAACTAAAAGAAAAAGTCTTGCTATGTCAGTGCAAGTAAAAGTTGTGAAGTTAGTTTATACAGTTGATAAAGGTACAGAGAGAATTGAACATTTAAGCTCACATGTAGTCATTTTATAGCTTTATCTATTGATTCTAAAGCGTATTTTTTATTACCTTTATATATTTATTCATTTAAACTGTGCGTAATAATTGATCAACTAAAATAATTGATAAACTAAAATTGTACATGTGTGAATGTGGAACATAAGACATAAGAGGAATGGCATTACCACTTCTTCCTCAATCAAACAAAGTCATTGTACTGTAGAACGTTAGGAGAGGTTCCGTCACATTTTACACAATCACAAGGATTCCAATCACCACACCCTTAAACACATCCTCTTCACGGTCACTGGGCTTTATAGAATGTAAACAAAACAAGGTACTATTACTTAAAAGCAATTACACAAATATAGTCCCCAGACCCCTGCAAATGAAGAGATTTAATGTTCAATTTTCCCTTGTTTTTCCTTACATGTTTCAGCTTACCTTGCATATCTTCATGAATATTTAAGCATGTACCACGTGCGAGAGTTTAACTCCAACCTGGTTCAACACACCTGCCTGGGAGTTTGTAGTGATCCTGAACACCTTGATTAGCTGGTTTAGGTGGTCCTTTTTTTTAAATGTTTTTTTTCCTTTGCCCTATGCAGTGGCGCCTCCAGAAATTTTTCCTAGGGGTGGCCAGATGGGGCCACTTAAAATCTTGGGGTGGCACACCAAAACTATAAACCATAATTTCAGAATTTTATTCTACTGTTGTAGTAAACCGGCCTGTAGAAAACTATCAGAAACTCCTACTGATATACTTTGGTTTATTGTGTTATATTTATTTTTACTAATGATATAATATATTGAATGTTTCAACTGATATGACCATAGCTGTGGATGGCTTATTTGAATGCATAACAGTGGAAATTCATAATGATAAAAAGAAAAATATCTTCATGAGTTGTGTATACCGGGCACCTGGTTCAAGCATAGAAACTTTCAATGAGTGGATGGGTAAACTGTTTTCTACTGTGAACCAAAAAAACATATTTATTTGTGGTGATTTTAACATTGATTTGTTAAATCCAACCAAACTAAAAAACGTTGATGACTTCACTGACACAATGTATAGCTTGTCTCTGTACCCAAATATAACGAAACCGAGCAGAATAACGTCACATAGTGCCACAATCATTGACAACATTTTTACTAACATTATGGGAAATCAAATCATCAGTGGCCTATTTATATGTGATATCACTGACCACTTACCTGTTTTTACTTTGAATTACTGTAATCTTAAGAAACGAAAGACACTATGGCAAAAATCTCTAAACGAAAAATTACTGAGGACATGATCCGTGCCCTAAACAATAGTTTAGCGCTCCAGGATTGGACTTCAGTTTACAGTGAACTAAATGTGGACAGTGCTTATTGTGATTTTTTAGATATCTTCACTTCCCAATAAACATTGCCCTGTGAAAGAATATTTTATAAAGGAAAAACATAAAAAAAGCCCCTGGATTACGAAAGGAATAATTAATGCCTGTAAAAAGAAAAACAATCTCTATAAATTGTTCATTAAAGTAAAAACAAAAGAAGTGGAACAAAGATATAAGAAGTAAAAAAATAAATTAACTGATATTATAAGAACATGCAAACGGTTATATTATAAAAAAAAACTATATGAACAAAAAAGCAATATAAAAGGAACTTGGGATGTTTTGAATAGCCTAATCAAACAAGGATCCTCAAAGTTGACATATCCTGATCACTTTATTGATGAAAATGGTGAAGATTATAATATGAGTAATGTAGTATATAAGTTCAACAATTTTTTTGTAAATGTTGGCCCTAAGTTGGCCGCTGATATTTCAGACAATGGAGTTGCAAAATCAACTATTGAATGGAATTCTTTGTCATTCTTCCTCTCAGCTACAAATGAGCAGGAAGTGACAAACATTGTGTGGAAATGTAAAAGTAAGTCCTCCACTGACTGTCATGATTTCAGCATGACATTGATTAAAAAAGTTATAATGAATATTGTAAAACCCTTAACTTATATTTGTAACTTGTCATTCCAGACTGGCTGCTTTCAAAGTAAAATGAAAATCGCTAAAGTAATTCCACTCTTCAAAAAGGATAACAAACACGTTTTTACTAATTACAGACCAATCTCTCTTTTGCCTCAGTTCTCAAAAATTTTAGAGAAACTCTTCAATTCTTGACTTGAAAAGTTTCTCGAGAAACGTCATGTAATTAATGATGGTCAGTATGGTTTTAGGTCCAAAAGAACTACCTCAATGGCAATAACTGAAACCATTGAAGAAATTACTAATGCACTGGAGCAAAAAAAGTATGCAGTTGGTATCTTTATTGATCTAAAAAAAGCCTTTGATACTATTAATCACTCAATCCTATTAAATAAGATGGAAAGATATGGAATTAGGGGGCTGGCTGGAGATTGGTTAAAAAGTTATTTAACAGGGAGGTTACAGTTTGTAAAAATCGGTCAGTATTTATCAGATACTCTTGGCATTTTTTGTGGTGTTCCCCAGGGGTCAGTATTGGGGCCAAAATTGTTTAATGTGTATATAAATGATATTTTTAATACATCCAAAGTACTGAAACTCATACTATTTGCAGACGACACGAATATATTCTACAGTAGTGACGATTATAATGAGCTCGTAAATACGGTAAACAGGGAACTAAATATAATAAAAAAGTGGATGGACACAAATAAATTATCCTTGAATATAAATAAAACTAAGATAATGATGTTCGGTAATCGCAACAAAATATCTGAACAGAGAATAAGTATTGATGGTGCCCAAATTGAAATTGTGAGTGAGATTACATTTTTCTTAAAATGTAATAATAATTGTAATAATTGACAGCAAATTGTCATGGAAACCCCATGTCAGACACATAAAAACAAAAATCTCCAAAAGCCTCTCAATTATAAATAAAGTAAAACTATACCTTGATGAAAATGCACTCCGTACTTTATACTGCACCCTGGTACTACCATACCTTATGTTTTGTGTTGAAGTGGGGAAATAACTACCAGAACACAATAAATCCTCTGATCATATTACAGAAAAGAGCTGTGAGGATCATTCACAAGGTTGGTTTTCTAGAACATACTCATAATCTGTTTATGCAGTCAAAGTTGCTGAAATTTGATGATCTTGTAAAATATAATACATCAATAGTTTTATATAAAGCATTTAACAAACTATTACCGCCTAATTTACAACGTTTTTTTAAACCCCAGTACGAGCTCATAACTTGAGAGGTTTTGGATATTTTTCATTACCGAGAGCCCAAACCACTCGTAAACATTATTGTGTGTCTGTATGCGGAGTGAAACTCTGGAACAAACTGGACTTGCAACAAAAGCAATGCCAAACTATTCATCAATTTAAACTGTTATATAAACATTGGGTCTGGTTAAAATACAGAGATGAGGGTCTTTAATTTACATTGCTGTTGTACTCTGTCTCATAGTGTTAACATGTGCTCAATGTTTCCTTACCATCGTTGGTATATTGTCCATTACCATTGTTGGCATTGTTTATTTTTCTTACATTGTTGGTATAAACTGTTGTTATAATAAATACTTGTTACTTGTGGTAACGCCACCATGAAATAAGATTTGTAAACAATCCGTGAGCAAAGTAATAATGAAACCCAATGTATTAATCACTAAATGGGGAATGGGGGTGGGATTAAATAAATTGTCTTCTTCCCACTCCCTTTCAGGCAGAATTCGATTGTCATATTTAAATACTGTATATTCTGTTTTTGCACTATATGACTTTATATTTTGTTTACCTTGTACTTTTCTGTGTCATTGCCTGAAATAAACGAATAAACAAACAAAAACAAAAATGTGCATAGACTAATAACAGTACAGTTAACATTTTGAGTTGCACAACAATTCTGTTTTATTTTGCAATTATATTTGGCATAAGGTGTACATTTATTGCAAACAAAACAGTTACTGGGGAAAAGCAGATACTGGCAGATACAAATAAAAGCAAGGACAGAAACAATCATATCTTTGCTTTATGTAACAGGACTTTCCCAACAGGGATCAATAGTCTGATTCTGATTACCAGGCTATACAGTATGTGTAAGAAACATTTATATCTTTGCTTAATGTAAAACAAAAATAATTATTACTGTTACAAAAAGAACTTCCCAACAGGGATCAATAGTCTCTGATTCTGATGCAGGCTTCAGAATAGCTTTATTCGCCTGTTGCTATGTTTTTTGGCAAACACATCCACAAGATTACAGTTATCACCTTTAAATATTACATAAATGTATTATGTATTTTTATTAAACTTAATGAGTGTATAAATCAGCAGCAAAAAGTCATTCTTGAAAAAATCTGCACAGTAATTTGATAAAATCTAAATATGTTAATAAAAACAAATTACTATTAGTTCTCTTATAAAATTCAATCAGGCAATCATACATTTCACAATTTTATATTTATATATTAATGTCAAGAATTCAGATGTGTATATAGCCTATTGATATAGCCTACACTACAAATAAATAATATACAATTAAATTATGCTTATTTTAAATGTATTGAGCAGGCTAGGTATAAAAAAATATAGGCTTTTAATAATCTTTCAGTGCGCAAAACCATGATAATATGAAACGCCTCAAAACAGAGCGCACAAAGCGCGTATGCACATCGCGGGTGCAGAATGCTGTGCTCAAAGCAACATGGAGTCACAGTGTGCAGCGCTGCGCTGCACAAGTGCGTATTTAAAAGTTCACGGCACAAAGCGAAGAAATGTCAAGCGCACAAATCCTAGTGTATATCTGTCCAACAGTTTATTGATAATTTGTTTCACAGTTTTAAATTCCAGTTATTGTGCGTTTGATGCCGATTTATAGTCCTTGTGATGTGTGTGATCTAACAAGCACACAGTAGTGAGTCGTTTAAAAACAGCAACAAACTCATCAAGTCATTTTATGCAAACCCACAGCCTTTTATCTACAGATCATGGATTATAATGTGAATATATCATATTGGAGAGAGTTTTACCGTGCATCCAACCGGAAGAGAAGCGCGCACTGTTTGAATACTGAATGGAGAATGATTGACAGCCGCAGAGGAGGGAAAACGAGTTTCCGTATACTTTAATGATGTAAATAGACTTCTGTCCCTCACATTAAGCTATGGAATGACTTCAGATGACTTTGTCACCCAAACTGACGTGAAAAAAGCGGGAGGCGCCGAAAAGCGCGCTGTTTGCATCCCTGCTTGTCAAAACGTGTCAAAGACACATCAAAAAGCTGCTGTAACAGTATACTGTAACCATTTGGCACTTAAAAAGCACATGTCACGACACATAATTCCCCGTCTTCTTTTACTAAAGAATATTTTTGACTTATTTACTTACCGGTAGTCTTCTTCGTCTTCTTTCTTAACTTCTTTTGAAATTGTTGACCGACGGGCAACTGTCTGAGCGCGCAACAGCGGCATGGACGGAGGGGGCGGGGGAGTACTGGCTACTGTGTGCGATCGAAGGTCTAGAGCGGCTTGCCTGCCTGGCTGTGCATTAGGGATGAAATGAATAACTGATGCTACTAAAATTTATACTGGCCAGTGGGGTGGCCAGGAGTCGGCCAGGGGTGGCCACGGTGGCGCCATTGCCTAGATGGGGCGTAACAGATGTGATTCAAGAATATCTGCAGCAAGACATTTGTGAGGAGGTACAAGATACGCCAACTTTAGAGCAGGCCAGCACGGTGAATTATTACATGCCACACCATCCAGTAATTCGAGATAAAGCAACAACCAAATTGAGAATCGTGTTTGATGCATCTTCACACGAAGAGGGTTCCCCCTCCCTCAATGACTGTTTGCTTATTGGGCCTAACTTAAACCCAGGCTTACTTCATGTCCTTGTTAGGTTCCGTCTTCACAAGGTCACCTTCACAGCTGATATTGCTAAGGCTTTTCTGCAGATAGGGTTGAAAGGAAGGGACAGAGATGTTATGAGGTTCTTGTGGACCTATGATCCCTCTTCACAGGATTCTGAGGGAGTTTTACGTCATGAGAATGAACAGAGTTGTGTTCGGAGCGGCATCTGGCTTCTTTTTGTTGGCAGCGACAATCAGAACCCATCTCAGACAGTATGAGTTTGACCAGCCAAAATCTGTGGCTGTACTCCGGGAATCACTATATGTCGATGACCTCATTGCGAGCTTGCCAGATGTAGATGAAGCTTTTTTTATCACAGCACAAGCAAAGGCAATCTTGTCTGCTGCAGGAAAGGATCTGCGGAAATGGACGACCAACTCCTCAGACCTGAGACCCGAGATGGTTAAAAAGACCAGATTGACAGCACAGCAGATTTAGAGACACACAGCATTGCATTGAAAGAGTTGGGATTGATATGGAGGCAAGATCATGATGACTTTGTGTTTGACCTGCAGAAAGTGCTGGATGTTTTGAAGAGGAAAGAGAGTACTAAAAGGATCCCAGATAGCATGTAACCATTGAAACAATGTTGAGTCAGTGTTGATGCGTCAACGCTGATTACATTGAAATGACGTTAGAAAGTGATGTTGCTTTAGCGTCACTCTTGCACCCTCGGTTAATATTGAAATAATGTTCAGATTTCAAACACAAATCAATGGTGTTAATATTGCTTCAACATTACAAAGTGATGTTGTTTTTGCATCACTCTTGTACCCTCGGTTAATGGTGAAGCAATGTTGAGATTTCAACCAAAAATCAACGGTAATAGTATTGATTCAACATTACAAAGTGATCTTTTATCAACATCACTTTTGCACCCTCAGTTAATGTTGAAACTGTTGAACAAAAAATCAATAGTAATGCTACTGAATCAACATTAAACTATGATTGATTCTACATCACCGATGCTGAATCAATACTGAAATTAACAAAAATAATCAATGGTAATATTGTTGAATCAACGTTACACTATGATGTTGAATCTACACTGAAATTAACAGAAATAATCTTTGGTAATATGGTTTG
Organism: Leuciscus leuciscus; assembly: GCF_965113295.1. Lineage (NCBI taxonomy): Eukaryota > Metazoa > Chordata > Actinopteri > Cypriniformes > Leuciscidae > Leuciscus > Leuciscus leuciscus. The sequence continues at coordinate 38,686,864 of NC_138738.1, read as the reverse complement.
ATCAATGTTACAATGTGATGTTGATTCTAAATACATTTTGTTGAAACACTGAAAATACAACTGAAAATTAATGTCAAACAATGTTGCCATCTGATGTACCAAGTTAATGTTGCCGCAACATTAATATTTCAACTACACTTCAATGATGCGTCAACAAATTCCTGACCATTTAAACATTTGGCAAAAACCTTTTAAAATATAAATGACACCTTTCCAGCAGTTGAGTCAATTTATTTTATTCAATCAATGACAAAAATATATTAAAAGATCATTCTTTAAAAAAGACAGGGGGAGAAATAGGACAAAAGCATTTCAACCTTTAAAAATAAAATTGCCTTCAGAAGTCTGATGTCATAACTACAGGTGGTCCAACGGTTCAGGTTTTTAAAAATCTGTCTTACATCAAACTACTGCCTCTTTTCCTTTGGGTTCTCTGAAATCTGAAAAAGAAAGCATGATGTTACTCAATTAACAAGTCAGTTCACTTGCCACACTCACAGATTGACCTTATGTAGACCTTAATCTCTTTAAATACCACAAAATAGCCATGTCAGTCACTTTCTTAATAAACACAAGATGTTTTTTGTGTTATTGTGTTTCAGTGGAAACAAGCTAAACTGAATGGAAATCAGTTACATTTCTCAAATTTAATACAGACTCAGGAATATGAATGATTACCTGATTAAGCAGTGATGAGGCACAGGATATCCAGCCTGATCTCACACACGAAACGTACATATTTAGACGTAAATAAAAACGATCCAATTCGTATATATATTTACGTATTATAGTGACTTTTACGTATCATATGGACGTTATTTCAGGTTCGATACGTATCTATATTTACGTATTACAACTTAAAATACGTATAGATTCAACGTATATCCATAAATGCATGACAGCCTGGTCTCATTGTTAATACGTTTAGGTAATACGTAATTTTCAAAGATAGAAAACGTACGTTTTATAGATAAATGGAAGATCCCTTAACCCCACTCCCAAACCTAAACATAACGTTACCCATTTTATACAGAATATAAAAAGGACAAAACGTACAGAGGTGTGTGGGAAATGGTAATTTTATTAACAATATAGCATTAAAATATTTTTTTAGCAGCTAATCCTACCCCTAAACCTACCCATAACAATTTCTTAAAACTACATAGGCTACAATTATGAAGAAAAATTACAACATACGTGTAATCACAATAATTTATTTATTGCGAACATGTCAAAACCGGTACCAAAAGTCGTTCACATGACGATGTGTTGCAGTCACAGTCCTCTCTTTCAGTATAATAGTTTTGAATGAGGTACAGAGCAGAATTTAAGTTATTAATCCAAGAAAATGTTAATCCGGCTTCGCTCTGTGTGAAGGCGCGCGCGCTTCTCCATTTCAAATGTTGTTTACCGACTGAAATACGGCGTGTCGCAATCTGTGGCGAGAGCCAATGAGCGTTTGATATCACTGCCGTAAAACATGTCGTAACGCTTCTTTAGGGCGCAATTTTTGCATTTGAATTCATCACAAGCGCTGAATTTGACAGTTCAGCCTGATCTCACACACGAAACGTACATATTTAGACGTAAATAAAAACGATCCAATTCGTATATATATTTACGTATTATAGTGACTTTTACGTATCATATGGACGTTATTTCAGGTTCGATATGGGATATCATCAAGCCCCAGGTCAGGTGATTATGCTGTCGACAACAACTCGGTGTATAATCAATGTCAGCATTATCAGGAGGGTGCTTCTTTTTTTTTAATTGTCCATCTTCGTCGGCCTTCATTCCTACTAAAGGAGCAATGTGTTCTGCATGCAAGCACTGACGGATGCAAGACATGGGCTATGTTTGCAGTGTAATTTTCTCTCTCATGTTCATGTCTCCTGCACTTCAAGAAATGTGTTAAATGACGTTAGAACTTTATTCAGGAAATTCGTAATAAACTTTACTAAAGCAATGTGTATTTTTTAAGAATGTAGATGCACCATCGTTTGAAACTGTGCTAGAGAAGTCATGTAAGGTGCTTCAACAAACAAGACTTCTGTATAGGATGCACCTATGTTTTCTCTCTAATGAGGAAGCATTAGACTACTAAGAAGTGCGCATGCAAAACCAAAATGGGCGTTTACCAATCAGTGGCCAATTTCAAACTACAATAAATGTTTTTCAACCATTTTTCAACACACTTGCTAAACCACCCCACCCCTAAACCAAGGGTTAGAGTAAATCAGGTAAAGCGGTTGAAAATGCCCATTGTGGTTTGAAAACGCCCCACTGATAGAGAAACACCCACTAGTGTTCTATGAGGTGCCCCTAGGGACATTATTTAGAATTACCATGCATATACATGTACTTTTCCTCTCACATACACATATGAAACCAAATTCATTCACATACTATAATGAAATGCTTACATTTACATTTATGCATTTGGCAGACGCTTTTATCCAAAGCGACTTACATTGCATTATCCTATACATTTATACATAGGTATGTGCAATCCCCTGGGATCGAACCCACAACCTTGCCTTGCGTTGTTAACGCAATGCTCTTACCACTGAGCTACAGGAAAGCTGAGCTACCACTGAGCTACAGGAAATGCTCACACACATACAAGTGAAATGCTTTTACAAACACAACTGAAACACTCTCATACATACAACTGAAAATATTACGCTCACACACACAACTGAAACGCTCACACACACACAACTGAAATGCTCTCATACACAAGTGAAATGCTTTTACAAACACAACTGAAATGCTCTCATACATACAACTGAAATGCTCTCACACACACAACTGAAATGCTCACACACATACAAGTGAAATGCTTTTACAAAAACAACTGAAACGCTCTCACTCACACAACTGAAAAGCATTTCAGTATGTTGTATGCAAGCATTTCAGTTGTGTGTGTGAGAGCATTTCAGTATGTTGTATGCAAGCATTTCAGTTGTGTGTGTGAGAGCATTTCAGTATGTTGTATGCAAGCATTTCAGTTGTGTGTGTGAGAGCATTTCAGTATGTTGTATGCAAGCATTTCAGTTGAAACGGAAGCACATTTCAGTTGAAACGGAAGGTGGTTAAAGTCCCCAGTCCAGTTGGTGGCAGTAGTGCACCCATAGTGCACCTCAAGACGAAGAACTAGAAGCTGTTGAAAGAAAGCACGCTAAACTAGCGCAGTAAAGTTGGCAATAAATTCACAGATTCGAACTTCCCGGGTCAATAACTTGTGAGCTAAACATTGTTACTATACAAATAACACCTCTTTTTAATCGTAGTAATGTAGACAAGCAGCTACAACCTAATTTTCCTCAAAACGAGCTTTCCCTCGCAGTGGACAAAATACATTGAACTTTATGCGCAGACAGCAGAGAGGCAGATCCGAAGGGACCGTCTGCAAAGTGCAAAACCCGAAAAGCGTTACTACGAAAACAGTCAATAACTTCACTGTCACACACTAGGGCTGGTCCAAATACCATTTTTTGAGCTTCGAAGCTTCGGTAGTAATGAACATCGAATATTCGAAGCTTCAGAGAGCGGGGGCTGAACATATTCTTCTCTCTAATAAAGGCAGTATTCTCTATGTGTCTGTCTGTTCGTTTGCATTTTTATTATTTCGAGAACCGTTCATCCGACTTCACAAGGGAGTGCAGTGTCGCATTTGGTGCAATATAGACACGTGAGACGCCACAGGCCACACGTTCAGAATTAATAAACTTTTAATAAACTACAGAACAGCGCGAGCGGGAAGCGCCGCACCTCACACGGGCAGGGCTCATATGCTCCGAGAACGGACACTGCACTAGTGATATTAAAAACATCTTCCCCATGAACAACACAAAATAAATACACTCGCACATAACAGACACACACAGGTCTGTTAACTTAAACAATAGGCTACTTTTAATAAGGTAGTCTAATATTTTTCTGACTAACAATACTGACACAGTAAAGGGTAGATTTAAATAAAGAAAAACGAAACTTAAATAAAAAACGAAATTTAAATAAGGAAAAACAAAATTTAAATAAAGAAAAAACAAAATTTAAATAAAGAAAAACGAAATTTAAATAAAGAAAAACGAAATTAAGTTAAATGAAAAACGAGATTAATTTAGATTGATAATAACAGGTAAAAAGCTTAATACATTTTGTTTCTATTATTCTATTTTCCACAATGTCAAAGCTCAGGCATGCACTTCTGTCCATACAACCTCCGCTGTTCTGACAGACCCATCTCCTGTTCTGCGCTCTAGCTAGAGAATACTCCCGTTGCAGGAACACTTTAGTAGGCCTAGAAGAAGCAATTATATTTATTAAGTATAACGAGGTTGGGTTCCTTCAACTGTCCATCTCCTCTCAATGAATCCAGTGATCTCAGCTGATGTAGAATTTCCAGTGGAAGAGGTAAATGCAGAGCTCAGATCCAAACTCCAAGTTGCAGTGCAGTTCATCAGCACAGACAAAAGGGAGCCGCTGCTTGATCTATGCAAATACAGTAAACTCAGTACTGTTCTCAGAATAACAGCTTGGGTACAGAGATTTCTTACAAACACACATTCAAGCGTCACTTATGGGAAAGACCAGTAATGGTACGAGTAAAGCGTATATAGCACTTTTCACTTGTGCTGTCACTAGGGCCATACATTTGGAACTAGTCTCAAGTCAAGCTTCTTCTAGAACTTCCTTTTAGCACTAAAGCGGTTCATAGCCAGGAGGGAACTTTATAAAGTCATATACTCAGATAATGCGAAGACCTTCAAACGAGCAGATCAAGATCTGAAGGAGCTATGGAAGTCAATCAAAGAGCCTGATTTCAGAATTTTCTTCGCTGAAAAGGGAATGACTTGGAAGTACATAGTCGAGCGAGCAGCCTGGTGGGGTGGGTTCTGGGAACGTCTTGTGAGATCAACAAAGTCATGCCTTAAAAGAATCTTGGGTAAAGCCTCATTAAATTTTGAAGAGCTAACCACCATCTTAACTGAAGTAGAAATTCAAGACCCTTTACTTATATTCACAACAAGTTGGATGAACCTCGGCCATTAACTCCTGCTCATTTTCTGGTCAGTAATCGACTTACTTCCCTGCCATCCAAGATCGTTGCATCGAGCATATAGCCAACTGCTAAGATTCGAGAGACCTTGACAAAAAGATGGAAATATAGTCAGAGGTTGTTGAATGGATTTTGGACCCGTTGGCGCAGGGACTACTTGATGAATCTAAGATCCGCTCACCATTGTGTAAACAACGCGGCAGAGGCACTGAAGGTGGGAGATGTCGTCCTCATAGGAGAGGATAAAATGCCACGACAGATGTGGAAGAGAGGAAAGATTGAATGTGTTTTCCTTGAAAGAGATGGATTAAAGGGATAGTTCACCCAAAAATGAAAATTAGCCCATGATTTACTCACCCTGAAGCCATCCTAGACGTATATGACATTCTTCTTTCAGACGAATACAATCGGAGTTATAATAAAAAATGTCCTGGCTTGTCCAAGCTTGATAATGAGAGTGAATGGCTGTTTGTCTTTGGAAGTCCATTAAAGTGCTTTTATCCATAATTTAAAGTGCTCGACACGGTAGTGCTGGGCGGTGTACCGGTGTTTATTTTTGTTATGATATGAATTTTTTAAATATCGCAATACCGGTGTATGTCGCTTTAATAACGATCGGAACGCGGCGCGGCGCGACACTGTTTGAGAGGGTCATTTTTCACTGTTGCACTGTGGTGATGCACGTGTTACTAAGCGTGACTTTGAAGTCGGATAGGTTAAACTATAATTGATAGCTGTCAAATTATATTACAGTGTTTCCCATACATTGGTTCACAATATCAACACAGCCTTTTGGAAAATCTATTTGTGGTTGGCATTGACATCGTTGAATAAACATGAGCACTGCACGTTTCAAAATCAAAACGCGGCGCGGGTGTTTTTATATGAATGTATCTGAAGTGAACTGACGGTCTTTAGAAAAGTTTCTTTGATATTACGATTGAATCTTTCTTTATCTTTCCTAATAAATCAGCGTTTATGAGCGTTGCTGCTTTGTGTACAGCCGTTACCGGGGAAACCGCTATTTTTGCCGCTCCTAAAGCGCCTCCTGCTGGCACCTCTTTGTAAACAGCCTTGCAAACCTGTATTAATACTAGTGTGGATTTTTTTCTACAATATTCACTCATGACAGTAAAATAGGGCATTCTAAGTCAATCTACTGCAGTATTTCCTCTCTCGCTCAGTGAAAAATGTGTTTTACACCCAGTCATGCTTGGAAAAAAAATATACCATCATATACCGTGAAACCGGTGTAATTTAGAAAAATACCGTGATGTGGATTTTTGGTCATACAGCCCAGCACTACGACATGGCTCTGGGGGGGGGATAATAAAGGCCTTCTGAAGTGAAGCGATGCTTTCGTGTAAGAAAAATAGCCATATTTAAAACTTTATCGGCTAAAATAACTAGCTCCGGCAGATGGCCACACGCATCACGGTTGGGAGGTGTTACAATTTATTTGTCGTAATTGATATTGATTTATACTGGGTAATGGTAAATAATAAATTATTATGTTTACTTTAATGTTTGACAGTTTTGTTTTAAACCTTTACAATATATTCAAACAAACTTCATTACCCATGAGCAGGGGTGCTGGTGACGAGGAAGGAAATGGAGCTGGGAGTGTCCGTCCACTAAGCACGCTGCGCAGATGCTGTTTTGTTATGCTTTGCAACGTTTGTTTATCATATAATCTTGTTCAGTAAAGTGTCCCGTAGGCTGAGATGATGCCTGTCTCATTATTTTGCTCCAACCTATTTCACTACGTTTGCACATGCTCAAAAACATTCATATTGTATGCAATTTGAAAGAACAACTGAGCGTACAAGAAACGTAAGTCAATCTGCATTTTTATAATATAACAACAAATTAGAACTAAATGTTGTTGCAACCATGTATACATAAAAATGCATATTTGTCTGCTTCAGATATTACTGGTCATTTGGTGTTTCTATGATAAAAACTAACGATAATGAGATCCGATTAAGAACACGCTAAAAAGTCTTATATGTAAACTGTTTCATCTATTTATCAATATTAACTTATTATAGTCAAAGACGACTTCTCTTTCTGCTCACGTCTCGACAGCAGCTCGGTGTCTAGCGATCAAAAATTTGCCTGGCAGTGCATGTGGCTCCTGATTATTAATAAAGTTGTTTTAGTTTGCAAAATGTGATTGCCTGTGTAAGGGTGGATTTCCTGCAGGGGTTCAGGCTGCAAGACTGCCGAATGACTAAAGAAATGTTGTCAGCAAGATGGTAGAAAACTGTACATTTCTTGTCTATTACCACCCACTGCTACTTATACCAACGACAGAAATAAGCGCAGTTACAATAGCTTAATATGTGGGAGAACGCTGCTATATAGAGTGACAATATAGTATTGCAATAGGTAGCACTTCAAAGTCAATACCAAATCAAAACTAGTTAGCACATCATTTGTAATTGGAAAGGTTTAATGACAATATGGTTATGGTTACACTTAAAATAGTTACAAAAGAGATGTATGAGATGATAAAAACTTGTACCATTAATTGTACCCAGCATATACAGTATGTAAAATGTTACCTGAGAGATAGAGTAGAGAGTAAGAGAGAAAGAAAAGAGGCAAAGAGAGAGAGCCCCCAACAAAGGGATGCCGTGAATCAGAAAGAGCAAGAGCATAAACGAGACAGAGCAACAGTTACAGTCTTCTTTCATCCTTTCCCTGACCATGTGACTAAAACCCAAATGTGAGACGTTCAAACTGACCAATCAGATAATTACAACTTCCCCCATCGTACTAAAGGTGTGACAATTCATAGACCCCCGATGTACACACATCTCGGCCTACAGGCCTTGAGCACAATCAGCAGCTCTGCCCTTCAGGAATTCCAAATGGTCCTTGGGATAAGAAAGAGGGGGGTTGAAATAGTAAAAGCAAATGTCTTTGTTCATTTCAGTAAAAGCAAATATCTTTGTTCATTTTCAAATATCTTGGATTATTTTCAATCCTAACAGAAATGTATAAAAAACGGATAGATCTGAAGTGCAAGCGCTTCAATCAATTACAAAAATTACAATTTAACCATGTCATCGACTGCAACTTAGCCAGTATAAGACTGGAAAAACTGGAAGAAAGGGAACTCTCTGAGAAAATAAAGGAAATTAACATTTCAACTCTCTCGTGAAATTAGCATCACCATTCGAGACACGAGTCTCACCTCAGAATCATCCTAATCTACATCTCTTTGCCTTGACCCCCCATTCCCCCGTTCCTTCTCTCTCTCATGCTGAGATCACCTGAAATTCACCCAGAAATCGATATGGTTAAATGTGAATAATTATCATACAGTATTATACATGTTTGATATCATTTGTAATGTCTCAGTGCGACTGGTACAAATGTCTCATTCCCAAAAAAGTAAACCAAAAGGTAAAACAGTTCTTAAGAGTTTAGAGTTAACTTGCACACAGGTGTGTCTTCCAGGCAAATGGCATCCTGCCCAAAAGGTGTAAACTCTAAATGCAAACTCCCATTGTTAGTAATTGTTTCCATGTGAAAGAAGTTCCAGGGCGATTTTTAGCTCAAATTAGCCTGTGATGCGGAGTGTGGGCAAGACACTCAGCTTCATGTATCTTCTAATGTCAGGTTTGCATCTTTTTTCTTTATTCCAGAGCATTTGATGTTTTGTATTTATTATCTTTGAACTGATTATGAAATTGGCATGATACATTTACCTGACATAATAAAGTTGTTACATTTGATTTTATTCTGACTGACTCTGAAATTGTTTTCCCAAGTAGATTAAACAGATTTGTATGTTATCGCAAGTCTGCGTCAGATTAGTGACGACTAATATTTGGCACTAATTCAAGTGTACTTGGTTCGCAAAGACAAGAAGTGAATTTCCGTTTAGGACAGTAAAAATGCTGCTTGACCAACCTAAATTTAATGTTACTTTAGATAAGTGTACGTGGGAAACCCCGGCATAGCCAATCCAAAGCTATTATAAGAGAAGTAATATTGGTCAACTTATATCTGTAGTAGTGGCCATACCTCTGCCTGAAGTAAACTTTACTTTAAATTCAAGTGTATGCAAAACCACGGGGGCAATATCAAAGTTTTTTTGATTGTGTAAGCGTGAATGCGACCATCTCAGGTATATAGCCAATTACCTGTTTAGTGACCAAAACTGACGTTAAACATTGTGAGACCTGTGTTAAACAGACGGTGTGAGGACCTCAAAGCGACATAGCTTCCTAATATGAATGTGTAAAATATAAGTAAAGAGTTGAAAAGAATAATCAAATGTGTTGCTAAACTATTATATAAATGACCATTAACCAATTGGCATTCTAACCTAAATTCGAGTCATGATAAAATGGAGTCATAAGTTTAATTGGAACTAAATTACTTTGCCACGCGGAAAAGACAGTAACGTGCAGAGACCTTCACCCGTTCTATCGGATACCGTCATTGGACCGATTTAGACGGGTTTACACCTGAAATCAAAACGTGGATGGTGAGTGCTAACGAAACAAGCCTAACGCGGAGGGTAAGCGCTAACGAAACAAGCCTAAATTAACATTAAAGTATAAATCAGGTTATACTTAATTATTTGCAGTCCATAAAGTCCATCTGTAATCGTTCAAACGCGGGCTTCTTCATCTTCTCGTGCAGAAAATGGTGGATGGTCTGGCTCAAATTCGTTAAAATAGTACGTCATCATGACATTGAGTTCTGGCACATGCGCATTGCACAGAAAATTGATAGAACCTATGTTTTGTTGCTATATGAACACGTTATTTAAAGTTTTCCATTTCCCTTCAAGTTTAGGATGTTTTAACTCACCCTATTGTGTAGTGAGACACTACAAGTTGACAGGACATGATTTTACTTGTCCACAGGGGTTAAAGCAAAAAACAACAACATTTTGACTGAAAAATTTTCTTTGGCCAAACCCCATTCCACAGCCCGTCACACACACAGTTTAAGATCAGTTTTTTCCTCTTCTTGTAATTAGGAGTATAGTGAGTACATGCTTTACCTTCACAAATGAAATACTCAAAGAACATTTGCATTTAAAGAAAGGCCGTTTTGAAATGCGTTTCTATTATTTACACATTTTATGAAATTTCAATGTTTTCAATCTAATGCTTTTACAAGACTTGACTCTTTGTGATGTTTCGTCATACAAATAATTAACCATTTGCATAACTTTAACACAAGTTAACAGAGCTTTTGCCGAAAAGTGAGCTAATATCACAAACTATGTTTTTAACCAAGCCATTATAAATAAATAATATAATGTTATTTTAAAATTTTATCTATGTTGATTTTATGAAAAGTGAACAGCATGATGAGTAAGATAGGATCATTAGATGCGCAATATATCTGGAGACATATGGAGTGGGTCAGACATGATTTTGACCACTTCATTAAGTTTTGTTTTGTATAAAACCTTTCTTTAAAGTTAATTTCGTTTTGTATAAATTGTATCTTAATTTTAATCGATGTTTCATCAACCAATTGCCTAGATTTAATAAATGAGAAGCAAATATAGCAGACAATATAATCAGGATATGGAGGCACCGGCACGATATTGCACTGCACGTGAACTGGAGCGCGTCTCATAAACGAACCGAAACTCAGCGTATAGGCTACTTCACAGGCATGATATATATATATATATATATGGAAAAATCGGAGTGGACTCGGAGCGGAGAGATTACAGAATGCTTAGAGTGCAGAGAGGAACGTGCTTTCGCTACACTCCAGGCTTTGATCACATCCCCCTCAGCAGGGTGAATACACCTCATCTTTCCTTAATTTAAGACCTATTCAAACTGAAATTAAGACATTTATTACACTATTTGAGAAATGTAAGCATATTTACGGCATATTTTATGAAAAGTGAATTTAAGACACAAGGACAGGCAGGAACCCTGCAATTGACGGAAATCCGTCGTAGACTCGCTGCATTTTTATGAGCACAAGATCTTGCAGGCATGTATCTGTGCAAAACACTACTGGGTGTTTCCCAATCAGTGGGGCATTTCAGTTCATGATGGTCACTTTCAATGGTGTTACCTCATTTGCTCTAATACACTGGGGGTTTGCTCTAATACACTGGGGGCAAAATTATGATTTTAGCAAGTCTTTTGAAAAATGGTTGAAAAACACCAATTGTAGTTTGAAAATTGGCACTAACTGGTATACGCCCATTTTGGTTTTGCATGTGGGCTTCTCAGTAGTTAATTGATGCTTCCTTATTAGAGAGAAAACACAAGGTGCATCCTATACCGAAGTCTTGTGTGTTTGACATGCATGAACTCTCTGAGTTTCAAACAATGGTACATATAATGTATTTCTGTTTTTAGCATGCTTTTTACTTGCATTGTATTTATTGTTACTAAATCTACTAACATACATTAATTTTCAAAGTAAGTAAAGTGTTGAAATAAATCGCACAGACAGCATGGGGACATTGATACAATGTTGAGTTTTGATCCAAACCATAATTAGGGGTTCAAGCATGAAATGCTGAAACCCTATTGTAATTGTAAGGATTTGTAAAACGCATCGTGCAGGACAAACCGTAAGGCCTAGAGACTTGAAACCTGGCCAGATGGTAGGCCTCAATTTGGGGACAACCTATCAGAGTATGACACCGATTGGCCCATAGGTGGCGCTACAGCAACCAAAAGTTCAAAATTGCTCAAAACTCTTAGACCGTTTGTCCCAGGATCAAGTGTCTTATATCGTTGGAATCCTTGGCTCAAGGCGGACAAAATGGCTATCTCCGATTTGGATGTAGGCAAGGAAAATGTTCTGCTATGTCGAATTTTGTCCAAAACCTACTTTTGCTAACTAGTCCCTGGTTTTTCGCCCGATCGGAACCAAACCAGTCTAGGACAATTCTCTGGACTCTCTAGATCAATAATTATCGAAAAAAAGTTGAACTTTGGCATTTGGGTGGCTGTAACAGGGTCATTTAGAAAAGGGGGCGTGGCAAAATACACTCAAAAGCCTATAAATCCCAAAGGAAAACTCAGAACTTCACAAAAATTGATGAGCATATGTGTCAGAACATGGTGAGGAAGCATGCAGAGTTTCATGGAGATCGGACCATAGGTGGCGCTATAACTGGCAAAAAGCCTTCATTCTTATTAGGGGTTCAAGCATGAAATGCTGAAACCCTATTGTAATTGTAAGGATTTGTAAAACGCATCGTGCAGGACAAACCGTAAGGCCTAGAGACTTGAAACCTGGCCAGATGGTAGGCCTCAATTTGGGGACAACCTATCAGAGTATGACACCGATTGGCCCATAGGTGGCGCTACAGCAACCAAAAGTTCAAAATTGCTCAAAACTCTTAGACCGTTTGTCCCAGGATCAAGTGTCTTATATCGTTGGAATCCTTGGCTCAAGGCGGACAAAATGGCTATCTCCGATTTGCTCGCCCTTCAGGCGGCAATTTTGAGTAAATTTCATTTTTTTGAAAAACCTATTTTTGCGAACTTCTCCTAGGTTTTTGGCCCGATCGGAACCAAACCACTGCAAGAATATTCTCTGGAGTCTGACAATCAATAATCATCCAAACAATTAAAAATTTCAATTAACGGTCGATAAGGGGAACCAAAATATTTGATGGCAGCAGGGCCACTTTTACTAAAACGGTTATAAATTGTGAACGGAAAGAGATTTTTTTGCTAAATTTGGGATACATCTTCCTGAGCTCAGTCTGAGATCACTTAAAAAAAAACTAAAAAAAAAAAAAAAAAAAAAAAAAAACGCAACAATTGGCCACTAGGTGGCACTATAAAACGGTTATAACTTATGAACGGAAAGAGATATTTTCGCAAAACTTGGGACACATGTTCATGAGCTCATTCCATGGCCACTCTCACACCACACCAAGTTCTCACGCAGTGAAAAATACATTGCGGATCAGAGAAAAGACTGCGCGCTGACAGACAAGTACTTTGATATGAAACAAAGTCTCACCTTTCAAATGTAGTCATTTTTTAGAGACATTTAAACAATAAATACCGTTTTGTGACTCTTTAATGTGTCTGACAGATCGCTGTAGACTCGAGGCTCAGTTAAAGCTGCTCGTGAACCGATCATCAATGGGCTTTATGCACAGCTACACTACTTCCTGAACTTCAGCCAGCTCTTTGTTTCCTGTCTGTCATTATTGGACAAACTGATTAATCCAGGTGTGCCTGACCTCAGTAACAATAATCAGACACACCTGGATTAATCAGTTTGTCCAATAATGACAGACAGGAAACAAAGAGCTGGCTGAAGTTCAGGAAGTAGTGTAGCTGTGCATAAAGCCCATTGGTGAGCATATGTGACATAACATCATTAACAAGCATGCCAAATTTTATGGAGATCGGACCAAAGGTGGCGTTATAACTGTTAAAAAACTTTAAAACCATACATTTCCTATGGTACATTGCCTGTATTGGCTCTAAATGGTGTTTTCCATCTATTATGTCAGTGGTTATATGCTTGCTAAATAAAACTTAATCACTTTTAATGCTTTTGTGCTTAAAGGCCTTAACTGCTTGAACCCCGATAAATGCTGCTTGCAGCTTTAATTTTGGTTGAGATTGACATTTCAGTGTTTAAAGTGTGTTGGATCAGCATTGAAATTTTGATGAAAGCCAACAGCACACATGGGTGGAGACAGTGACATTGAACTAACAGTGATTTGTAGTTTAAGAGCACAAGATCATTCAGGCATGTATCTCTGCAAAACACTAGTGGGTGTTTCTCTATCAGTGGGGCGTTTTCAAACCACAATGGGCATTTTCAACCGCTTTACCTGATTTGCTCTAATCCACTGGGGGCTTGGGTGGGGTGGTTTAGCAAGTCTGTTGAAAAATTGTTGAAAAACATTTATTGTAGTTTGAAATTGGCCACTGATTGGTAAACGCTCATTTTGGTTTTGCATGCGCACTTCTCAGTAGTCTAATGCTTCCTCATTAGAGAGAAAACATAGGTGCATCCTATACAGAAGTCTTGTTTGTTGAAGAACCTTACATGACTTCTCTAGCACAGTTTCAAACAATGGTGCATCTACATTCTTAAAAAATGAACATTGCTTTAGTAAAGTTTATTACGAATTACCTGAATAAAGTTCTAACGTCATTTAACCCATTTCTTGAAGTGCAGGAGACATGAACATGAGCAAGAAAGTTACACTGCAAACATAGCCCATGTCTTGCATCCGTCAGTGCTTGCGTGCAGAGCACATTGCTCCTTTAGTAGGAATGAAGGCAGATGAAGATGGACAATAAAAAAAATTAAAAAAGCACCCTCCTGATAATGCTGACATTGATTATACACTGAGTTGTTGTCGGCATAATCACCTGACCTGGGGCTTGATGATATCTTGTACCTCATCACTGCTTAATCAGGTAATCATTCATATTCCTGAATCTGTATTTAATTTGAGAAATGTAACTGATTTCCATTCAGTTTAGCTTGTTTCCACTGAAACACAATAACAAAAAACATCTTGTGTTTATTAAGAAAGTGACTGACATGGCTATTTTGTGATATTTAAGGAGATTAAGGTCTACATAAGGTGAATCTGCAGCTTCAAAGGGATAGTTCAGCCTGAAATGAAAATTCTGTCATCATTTATTCACCCTCAAGTTGTTCCAAACCTGTATGCATTTCTTTCTTCTGCTGCACACAAAAGAAGATAGAGTGAAGAATGTTGGCATCCAGACACTTGATGGTAGCCATTGACTTCCATGGTATTTATTTTCTACTATGGAAATCAATGGCCACCATCAACTTTCTGGTTACCAACATTCTTTAAAATATCTTCTTTTGTGTGCAGCAGAAGAAAGAAACTCATACAGGTTTGGAACAACTTGAGGGTGAGTAAATGATGACAGAATTTTCATTTTGGGCTGAACCATCCCTTTAAAGAAATTTTCATTGAAAAAAACTAAGCTCTTTTATTCTACAAGATAAACTTGTTACTTGAATGCTATGTAGTTTCACAGAAAATGAACCGAGATATAGTTAATGGCTCATAGGTGTTTGTTCCTCTTCATGAAGAGGTTAGCTCCAACACCTGCCTGGAAGTGTTCATTGATCCTAATGACCTTGATTAGCTGCCTCAGGTGTGTTTAATTAGGGCTGGAGATAAAATCGGACACCCCTGCTTTAGTGCTTTCTTTTGATATTGAAGCATTAATAGATTTTAGAAAAATAAATGAAATAAACAGAATTTAACGATACTTTAATCGTAGTTAGAATATTTTGTGTTCAGCAAAGTGAATCATATTGTGTTTAGTATATTAACATTCTTGAATGTGGCAACTGAATTGACTTGTTCTTGAGTAACATCATGCTGTCTGTTTCAGATTTCAGAGAACCCAAAGGAAAAGAGGCAGTAGTTTGATGTAAGACACATTTTTAAAAACCTGAACCATTGGACCACCTGTAGTTATGACATCAGACTTCTGAAGCCAATTTTATTTTTAAAGGTTGAAATGCTTTTGTCCTATTTCTCCCCCTTTCTTTTTAAAATAAAGATCTTTTAATATATTTTTGTCATTGATTGAATAAAATAAATTGACTCAACTGCTGGAAAGGTGTCATTTATATTGGTTTTTGCCAAATTTTTAAATGGTCAGGAATTTGTTGACGCATCACTGAAGTGTAGTTGAAATATTCATGTTGTTTCAACATTAACTTGGTACATCAGATGGCAACATTGTTTGACATTCCTTTTCAGTTGTATTTTCAGTGTTTCTTCAAAATGTATTTAGAATCAACATCACATTGTAACATTGATCAAACCATATTACCAAAGATTATTTGTTAATTTCAGTGTTAATTCAACAGCTGTGATGTCGATTCAACCTCATAGTGTAACGTTGATTCAACATTACCATTGATTATTTTTGTTAATTTCAGTATTGATTCAGCATCGGTGATGTAATCAATCATAGTGTAATGTTGATTCAGTAGCATTACTATTGATTTTTTTTGTTCAACAGTTTCAACATTAACTGAGGGTGCAAAAGTGATGTTGATAAAATATCACTTTGTAATGTTGAATCAATACTATTACCGTAAATTTTTGGTTGAAATCTCAACATTGCTTCACCATTAACTGAGGGTGCAAGAGTGATGCAAAAACAACATCACTTTGTAATGTTGAAGCAATATTAACACCATTGATTTGTGGTTGAAATCTGAACATTATTTCAATATTAACTGAGGGTGCAAAAGTGACATTGAAACAACATCACTTTGTAATGTTGAAGCAATATTAACACCATTGATTTGTGGTTGAAATCTAAACATTATTTCAATATTAACCGAGTCACTTTCTAACGTCATTTCAATGTAATCAGTGTTGACGCATCAACACTGACTCAACATTGTTTCAATGGTTACATGCTATCTGGGATGTGACTGTCCAACTAAAATCACACCAAAAGTGTCTGATGCTTTTGAAAGGAAACAATTGAGTCTTTATCCCACGGATTCTTCTTTACAGCCTACGGCTTAAAATTATTAAGTGAACAATGAATTATTCAGTGAAACCAAGTTTCTATAGACATGACCTATTTTATGTTTGGGAATCTGCTGAAACCAAATGTTTATTAACTTTTTATTTTTATTTAATTATCACATTAAGGGGAAACAAAACATTTTATTTTAACCTCCAAAGTATTTCAGCCTTGAGGACTTAAGGCTTTGCTTTTATAAAAATCTACCAATATCAAGTCTTATTGACTTAAACCAATCAAACAGCCTTGTGAAAAAAAAGTTGTGTACTGTAATTTAACATACATTTGTGATTATAAATAAATGTTACAAAACTTGGCTATATGCCGACTTTCAATCGGGTACAATTTTAGCTCAATAATGTTCCATAATTTCTTAATATTTTCTACGTACCTTTTTTGTTTGATACATAACAAAAATTTCACAACTCAGTTACCTGAAGCAGGATAATATGTGGATAAGATAATACAAATGGAATTGGATGGTTGGTGTTTCAACACCATTACTGTTACAGACCAGCCAGGCTCTCACACCAGCCAATCACAGCACACTCCTTCACCTGAGTACTAATCACACACACCTGCACCTCATCATCACTATCATCACCAGCACTATAAAGACTCACTCTTCACCTCAGTTCACTGTCTGGTCTTGTATATTTGTAGAGGACTACTTACCTTGATGTCACAAACCTCCATTGCTATCTCCATAGTATAATTGTTTATTTCACTTACCTACATCCTGTCTTTGCTCTGTGTTGTCAAATAAAGGCTGAGAAATTCTCCTTCCACCAACCCTCAGTGCAGTTCCTTCGTTACCACATCAGTGACACGGGTATCCAGATGAACGAGGGGAATGTGGAAACCATCAAGAACTGGCCCACACCATCCACCATCAAAGAGCTCCAGCGTTTCCTTGGCTTCTTCGCCAATTTCTACTGAAGGTTCATCCACGGCTACAGCTCCATAATCCTCTCACCAGTCTCCTGAGAAACAAGCCCAAGTTTCCGTCCTGGTTACCATCTACCAACGAAGCCTTTCAACATCTGAAGGAGAAATTCACCATTGCACCGCTCCTCGTCCATCCAGACCCCGAGAAACCCTTCATCGTGGAAGTGGATGCCTCCACCAACAGGGTAGGAGCGGTGTTATCTCAGCAGCAGGGGACCCCAGCCAAACTCCATCCATGCACCTTCTACTCCAAGAAACTCAGCCCGAGTAATTTTACAGAAGTATTCAACATGGTTTTGTCTTGCAGTACAAATTACATAAAATAATTAACTATATCTACAGTACAGGCCAAAAGTTTGGAAACATTACTATTTTTTTTTTTTTTGAAAGAATGTCCTTTTTTGTTTTCAGTGCTCATGGCTGCATTCACAGAAAATCCTCGTTCCACGGTAGCCTGACCATGTGACAAAAGAAGCACAATTTTTACTACCTGCCATAGGTATTTGAGTTCAGCTTTACCCTGCAATGTTTCTGAGAAGAAATGGTCAAGGGTGTGTGACTGGATATTAGAGCCCCTAAACAGGTTTCTAGCCACTTCTTTAATGAAGGTTGTGTACTGCATTTGAGCATCATCACACTTGCTTTCTGGAAATCTTTTTAGCTCAACTAAATGGTTCAGAAGCCTTTTGAACCTTCTTTCACATCCATCAGGATCATGGGCCATGGCTTTGGGGTTCAGGCAGGTAGTCTGTCTCACAAAACTGGAGCGAATGGGGGTTTTGTCCAAAAGTCTCTTTAATAGTTGAAGGAAACACCGCCTTGCATCGCTTCTGAACTCCAAAATTCTTTTTTCACTCATTTTCCCCACCATTTGTCTGAGAGATCTGTCTGTGGAAAATCCAAGGTCTACCTTAGCCAGACCTATTGCATCCTCATCTTTCATTTCATACTTGGACATCTTCAGTGGGTCTTTAATTGTCTCCATTACATTAGTTTTAAGTACTCTACTCATTACAGCAGAGATCATGTCTACCCAGTCTGAGGTCATAAATGGGATCATGGGGCTATCAGTCTGATACGTTTGTAGATTGCTCATGCTTTGCTACATAGACAAAGAAATGCAACTTTGCAGGGAGTAATGGATCCTCACAAGCTTCTTTCACTACTGTGAATGTTTTACACTTTGGAGTGGTTCTTAGGTGAACCACCTAAGGTTATTAGATGAGGCAACACCTCTAAAGCTCTTGAAGCAACCTCTACATTTTCCACCCATCTGTGACAGCAAAACTTCTTTGGAAACAGTGATGAACCAGTTATTGTGACATAATCATCCCTTCGTGCAGGTGTATCGTGAAACAGATGATAAAATGCAAGTAACTGGTTGTCAATGTGCCAATTAGTTTCAAGAAAGGCATTTCGAAATGCATTGTGTACACTATGTAAGGAACATGTCCCAATATCAATCAGTTGTTTGTCAGTACATTCAGCCAATACTTTGATCTGAAAATCCCGGTAGAATTTATGGTTTACATTGGGCCCATCCATCGATATCTAAAGAAGATTACTCAAATCAAGCTCTTCGGTCAAGTGCTTGAAATGTTCCAGACAGTTTTCTGCCTTACCATGCCCCATAAAGGCAGAATCCAAGTAGTGTGTGTGGTGACCTTGTTTGCAACTGAATCCAGAAACCTAATGTGCACATCCATCTGCTTCAGCTGAAGTTGTTTGTTAAGCGATTCATCAAACAGCAAGACATACCCTGAATCTGTTTTCACTTTTTCCAGCAGTTGCAGCTTCACATAAGCGGCATTTACCATAATTAACCATGTAGGATGTCTTTTCACCACAAGCAAACGATTTTGCTATCACACTGTCTGGAAACATTAGCTGGAATAACGTGGAATTATCCTCAGCACTCTTGTTGGAATAGTGGGATGTAACACTCTTTAAAGTCCAAAAAATTTCAGCCCGCCAAGTATCATTGTTTCTGACCCAAGAATCCAAGTCTCCAGATGTTCCATGAGGTTGAGGGTTCTGCAAAAGAAGTACAAATTAAATTACACCAAATTTATTCAGTCATGGCAATCTAGCAAGCATGCAGTGATGGTTGTAACATTTACAAAGTAATTATTTTAATGCATTCTAATGACTTGCTTGCAATCAAATTATTGTTTATATTGTAAAAAGTTTATCACTCAAATTACAGATATAAGGTATCCAAAACACAATATACAACTTATTACATAATGTATATTAAAGTTACATTGAGCACAAAAAACCTTTGTGAAATGCATACGTTTTAATGTTGTAGAAAAAAAAAAACAGGAAAAGTTTTAATTGTGACAACTTATGACAAATACTTTTATTAAAATATAGATTAATCCTTATTAAAGCTACAAATGTTATTCAATCAAGAGCAGTGAGTGATTTTATCTTATTCTTTTGTTTTATGATTAACATTAATGAGAATGTTATAATGCTATAACGCAAACCAAAGAATGCCATAAAAAACGGATGGGGCTTTAATTAAACAGAAAATATTAATCCCAAAAATCAAATGCTTACCTGTTGCTTTGGGACTGTGAAATATTCTCGGACAGATGATGGTCCAGTGCGAGCAACTGTACTGACATGATGACGCTCCCCTTGCATGTGACTCTTCAGTGCCGATTCGCCCATGTTTGAAATCTCGAGGGATTTGTGGCATATTTTACAATGTGCACGATGCACACTTTTTGGGTCTTCAAGAAGCCAATTTTTATATGGCTAAATTATTAATTTCTTCAGTCACTTTTGATCAATTTAATGCATCCTAGATTAATAAAATATGATTTTTTCTCTTTTTATATTACCATTTTTTTTTAATGGTATCATGGTTTACACGAAAAATATGAAGCAGCAAAAACTGTTCACAACATTGATAATCAGAAATGTTTCTTGAGCATCAAATCAGCATATTAGGATGATTTCTGAAGGATCATGTAACAATTTACTGTATTTTTTATTAAATAAATGCAACCTTGGTGAGTGCAGAAGAGACTAAAAACATAAAAAAATCCTTTTGTTATCAGTTATGTCCTCCACACTGAATTAATTCAGTGAGAATTTGTCAGTGTTAATGCTGGTAACTTTGTTGGTAAGAAAAACATTAAAAAATCCTAATGTTTCCAAACTTTTGACAGGTACTGTATGCATTGTAAGTAGTCTGCCTTGCTGTTATAAAGATCTCATTGATTTACATTACAAGATATCAGAATTTAATATTAGTTTTTGGTCATATATAACTATAAGCATTTGCACCACATTGCTATTATTATTGCTCAGTTTGCCCTCTAAATAATATATAGGCCTTTTTTATGATTTTGTCTGATGGTTCAATAATCTGTTCCATTAAAAAAAAAAAGTCTGGCTTTACAGTATTAAAGAAGAGCAGTTCTAACACTTTTCAACTGAAATAAGGTTGTTAGGTATCAATGATAGATCAGATAATGAACTGAGCTCCACTAACCTGACTGTTGATGTTGTTATTTTCTCCAAACACCAGCCAGCCTCCGAGACACGCGGCGAGAAAGGAGTGAGACTGCAGGTGTTTGCCCTGGAAGTGCTGCTGAAGAGCCTGAAGGCCTTTATATGTGAACACAAAGCAGGCTAGATTCCTGGAGTGAGTGAACGTGGCCTGAGCGATCGCCCGAAACTTCTCTCTCAAACTGTTGATGAACAGAGATATCATACTATTATATTTATTATGTTATGTGTTGTTTGTAGTAAGTCAGGATGCTTGTCAGATTATTCGTCACACACACACACACACACATATATACAGTATATATACACATTACATACACACACACACACACACACACACACATATATATATATATATATATATATATATATATATATATATATATATATATATATATATATATATATATATGAAGAGTTCAGATGCAAAATAATCATTTTTATCAAGCTTGTATATTTAAGTTCAGTAATTCCACTTAAATGGCAATGAAAATTACCTATTAATTGTCATTTAAGTGAAATTACTAAACTTAAATATACGAGCTTGATAAAAATGATCATTCTAGAAGAAAATTGAAGATGGCATTTAGAGGCTTTTGCATCTGAACTCTTCATATATATATATATATATATATATATATATATATATATATATATATATATATATATATATATATATATCAATGCATACAAAATTATAAAACGAAATAATATAGTTTTAGCTGCAGTTATATTAACCTTAGGCTACATCACAGAGTTCTCAAACACTGGAAAAAATAACTTTCAGCATATGACAATTAAAGTTAAATGTCAGATGCATCCAAAATACAAATAATAAAACCCCAAAATACTCAGATAAACGTTAAATACAATATACAGAAAAATATATTCCACCACATGGAATTTACAACACATAAAATAATATCAGAAATACAAAACCATCCATCGAAAATAACTGCACATATATGTTAGTAAACATCTTTAACAGCAATATATTTCTTAAAATAGCATGGATGGCCAAACAATTCAAGAATATAAATAGATTAATCAGATAACAGCGAAAACCTTCATACCTTTCCACAACAGCTCCACCCATATAAAGCTCACTCACACAGTGAAACACTCATAGAACACACACAGCTCCCCCCTAAGGCTGTGAGAAACATTTTACATCTTTCCTATATAAATATATGTGTGTGTGTGTGTGTGTGTGTGTGTGTGTGTGTGTGTGTGTGTGTGTGTGTGTGTGTGTGTGTGTGTGTGTCTCTCTGTGTGTGTGTGTGTGTGTGTGTGTGTGTGTGTGTGTGTATTAGGAAAAAAGCTAAATATTAGCACTGTCACTAGTCATCTAATACTTTTGGGAATGTGGACAACTGTGTAATATTTAAGGAAAAATGTTATGATAAAATACCACATTGTTGTATATTCCACATAATATTATCTCTTTATCAACAAGTAAAATGCAGCAGTCTAAATAAGGATGAGCGCTAGACTAGAATTCAGTTTGACGTGAAAGTGACGTTGGTAATCTGAAAGGTCAAAGTTCACCTCACCTGGCTTGAGGAGCACGAATTTTAGCCCCATATCTGAAAAAAAATAAAATAAAAAATGTAACAGTGAGTCTTATGTCTAAACCCAGCGATATGAATACCTATTACAGCTAAATTAAATATAAGGCGAAAAAGAAACGTATCTATTTATTTTTCCATACGCAAGATGAAATATAATCAAAAGTGATTCATGTCCAAATGTCAACAAATTTAGAATCACAAATATGTACATGCATTTATTAACAAACATACATAAAAACGACCATCTGGGTATTGCGCGTGCTCTGTGGCGCGCTCTCGTCTAGTTATCATTAGCGCGCTCTCGACAGCAGAGTCCACGCGCATCTCAGTGCGATGGGAGCCTGTGAGGAGGATGGACCCACGGCAAATACTGCGACTCTTGGTCGTTTTATCGGGATTGAACGGAGCGTGTGATGGTGAGGATGAAGTGTTTGTTTGTTTCAGCATTGCTTTGTTTACAGGTGTGTGTAAGTTTGGTTCGTTTAATTGTATTTTAGCCGCTGAACGTTTGGCTTTTAATACAACAACAACAACATGGCGCTGGGATTTAACGACTGGCCCCTTAAACTCTCTGCTTTTCCTCTCGTTTTCTCTCGTTCTCTGTCAGTAACATGTATATATGCTTTAAGTTATATTTTATATATGTGGGTAGTTTAAATAACAATAATCCCGCGGGATGACAGTGTTTATGTTGGAAACTCAAAAAGGTGAAGGGCTAGCATGCTAACCGGCTAACTTAGTTTAATACGTGGCTCTAAATTCGGATAAAAACTTGAGAAAAAGAGTAATTTAAGACTTCAGATTTAAGTTGATAGGCGTCTGAATATGATTGTTGAACGGCACACAGTTATAAGACTTCATACACCCTGAATCGCCATATTTGACACATCCAGATGGGTTTAATACTGTTTAAAAACAGCTTTTAACATTTGTTGTATACTATTCCTTGTTTGTGTTTTATTTTTAAGTTCATTTATTTTGGTTTTATTTGTTTTGTCTCTTTGCGTGGGTGAAGTATTAATAACACGCTTTATGATCACAGTATCAGTTTACAGTAAACAGAAATGGTTTTATTTTAACCCTGGCAGATTATTTTAAACTTGTTTATTTGTGTCTGAATTAGATTTTTAACAGTCAGAAGAGCTTTATAAACAGGTATGCCTTGACTGACCTGTTGCACATTTCTCAGACATTATTACAGGTGGAACTAAGTTCTTCCATGTTTATTGTAATTTGTTTGTTATTAATATGTGTTGTATTTAAGAAGTATCAGGGAGGAATAGACTTTATACCTCTTTTACATGTTGTTCATGTAGGCTAAGTAGTAGAGAGAAGCTCTCCGGATCTGTTTCTACTGTGGAAAATCAAGTATGAAACGACATGTTAATGTCAGGACAGGAAGAAGGTGTGTGTGTGGTCTGAAGCTTGAAGTATAGGTCTGCAGATTTCCTTTGAATGATGATATAGTTTTGAGTAACAATAACCTCTGTGCACAGGTTATGATCATAGTTGGGTTATGGAGCCAGTGTTATGAACTTCTTAAGTGGGACTGTGACTGGAATTAAGGGCTGCACGATATTGAAGAAAATTGCGATTATATGATAACTCATTAAATAATGCGATACGATAATGCTTAAAGTGTATATTTAAAATTATATAACCTATACTGTATGTGTTTCACCTTTTTGTGACAAGAAAATATCCCTACAACTTCTGAAAGTGAACAGCACTGTTTTACTGAAACACAATAAGTGTTATTTTAACATCAGTGTAAACCACGGGGTTTAGGGTTTCAGGAAGGCCTACATTGTTAATTATTATTTAACAACAGAAACTGAATTATCAAATGTAAAAATAAAACACAGCTTAGTGTTCACTGTATGAATTAAATATATACTGATTCTTATTAAAGCTACAAAAGTTATTTAGTCAAGAGCAGTGAGGGATTTTCTCATTGTCTTTTGTACATGACCCCAGTTATTGGAAGCTGTTGCGATATGCATATCATAATGTATACATTTGCGATATTTCGATATATTGTGCAGCCCTAGAATGGGTTAAATTTCAGTTAATAGTGAAGAGGGGACAAAATAAGGATATGACCGAACAGTGACCCCCATTTCTCTTGGATATGTCTGTCTGACTCTCTCCACGCCATATAGAAATACAGTTAGTCTTTGTCTCTGTTTGGTTTGATACGGGTAAGTCATAGCCAGGGGGCTTTCTTTATTACTGTAAAGGTTTCTCCTTAACCCGCTGTAAAAAGACCCTTAATGTTTTCTGCATATTAAAGGCTACAGGCTTGAACACGCACACTAGTTTTAAGAGCTCGGAGTTTCCCTAAAGGTTTAATAAAGTGCATCTATCATTCTGTTGATCTATTGATCAATATTCCTTTTGAGAGAAGGATCTCTCTCTATCTTTTTTCCTTTTTTGTAAGTTGTAAAAACACTATTGTGTAGTTTTTCTTTCGCTATTTGAGCAAATGTGAACACAAAAAATGTAGTTTCTCATTCCCCACTATAGACGTTTACCCAACCGTGACGACTTCCTCATCTGAGAAACCCGGAAATGTGTAAAGGGTCAATTTTTTTGCACCTACAGTTTATGTTCTCGTTAAACTGCAATGTTTGAGTTTGTTTGTTTGTTTGCTCTGACTTTATGAGAAGCATGTTACTCACCCAGTTTTGCAGAAACATGGATAACATTATTAGTAATCCCCAGACAGCAGCTAATGCTTTTTAATCTCAATTTATAACAGAGCAAACAGAGATTGTGTATCATATTTAATGAGAGAAGTGAAAAGCTTATCTGAACACACAACTGAAGCGTGCGAGGGATTACTCTGCTCATACATATTTAATTTGTTATATGGTTTTGATAAATGACATTATATTACTGTAATATTACCAAATGTCTTTGTAAAATGCTGAAGTAGTGACGTTTTTTTTCAATGTACAGTAGTCAACATTTGAAGTGGATCAAAAAAGTTCATCAAAGTTGACCCAAGACAAGAACGGGTTGTTCAAAATTCATGTATAACTTTGACTTCAAATGTTGACTACTGTAGTTCAGTTAATCAGTCACTTTTGTTAATCAGATGCATGACTGTTAATAATTATTTCAGTCATAGATAAAATCTCTCAACTGTGAAGAGTACACTGTACACACATAAACTGGTAATACAACTATCTCCTCAATGAAGTGTTGTGGATTGAGACTCGGGCGTATAATTTGCGCCATAGGAAGTGCGTATTAGTCAGTTCGAAAGTGTAGTTGGCAGAAGCGGGAAGATGTGTTTGTATTAGAAAGTAATTTGAGTTTCAGTCTCTTACGTTGAGTTTCAGTCTTTTACATTATAAATAACAAATTCGTCATCATTGAGTCTTTTACATTATAAATAACAAATTCGTCATCATTGAGTCTTTTACATTATAATAACAAATTCGTCATCATTGAAAGTGCAGCAGTGCCAAAGTCACCTGTCAGATCTCAGACTAGTAATAATTCACATGTGATATTTGGAAATAGCATAATTTTTTATTTCAGATGGACAGGGGAAATAAAGTGGCCAGAGTTTTGCAAGAGGATAAAAATAAGCAAATCATTATCTAAGGACATTATCTGAGCTCCCCAGCCGCTGGCATTAGCAGGTCCTGGTTGTAGATGCGCAGATGCCAGAGCAGAGACAATTTCACTGGTTCTGAACAGCCTTTTCTTTGGTGGAAACTGGGCTAGATTTAAGTCTACCATAATAACACTTAGCTAGAGTGATTCTCAGGGTGGTCATTATAGAGAGAACCACTTTTCTCCAAGAAAAGTAACATTCCTGCATGCCCTTTTTCTTGAGACCACCTGAATGTTTCACGGCACTGTTGAGAACAATGTTCTTTGAATAGATGAGGTTATTCAAACACTGATCGGCTGCACCAAAATCTCAACAGTAGAAAGTGATAGAGGAGTGTGTTTAGGCCTGCGTCACTGCCTCCGGGTCTGGGCAGGATTGCAGGCATGAATTCCCTTGAATTCACAGTTTGATCTAGACTGGGTAAATCCAGATTTGATTTCGCCCTGCAGCTCAGGCTGGAAACCTGTACATTTTTCTATCCGGCTTCTGTTACAAATCTGCGGGGACCAATCACAAACTGGCTTATCCATCTATTGGTGGGTTTAACACGATGACGATAGAGAAGCGACGGCAAGCAGCTTTTTGTTTACGTTCAACATGGCGGCCACCGAAGCGCAGCAATCCGTCGATTTAAAGATTTAAAAGGCTAGTTTTCTTTGAAAACGGAACAGAAACTTGCCCTGGAACAATTCATACAAAAGAAGGATGCGTTTGCCTTACTGCCGACTGGCTTTGGTAAAGTACGTCACCCGGATCGTTGGTCTGATTGGTTGAAGGACTATCCAATAGCGTACAGAGTCATTTGAGCTATGCCCGTTGATCACGCCTCGTATGCAGTAGAAAATACAGAGCAGACTCCTCAGACTAATGTTCAATCTTAAAATATTGAGCTTGGTCTGGTGATAGCCAGACTAAGTTTGATCATGACATTCAAAAAATGTGTTGAAATTTAAAATGATTCAATTCACATTTATTTGTATAGCACCTTTCACAATTGTTACAAAGCAGCTTTACAGAAAATGCATGTCTACTTTACAATTTAGAGTGATCAGAGGTGACCGTGTCCAGGTTATGTACTTCAGAAATATACATATAAAAATCACACAGTTAGCTAATAATGTATTAATTTAAACAATGTATTAGGCTAATTTAAGGCAGAAACAATAAGCTAATTGAAGTAATAAATGCATGTTTGTTAACAAATTATTAGGATATATATTTTTTAGCATTGGTACATGTTGATTCTGAGCTTCATCTGAAGTCCTTGCAGGAGCAAATGATATCTTTTGATCTGATGCAGTGGTGCAATTTATTGACAATATTTGTCCTTTCAATTAATTTTTTTAGCAGCATGAAAACTAATATATTGTCAACCAGAACTAGGTTAACAACATGCGTCATGTTGCATCAAATCACTGTTGATATGAATGGGGATCTGGATATTTGTGTCCTAGTCATGCTTTTTTCATGGTTGCCAAGTACACTGTGAACTGAAAGGAGCACATTGTGAAAATGTCATAGCGGTTTTCTTTAGACCAAAAGTGTGAACTTTATATTTATGCCACACTAAGACAGTCAAATGATGGCTTATGATATTTGTGTCTAGTATAGTTTAGAAACCTGGCTTACAGTGCAGCGTGACTTCTCTTGCTTTACTGTTGGTTGTTAGTGGACAATGCGAGGAACCCCATGGTCTTCTGGATTGTTGATCTAGATATAATTATTTTTAAATCAATGTGATCAAATAATTTGACATGAATGCGAGTGGATATTCCTTTGTTTCCTGCATGTCTGATGTGCGAGTCTCTCTGCGTTTTATTTTCCTAATGCACGGAAATGCCAAATTATTTAATTGTCCTTTGAATGTAAAATAAAGACCTTAAGCTATTAAAAGCTTTGCATGGGTCTGTAAGTCGGGATATACAAAATCTTGATCAAAACTCTGTGAATTTCCCTTTTGGAGAATGATACTGTGCGCAATAATCAGACTAATCCAATTGCACTACCTCTAAAGTTCCTAATTATCCCCCTTAGGCCTCCATGATTAAAGAACAGCTACATATTAGCCTGGATAAT
Organism: Leuciscus leuciscus; assembly: GCF_965113295.1. Classification (NCBI taxonomy): domain Eukaryota; kingdom Metazoa; phylum Chordata; class Actinopteri; order Cypriniformes; family Leuciscidae; genus Leuciscus; species Leuciscus leuciscus. Next base: position 38,658,514 of record NC_138738.1, on the reverse strand, counting down.
ATTCCAATCCGGATATGAATGGTTTCCTGTTTTCAACCCGTAAAGTCCCATTGATGTTTTCCATATTGTCTTGCCAATTGGTATTGCATCATATTTTAGTTATACAATTAAAATCATTTTCAAGCTAAACATATGACCAAAGACTTTATCCAATGCAGGGCATTAATATAATTAATCAAACAAATGTTGCAGTAAAGTTTGTCTTATCTTTTACTCTTTTAAACTTATTTGTAAGCAATGATATTTTATACTACTGTTTAGAAAAGGTCACATATCAAGTCATAAGACCTGGCCACTTGACTTTAAATTACCAACACTGAATCATAGTGTCTCATATTTACTGAACATGCTGTTTATGGATGTTCTGTTGTATCTATTATGGTTTTGTGTGGTCCATTTAAGTGATGGATTTCAGTTTATCATTGAGTGAAAACATGTTTGGAATGGACTAGTACAGTTTACAGCTCAATTGACACTGTATACTGCCTACTGTTTTTCTTAAATATTATGAGATGTGGCATATAACAAACCTTACAAACAGCAGTACGATCATTTTCACATGACTTACTATTGTGTATGTTTAATTCAGCAAGTGACGTCTAGTCTAGAAAATAAAAAGGCCTATTGTTAGTCTAATTTGCCTAAATATCTGGTCTAATCAAATAAAGTTTCAGGGACTTTAGTTTGGAAATGTATTAGCACTTTACTTCTGTATATGTGCAAGTACAAACAAGTTCCTGTCAGTTTGAGAGTTCGGTATTGTGAAGCCAGACTTAAGCAGTGAGGTCATTCTCAAGAGATTAAGTTTATGATTTGCTATTAGATTTACTGTACTTTTATTTACTACTACTTTACTAAATGGATCTACTTTTTGCTTTCTTTGGTGTGATTATTTTTTTGTTGTTGTTGTTACTTTCAAATTGGTCTAGACTGAATAGAAGCAAGAAAATATTGTACATTGGGCATCTTCTGTGACTCAACACAGCACTAAAATTGATTGGCATACAGCTGTAAACAAATTGTCTTCAAATTAAATTAATTTAATTTGCAGAGGCACATTTTGACATTATGCAAAATTATTAATTGCATATAATATTACAAAAAGACACAATTTTGCTCCCAATTGCACAATCATTTTACCAAAATACTGCAGAGTTTGATTGAACTGTGAATTCAACAAAAGATATGGGATTTGTTTTCTCCTCCCTGTTGGTATAAACCTAATTATTTTGCAATCCTAAAAGCTTGATTATATGAGTTAGTTGCGTTTTGATATTGGCATTTAGCTTTTTATTTTATTTTATCAGAACAGACCTGTGATGCATCATTTGTAAACCTGTCATAGACTGTCACATTTACCACAATGACAATGTGGTAACATCTGTAAACCAGTAGTTTCAGTCAGTTTGTAGCCCAAGGGGAAACTCCCACAGTGATGGCATTTCTTTTTGCGTCATATTGTATGAATGAGAGTAAATAACAGGAAATCCTGTTTATTAACCATAATGCCTCTACACTTCCAATCCACTGGCAATGATGTGATGAAACGTCATCAGTGGAAAACCGAGCCCACAATCCCACATGCTAAATTTATACATTCCGCAACTCCCTACATCCATGCAAACGTTGACAAACACTGATTAGTAAAGTAGAAATCTCCCACGCTGCTTATCTGATGCTGAGAGCGGAACGTTTAGACACGACCTGCAAGAGTATACTGTAAGACCAGATCCTCTTAATGTGAGTTGATCAAGGCTTAATTTGTTTAATCACTCTGTGTTTTGGCTTGAAATGGTTCCTGTTGGCATGAGCTGGAGCTGTGTTCAGTCACGCCATGATCACAACACGCCGCAGCCTGCGTTCAGCGCTGTCAAAACCGAGCTGTGCCGAGAACATTTTGAACAACCGTTTTCAAATTTCACTTCACACTTTTTCTTATTATCCATGTCACACAATTTTTTTTAAATAATGTTGTGTAGGAGCTTTACCAGAGAGGGAATCAAGTGCCAAATGAAAGTTACACATTTGCAGCTCTTGCATAACTTCACACAATCATTACCTGACTTCTAGGACTGCCGGTGATTAGTAGAGCCTTGTTTTACAGTTCTGTAGCATCTCACTTTTTTCCATGGAAAGCTCTAATGTTAGTAAATGTTAGTGTCCTGACCTGTAGCAAAAACCATTCAGATCTTCTGACCCTTGCAATCAAACACGCTGCAGTATTTTATTTTTTTAGATTAGATTTCAATATGTAAATCTATTATGATTTTTATAAATGTGATATATTTTTATGACTGACTCAGAGGAGGACAGAGATGCTGAAAATAAATGGGTGTTATCTAAATGGTGGTTGAATAAAAAAGAAATCCAATATTTGGACAGTAGGAAAGATCCAGAGATGGGTCAAGATGGCCAGAGAATTCAGCAAGTGAAGTGAGTATCTTTAGCAGCGCTTAAAAAGGGGTCAATCTGAATACACTTCTTGAAGAGGGTTTTTAGCATGCAACAGTAGCTTTTGGACTATCAGCACTTTAAAACCATTTCTGAGAAGGTGTATATGTAAGTTCACCATTCATACTCCAGATGGATGACTTTGGAATTTGTATTTTTTGGGGGTGTTTTCTTTTTCATCTTGCGCCATGAACTTTGAAGATGAAATGTTAAGTTTAAAGACGGTAGACGGTCTTTAGATGGTCTTCATTAGTTTCCTGTGAGTTGTGCTCCATACAGCTTTTTTATGAAGGCATTCGAGTTCTTTGGTATAGATCTCACCAAATCAGAAATGCAGTTTTGCACATCTCTAGAAAAATCCTGCAGCCTGTTGCTCAGCTCTCATTGCCTAAGGCAGCTCGGATGCGTTGAGACTGTGGACTGCAGGTGAGGGACGTCTGGGGCCACTTTGGTTCGTCTACATCCTCCATTTAAATGTGTTCTGGTTCCAGTATGATTGAATCCTCTCTGTCTGGCTGCTCGTAATGGACAGACCTGATGATTGTGTTTTTAGCCATAAAAAATTGTGGGGAGGTTTATGCTGCTGTCCTATGTGATGAAACAAATGTGGGACTTTTATGTGTGTATTTGATCAGAATTGATTCAAATTGTGAAAAGGGAGTGCTTTCCATACCACCATACTTTATTTTATGTGTTACATTCACATGCTCAAACAATGACAAATAATACATATAAAACTATACAAAAGTCAAGTAACGCTAAACAATTGTCTGTCTAGTCTGCCTCTGGTTTAAACCTTTTTTGAGATTCTCCCTTCATAAACAGGCATGATGCTGCTTTATTCACAGTATATGCCTCTACTGATCCCTGTCACCTCCTGCTGTTGAAAAGACTTCATAAATAATAGGGCTGTTCTCGACTAAAGGTTTTCTAGTTGACTAGTAGTCGTTCATTTAAGCGATTAGTCAACTAATCGTGCGTTTATATTAAGCCGTAAATAAAATGAACCTAATTGCCTATTTAACACATTGCATAATCAGCGCTCAAACGCATAAAGCTTGCCACAGCGCACCGGCAAACGTAATGATTTTTAGTGTGTTTTGAAAAAACAGAAGGAGATTAAACATTTAAATAATCTATCGAGAATGTTTTCGGCTGCAGAGATTGAGTCGACGATGCTGACTCATCTCCGCAATAGTGGACGTGCCTAATATGCGGATGACATACTCTGAGAATATTTATTTTCCATAATCTGGTTCGTTTAAAAGCAGACATTTCAACCTTTCTATAAATATATTTCTCATGTCTGTGAGGCAAGTACTTGAGTACTTCAAGACATACTCAAGTTCACTGAGACCGAGACGGCAGAAGTGCATCCTGAATTTTTTGTTGTTATGAGTTTACAGAAATAACTTTATTTATTTATACTTTTTTTTAACCCTTTACAGTCCGTTTTAGAGTATTTTAGAGTTGAATGCAAGTGATGTATGTCATACAGTAAGCTCTCTCCACACATGGATATGCGCCTAATAATAGCGAACATTTATCTATGTTAACATTAGAGCATTTTTGGTCGACCACGCCTCTCCTAGTCGGCTAACGGTAATTCCTAATAAATAATATAATATTTCATGTAATATTTGTGTTTGATTCTCCCTACAGCTCTGTTCTGTAACTGCACTGCACCACACTGTGAGAAGGATGATTTTAAGTGCGAGACCAATGGGGCGTGCGTGGCCTCCACCTCTGTCATTAAAGGACAGGAGCAGCAAGTGCGGCTCTGCATTAAGAAAGAGAAGCTGGTTCCTCCGGGCCAGCCAATCTACTGCCTCAGCACAGAGGGACTGGTGAACACACACTGTTGCTACTCAGATTACTGCAACAGCATTGACCTCAGAGTACCAACAGGTGAGCGTCATTACATTACAGTACAATTTTTATTGATATAGCACGTTAAAACAACTGGTGTTGACCATAGTGCTTTATAAAAGCCAAGGAAACACACAATAAGATAGAAAACACATAAAGTAAAGCAAAATAAAGAACAATAAAATGGAAAAACCTATGACCTAAGGTAACATATTGAAAAATAATGATAAACAAGATGTATTGAAAGCAATTGAAAAAAGATATACGTTTTCAAGGTGGATTTAAAAATGTACAACGTTTGGGAAGATCTGATGTAAGCCGGTAGGCTATTCCATAACTTAGCACGATCACGACTATTTTCAAGTCTAGTTCTAGGAACAGATAGTAGATCAGAATCCCCTGATCTGAGTGATCTTTACATCAGCTGTAATCAATGCCAAATTCAACCAGCAAATTCCAGATCATCAAAGCTTCATATAAGCAACTAATGCATTGTGTCCTCTGTCAGTGACGAACGAACCGGGTCCAGAACAGGACTGGGGGCCGGTGGAGCTCACGGCAGTGGTGGCGGGTCCGGTCTTTGTACTGTGTGTGCTGGTTCTGCTGGGTCTCTTCCTCTTCCAGCACCACCAGCGAGCTTACGGCCACCGGCAGAGGCTGGAGGTGGAGGATCCCAGCACTGAACACATGTTCCTGGCCAAGGACAAGACCTTACAGGACCTCATCTACGACCTCTCCACCTCAGGATCTGGGTCAGGTTAGTATCGCAGGAGAAAAGGTGCTGCATGGTTTATAGGATTTATTTATGAATGTATGCGACAGTGTTATTTATATTCTATTATAGTTTTGATTAATATTTTGAATTAGATTTTAATTATCTTTTCAGTTTAGATTTCGTTTTTAGTATAAGCTTAAGACAGAGCTTAAGCTTTAGTCCCAGACTGAAATGCATGTTTGAGCTGTTTTAAGGGAAAGCAACTTGCACTGATATATCTTATATCTTACAACTGACGCCTTAGGGCACCGGCACATGTCAATGACAACATGGCAGATGTAGTACTTTTGAATTTCATACATACTACACACATTCATATTATATAGAATGTACTTTTTTCAACGGTTGCAAAGTAAGTTTTAAACTAAATGTAGTACCTACTGTATAGTAGTGTTGTCAAAAGTACGACTCTGGTACCAAGTCGGTAGTGAAATGTAAAAAATGTGACTATACCAGTGTTTCCCTGTAGCATTTGAGCGCTGTTGAACGCCTTAAACGCCTCTGGTTGGCCATTGTGTTCACATGCTCAACACACACTATATTGCAAAAAGTTTTGGGATGTCTGCCTTTACATGCACATGAACTTTAATGACATCCTATTCCTGATCCGTAGGGTTTAATATGGAGTTGACCCACCCTTTGCAGCTATAACAGCTCTAATTCATCCCAAAGGTGTTCTATCGGATTGAGGTCAGGACTCTGTGCAGTTCCTCCACACCAGACTCGCTCATCCATGTCTTTATGGACCTTGATTTGTGCACTGGTGCGCAGTCATGGTGGAACAGGAACATCCCCAAACTGTTCCCACAAAGTTGGGATCATGGAATTGTCCAGAATGTCTGGGTATGCTGAAGCATTAAGAGTTCCTTTCACTGGAACTAAGGGGCCATGCCCAACCCATGAAAAACAACCCCACACCACAATCCCCCCTCCACCAAACTTCACATTCGTCACAATGCAGTCAGGCAAGTACCGTTCTCCTGGTGTCCACCAAACCCAGACTCGTCCATCGGATTGCCAGACAGAGAAGCGTGATTCGTCAGTCCAGAGAACACGCCTCCACTGCTCTCGAGTCCAGTGGCGACATGCTTTACACCACTGCCAACACTTTGCATTGCACTTGGTGATGTAAGGCTTGCTGCTCGGCCCATTCCATGAAGCTCTCTACGCACTGTTCTTGAGCTAATCTGAAGGCCACATGAAGTTTGCAGGTCTGTTGCTATTGACTCTGCAGAAAGTTGGCGACTTCTGTGCACTGTGAGCCTCAGCATGCGCTGACCCCGGCTCTGTAATTGTACGTGGCCTAGCACTTCATGGCTGAGTTGCTGTTGTTCCCAATTGCTCCCACTTTGTTATTCCGCTAACAGTTGACCGTGGAATATTTAGTCGTGCAAATTCTTAAATGCATTTATTGCACAGGTGACAACCTATCACGCTTGAATTCTCTGAGCTCCTGAGAGTGACCCATTCTTTCACAGATGTTTGTAGAAGCAGTCTGCATTCCCAGGTCCTTGATTTTATACAACTGGCCATAGAAGTGATTGGAATACCTGAATTCAATGATTTGGAGGGGTGTCCCAAATTTTTTTTTGCCAATATAGTGTATATGTCTGTGACTGGTTACAACAATCAACTCTTCAAAAACATGTTGTCTTCACCGAGACCTTACACAGACACACACGGGAGAGTTTGAAACCAGGCGTCTATCAGCGGATCCCATGGACAACACTACTATATAGTATGCGATATCAGATGCAGCACAAATCTTCTGAAATCATGTGATGCTTTGTGTGAAGAACAGATTAACATACAAGTAGTCCACTGATAATCTTCTCCTCCAGCATATTGTGAGTTGTTTTATAAAGTCTTTCCCTCTCTCTCTGTGTGTTGCAGGTCTGCCACTGTTTGTCCAGAGGACAGTGGCCCGTACAATAGTGCTGCAGGAGATCATCGGTAAAGGGCGCTTTGGGGAGGTGTGGAGGGGGAGGTGGAGAGGAGGAGACGTCGCGGTGAAGATCTTCTCCTCTCGTGAAGAACGCTCATGGTTTCGTGAAGCTGAAATCTACCAGACCATCATGCTCCGCCATGAGAATATTCTGGGTTTCATTGCCGCCGACAACAAAGGTAAACTAATGAATATGCAGTAGGGGAATCGAGAAAGGATTCTGAGATTTTCCGAATGCATCGCGATTCTCTCTCGAATCGATTCTGAGCTTATTTGTTAACAGCAGAGGCCAGTGCGTGCTTTAGAAACAGCCGTACTCTGCTTGCTTCCAATGCCTTACACACACCACTGGAACCTATAAAATAATCATTCATAAATTTTGAAAAGCGAATTACAAATGTGTTTACATTAATCATGAAAGCATTCTGAGGTGCACATACATTCCCAGACTCAGACGAGTGCTCTTCTTCATGAGCATTTGAGCGTGTGGTTAAAAACTAGCCTAGAGCGCCATCTGCTGTTAAAAACTAAGCTCAGAATCGATTCGAGAGAGAATGGCGACGCATTCATAAAATATTGGAATCGATCCACGAAACGCAACGAATCGATTTATTGTCCCAGCCCTAATATGCAGTGCATTTTAATACTGTGTGATGTTGTCATCTGGGTATAATAATATTTAATTGTCTCTGTCACAGATAATGGCACATGGACTCAGTTGTGGTTGGTGTCAGACTATCATGAGAATGGATCCCTGTTTGACTATCTGAACCGATATTCAGTCACCATCGAGGGCATGATCAAACTGGCACTGACGGCTGCCAGCGGCCTGGCTCATCTGCATATGGAGATATTGGGCACTCAGGGTGAGTGTGCATCATATTATTAGATGAAGTTTAAAGAAATGAGCTCTTAGTGAGCTGCCTTGTTATCTTCAGCTAACGTCTAACACTGCCTCTACATCAGATATGCAGACTTTTATTGTATTATAACTTGTTCTTTGTCATGAAAATAGACGTGGAAGTTGGCTTTCTGTTAAATTGCAAACAAACGTCAAACATGCAACATGTTGTTGTGAAGCGCTACAGGGCTTGACTTTTTCCCAAAGAAGCTCATGTGCTTCTAAAGTGGAAAAATGTAGGGGTGCAATGAAATGTGACCCTGGATCACAAAACCAGTCACAAGTCGCACGGGTATATTTGTGGCAATAGCCAGCAATTAGATTTTTATTTTATTTTTTATGCCAAAAATCATTAGGATATTAAGTAAAGATCATGTTTCATGAAGATATTTTGTAGATTTCCTACCGTAAATATATAAAACATTTATTTTTGTGAGTGAATGCAGCACAATCACGAACATAAATGGACAACTTTAATGGTGATTTTTCTCAATGTTTTGAATTTTTTGCATCCTCAGTTTCCAGATTTTCAAATAGTTGTATCTCGGCCAAATATTGTCATATCCTAACAATCCACACATCAATGGAAATTATTTATTCAGCTTTCAGATGATGTATACATCTCAATTTAAAAGAATTGACCCATGTGACTGGTTTTGTGGTCCAGGATCACAAATTTGATCAAATAATGTGTGTTAATATACATGTTAATATATGTTTGTAATAATTATACTGTAAAACATATTGTGCCAAACCTAGTAATAGTGCCTGTCATTTTACTAAGACCTCAGTTGATTCCAGGAGAGTCTGACATTAGCATTTGTTAAAATAATGACTTTAATAAGAACGAACAAACATAAAGAGTGCACACAAATATTGGGTGCAATAATCAATATTTTTCAGGCCTTTTCAGTACTGTATCAAATATATTTAAAATCAAAGTTTCCCTTGACTCCATCTGTTGTCTCTGCCATTCTGGAATGGTTACATCATTGTTGACGGATACTTGCTATGACAACTTAGGCAGCTTTTTGTTTTTTGAGGCCCACTGTCATGATGCCTAAAAATGTTGTGTATGTGGCGCTCTTCAGGGTGTGGAACAGAGATATTGCGATCCCTCTCTGGCCAGAGAAAAGTGTTTACCAGATGTGTGTGCGTACATGAATCTGTAAAGGTTGTTTTTGCTCTGCAGGAAAGCCTGGCATCGCTCACCGTGACCTGAAGTCCAAGAACATCCTGGTGAAGAAAAACTGCACGTGTGCAATCGCTGATCTGGGCCTGGCAGTTCGTCACGAGTCGGTCTCTGACACCATCGATATCGCCCCCAACCAGCGCGTCGGCACGAAGAGGTACGCCTTACATTACGTGCAGACATAACAGCCAAGAAAAACATGTATACGAACACGCATGTTACGATAATCTGACCCAACACGTGTGGTTTGTGGTTTCTGCTTTATGTACTTTAAAGCTCAAAGAATACTTTGTTTTTTTACTAGAGATGCACTGATGTATCGGCCAGTCTCAGCTTTCACATTCTGTACATTTTATCACGAAATTCAAACAATAAATGGCGTTTTGAAGCTCTTAAATGTGATGGATCGCTGTAGTGCCTCGGTTCAAGCGGCAGTGCGGAGCACGAGTCCTTTCTTCCACTTTAATACAAGTCATATATCGCAAACCATGCATGAATATCAGAAGGTATGTTGAAAGATGCAGTACAACATCATGACTCGTAATCACAGTCTGCGCTTCATCCGCGGAAAGATTTCAATAAAACAGCTTGTGAACAATGTTGCATTTACCTCAGGAAAGTCATCCAGTGTTCACAGTTCATTAGTTAGCTATAAACACTAGAGAAGAGCTTATTTACTGTTAATTATATATGCATGTTTGAATAAATTTGCCGTGAAGAAGTGTTTATTAAAACTGCCTTATATACATACATTTCAGCTTTTATTTGAGTGTAAATATTAAATCTGGAAATAAATAGCAGATGTTAGCTCTGTTGTTCGTTTTAACCTCTAATATTATAGTAATGTACCAAATGAGAGTTCCCTGTATAGTTTGCAGCATTATTTGGGAGAGTATTATTAGGGGTTCAAGCATGAAATGCTGAAACCCTATTGTAATTGTAAGGATTTGTAAAACTGATCGTGCAGGCCAAACCGTAAGGCCTAGAGACTTGAAACCTGGCCAGATGGTAGGCCTCAATTTGGGGAGAACCTATCAGAGTATGACCCCGATTGGCCCATAGGTGGCGCTACAGCAACCAAAAGTACTAAATCGCTCATAAATCTTAGACCGTTTGATCTCAAGTGTCTTACACCACTGTGATCCCTGGCTCAAGGCGGACAATGTGTATCTCCAATTTCGATTTAGGCAGGAAAAATGTTCCGCTATGTCGAATTTTGTCCAAAACCTACTTTTGCGAAATAGTCCCTGGTTTTTCGCCCGATTGGAACCAAACCAGTCTTTTTATGCATGTGCTTAAAGGCCTTAAATGCTTGAACCCCGATAAATGCTGCTTGCAGTTTTAATTATTATTATTATTATTATTATTATTATTTTTAAACGCTATCAAATGGACTATACTTTGTAAGCTACATGTTCGTCTGTATGTATACATGTAAAAATAAATGAAACGAAGTATACTTTGGGCTTAAGTAATCCTACTCGTGTGTAAGTCTGCTTCTGTTGTGTGTTTCAGGTACATGGCACCTGAGGTTCTAGAGGAGAGTATAAACATGCGTCACTTTGACTCGTTTAAATGCGCTGATATCTACGCTTTAGGACTCGTGTACTGGGAGATTGCTCGCCGCTGCAATGCTGGAGGTACTGAAATTACTCAACCATTCTCACCAAAGGCACATTGTTCATGCTAGCCATTGTTCATGCTAGCCATTGCTCTTATTAATGCTCCTCTACTGTTTCCCTTCAGGAATTCACGAAGAGTACCAACTGCCCTACTACGACCTGGTGCCCTCCGATCCATCCATAGAAGAAATGAGGAAAGTTGTATGTGACCAGAGGTTACGACCCAACATACCGAACTGGTGGCAGAGCTATGAGGTGAGAGACGTCACAACAACCCATGCTACTACTATCTACCATACTAGACTCACCGTACAGTGACCCTCGTGTCATTTTGATGTTAATATCATGATGATTTCCCAATGATCTGGGTTTTTTTCTTGATTATGTGATTGTCTTTGGACTTATTTAACAGTTTCAAGCCCTATTTTGTACCATCGTCATGGATAAGGCCACAATGAAATGAGGTGCTTGTTTGTCCACCTCAGAAATGATAAATAATTCATTATATACTCTTTTGATTTAATAGTTATCTCTGAATAACTGCTTTTTATATTGCAATAAACATTATATTATATATAAAAATAATTATACTACTTTTCAAAAGTTTATTTGAAAGGATTTTATAATTATTTGATCATAAATACAGTAAAAAAATAAATAAATGCAAATCACAATATTAACAGAAAATAGAAAATCACAATATTAATTTACTATGTAAATGTTAAAATGTAATTTATTCCTGTGATCAAAGCTGAATTTTCAGCATCATTACTCCAGTCTTCAGTGTCACATGATCCTTCAGAAATCATTCTAATATGATGATTTGATGATCAAGAAACATTTCTGATTATTAATAATGTTGAACAGTTGCACTGCTTCATATTTTTGTGGAAACCGTGATACATTTTTATTAGGATTCTTTGAATAGAATGTTTATTTGAAATAGAAATCTTTACAATATAAATGTCTTTATGGTCACTTAAAAAAATCAATTGAATGCATCTTTGCTGGATAAGAATATTAATAATAAAAAAAACTGATCCCAAACTTTTTATTTTATTTATTTCACATAATTAAAAATAGTTTAACAAATTAAACAAGGTTGAATGATTGAGCATAAGCACATATTTGATGATTTTCAGACATTTGATGTTTAAAAAGTGCTAGTTGTCATGCTGTGCAATATTCCAATAGATATCTATAATATAAGAAGGATGTGGGTAAACTCACTCTCGTATGTTTCCTTCCCTCCAGGCGCTGCGTGTGATGGGGAAGATCATGCGAGAGTGTTGGTACGCGAACGGCGCTGCGCGACTGACGGCTCTCCGTATCAAGAAAACCCTGTCTCAACTCAGCGTGGACGAAGACATGAAAATCTGAGTGCAAACACTACCTTCAGCGAGAGAGAGAGAGCGTAACACTCCTAGGACAGACGTCGTGTACAGACATGCTACCACTCTAAACTATCCTGCCAGTTTAAAAAGTATTTCCGTCCACTCAGATGTGACGGGGCCTACCTCACCCCACCGCCAAAACTACTGAACCTACGCTAGCGTCTCTCCCTCTGAAAACACTGACACACATCATCATCCACTACTACGTCATGATTTCTCTTCAAATCAATTTTCCCCAAAGATCATTTTCCAAACCCTTTTAACTTCTGGTGAACACATTCGCTATGATGCGGGCCTTTTGCTTTCTCTTAGATCAGTTTAGCAGGACACCTTGGCTAACCAGTTTAAGCTCTAAACCAGTACAAAAGCTGGGTTCATTTGGTTTAAGGTGGACTGATGGCACTGCTAGTCACGTGTTTCCTTCTCTTACCCAGTGTTTCATAACCACGTTAAAGCTGTTAGCAAAACAACCTTATTTGCACTTTATTACGGAGGTTTCATGAGCGTGGATTATAGCCATCTTGATTTTTTGGAGTCGCGCACTGGCACACACACGTCTATTCTTACTACTGAACGGTACGGTACGGATGTCTATTTATTTTAGCTTGTAGATCCTTCATATTGTCCTTATTTTTTTATCGCCGTTAGATTTCCTTCTCTCCTCCATGGGCAAATAAAGCTACTGTACATAGTATATTTTTTAAAAGTATGGAAGTGTAAATAGCACACCCTTTTTGTTTTTCATTTCCGAATCCTTCGTCTAAGCTAAAGTGTTGGCATCTTGATGGTGTTTCTGCGTCCCGAGCGTTGGACGGGGTCATCTGAGATGTGAAGCTGTGCGTGAAACTCAACCAGAACTGCTGGGTAAAGTTCAGGCTTTTGTTAAAGTTTGTTTTTCATAGCTAAACCTAGTTTGTTGCTTCTCACTGTAGCATTAAATGACACTAAATATGGCGAGGACACTGATAATAACGCACATTTTATTAGTTGAGGGAGACTGTTTTGTAAGGAATAGTTCATGCAAACATTAAAATGCTCATTTATTCACCCTCAAACCCTTTTTTAATTTTTTTTATGCAACCCTAAAGTAGACACTGAGCAGAATGTGCACGCTGCTCTTTTCCATGACAAATCAGAACACTATTGTGCTATAAGTACTTTGAATTTATATGGACTACATCTATGATGCTTTTTAGTCTTTTTCTGAGCAGAATCCACTCGCTTTCACTGTATAGAAAAGCGCTGCGACGTTTAGATCGACGTCAGTGTGAATAAATAATGAGCGGATTTTAATTTTGCCGTGAACTATTCCTCAAAGGCACAATGAGTTCTAGAGGAAGATGATCTCGTTCTTCATGCACTGGGCCTGTAATGAGAGAAAAAAACGACTTGAAAATGTAAGTTGACTTGAAAAGTTTGGCGTTGAAGCCTCTTTACTCCTAATACACTGTATTAATGACTCCAAATTTCCTCTTGTACTCAATGGGGATACTACTGCCCTTCTGTTCCTCTCCGCTTCTGTATGAAATATGCAAGATGTAAATATAGTTTCGATAATGTATGACCTTTTTCTTTTTTTTTATAATCAACTTTGATTCTGTAGACATATTGTGTGGTTGTAGCTAGCTGTGTTTTATTTAATCTGTTTTGTGGTTTGTTTTTTATTTTAATGTGACTCGGATTTAATTCAGGTTTAATTTGTATAGCGCTTTTAACCGTAGGAATCGTCTTGAAGCAGCTGTACAGGGGTTTGGGTCTGTGGTCTTTCATCTTTATTATTGATTTTGATCTCCCAGACGTTTCAGGATTAATGTCTAGAGTATGTGTCTGATGTTTGACAATCTAAATAAGTACTGTTATAATCTCATTCGTCCATTTGCGACAATTCAAAGTCACCTTAACTCTATTTAATGTGTCCAGAGAAAGCCAAATATGATTGCATAGAGTTGGAAGATGGTTTCTTTAGATTATTATTTTTATTTTTTTTGTTATTTTGTTGTAATATTGATCCAAACTTCCATGTCAGCGTGTGTGAAATGTGATTGTAACACTGGATAGATTGAGTTTTGACCCTGAGAACTAAGACTTACACTGGCAGACGAGCTGCTGACCATCAAATCTGTCAGGATCAAGATTCTACAATAAGAGTTCTGGATGGACCTGTATTTGTTTCTCCTGTTAAAACGAGAGTTTGTACATATATTTATAGCTTCCAGAAAGCGTTAGGTCTCCGTGAACGACTCGTCCCTTTCATCCGGATAAAAGATCGACAGCAATGTGATTACTGACGTGCAAACAGTCCCAGTTCTGGTCTATCATTAAGAAGTTCCTCTATCCTCTGACCTCACAGCCTACCTGTATAATCTGCCTGTATTTTCCAAATCTACATGGATCTTCAGGAATTTTCAGTTTCCAGTCATGTACATGGGTAATTATTAAATGGTAATAAACACAGATTTTCCTACATTTGTCAAGTGTTCATTTTTGCATCCACACGTCACTTTAGACCTGCAAATATGGCCTGTTATTCAAGATTCCAGCGGATGTAGTCATGCAATTTTGTAGTCATACAAGTAGTTTAGATATTTATTAAAAACTGTTTGAGCTGGTATAAAGGGAATATGAAAATAATGTTAATGCAAAACTAGTTCAGCTCCATTACAATTGTGTAATTGCAAATATAAATGCAGTGAACTTTCATGCGCTTTAGCAGTGATGCCTAAAATAGTGATTTTGTTTTATACTTTAGTCTCCCAGTGGTGAAAATCAAGTTTTTAATGTTATGTGGTGTTTAAGACAAACCATGTGTAAATTCATAAGTCGACAGCATTGCTGAGTATTTCCTCCTTAAAACTGCAGTGAACCAAAGACAGTCTCAAAAACACGGTTTGAAATCGCTGGTGTTTCTGACATCACAAACTACCTTGTAACCAATCAGATCAATGTGTGATCGTCCACCAGTGGATCTCTGAGCTGAGTGAGTGGAGGCGGGGCTCATTTGCATATTCATAGAACCACGTATACTAAATGAGGCAAGGGTGTCGAGTTACATTCAAGATAATTTAAGACAGGAAATGTTTTTAAATGTCATTTTGGTGATCAAAGATGAGTTTTAAAGGATAAAATTATTGATTGCAGGGGGACTTTAAGTTTGACACATTTTCGAGACATCCCAGCCTTCAATATATATTTATACCTGATAAGGAGCTGATGTTTTAAACGTTTCCATGTGATCACAATTGTATATAGAATTATTACATTTGAGTGATGCAAGCCTTTAAAAACTATTAAAATCTAAAATTAAAATCTTTATGAGTTAATAAGCATTACAGATGCTTTAAAAGAAAGAAAAGTGTTTACTAGAGTTGCTGCAAGAGACAAACTTGCTATTACTTACTAATTTTATGCACACATGACATGTTTAGACGGCTGTATGATTCTCAAAATACAAAAAAAAACTTTAAATTGCACATTAACTTCTGACATAAGAACTGCACCGACTTCTAAAATGAATACATTTTTATTTTTCTTGTGCCTTCAATAAAACATCTTTGACATGAGAAAATTAGAAAACAGTTCAGGTGTATTTACATATCTATTATGTGTGGCATAAAAATGATTACAGAGAGAGAAATACCAGCAAAATCCATTACAATCAAAAGACTTTCTGTAGCGAGACGAGCTACGATAAAAACAAAAGTGTGCGTCGTCGAGATGCTGTCTGATAATCTCATCTTGGGTTATGAAAGTGTGTGTGGGGCTTATAATTCATAAAAAAATAAAAAATAAATGAATGGACCTTAAAACAACTAAGCAGAGTAAAATCAGTAGGAATATAAACTAGAAATGAAACGCACGTCTGCATCAGGCATAAAAACAAGAGTCTGGCCACAAAGATAAAGAGCTAAATTTATCTATGATAATAAACATGATGAAAATAATATTGAGTAATTGTTTTTCCAATGATATAAATATTCAGGGATTAATATCAAAAAAAATTTAATCAAAGCTTCCCCTTCCTTTGCTCAATGTTCACATTGTTCAGACCGAAGCGATGACACTCAGTGTGTAGTGTAGATTTGATCTGGCTTTAGAGAACAAACCTCCTCAATATCAAATGCCCATGAGTTAGACGAAACACGCTACATTACCCTGCAAAACCGCGTCCGGAACAATAACGGAATGTTTCAGTCTCTCAGTATGAATCCACATACTTGTTTTCTTCTCCTCCGACACTTAAAACACCTGCGCAAAAACGTGACTGACTATTTCCCGGTTCTTTGGCCTTTAGGCCTCATTTCTGCACATCTCCACCTCAATCTCATCTGCATTTCCATGTGTTTTCCTTCTGCGAGGACCGAAGGAGAGGAGAATGACGTGAAAGACGGATATCTCTTCAGGCAAGAACAGTGTGCCGAGCGACATAACTAAAATAATTTGAAGCTAAAATGATATTTCCTTTCCCACCGCCTGAAGTGGTACAGAGGGTTTAGGGCTCAATTATTAAAACGAGTTTCTTCTTAGAAAAGCAATTGCATTTCTGAGCACGTCTCTTTCTTGACGGGAAATCTCCGTTTATAAATCTGTGGTGCTTCATCAACTCCTGTTTTTGAGATGGTTGCGTATCATGGATGTTTGCCTTTTTCTGGAGCACCTTCCAGCTTACTGAGAGAGAAGGAAACTCTTCCACTCATCGTCCATCAAGCACTGCCTGAGGGGAACACAGGAGAAAACACCAGGCTGTCAATAGAGCAAAATCATCAAAATCACACATAAACTAACATTCGCTGTATGGTTACATTTGGAAGTCGTACCGTCAACTTCAAGAGACATTTCAGTCTTTCTGGAGCTTGACACACAATTAAAGGGTAACTCTCGGCAAAATTGAACCTAGGCTCTTTTTGTTAATCTACCCGAGTCAAACTTTCGTGTAAAAGCATAATCAGAATGGAAACGCCACTTTTAAGTTTGACCGTATTTTCGTTTTCGGTCAAATTGCCTTTTGAATGGGAGAGCTTGAGGCACGACTATGAGAGCATCAAAAATCGCTATTTTTAAAACACTAATGCGGCTCGACACAACATGAAACTGTGCTGGAAGTATCACCAGAGGCTCTACACATGAACTCCAGCATTGAGAACAGTGTTTGTGTACACAGAGTTTACTAAAAAGAAAGATTTTGTACGACTCGCTTTATCAGTTAGTGTTTCCGGCTGGAATTTTGTCAGTCAAAAGTAGTCGATCTGTGAACACAAACACTGTTCTCAATGCTGGAGATCATGTGTAGAGCCTCTGGTGATACTTTCAGCACAGTTTCATGTTGTGTCGAGCCGCATTAGTGTTTTAAAAATAGCGGGTTTTGATGCTCTCATAGTCGAGCCTCAAGCTCTCCCATTCAAAAGGCATTTTGACCGAAAACGAAAATACGGTCAAACTTAAAAGTGGCGTTTCCATTCTAATTATGCTTTTACACGAAAGTTTGACTCGGGTAGATTAACAAAAAGAGCCTAGGTTCAATTTTGGCGAGAGTTACCCTTTAATATTCAGTAATATTGAATGAGTGGCACTAAATTGAGCTGAATAATGACACTATTATCTTCTGAAGAGCCACTTTACAGCTGAAATTGAATTAGTATCATAAATGAATTTGATCACATTAACACAAGCCCCTTTCACACTAAGGGCTCTATCTTGCACCCAGCGCAATTGACTTTGTACACAACGCATGTATCATTCCTATTTTGCACCCGACGCACAGCGGACGCACGCACGTCGGTAAATTGCGCTCCCGGGGGCGGTTCAGTGAAAAAAGGAGGCGTGTTCCGGCGCAAACGTTCCCTGGTGCTATTTTGCAGGTTTAGAAAACAATTCCGCCACTGACCAGGAAAAACCTAGTCTAAAGTCAGTGGACAACGCACATACACTTTGCTTCTCTCATCTACACACAGCAGCAGTTCTCATTTTTGCAAATCATAGGCTACATTATTACAAGGAAAAATATTCCACATGAGGGAAATCATTGTGGTGTCCATGAAGATGTGAAAAAACAGGCATAAATCTAGCTTACACATTTACCCAAATTATTATACGCCTGTTTAACCGAAGCTAATTTGGGTGGGTTTCTCCAATCTCCATACAATGTCACTTCTCTGTGTTTTACGGCCCTGACGAGAACGTCGGTCTCCTCGTCTGTGAACCGCTCCTGGCGTGTGCCGTTATAATAGCAAACCGCCATGGAACAAGCGCGCCTGCTCTTAAAGGGAATGTGAGATGTCGCTCTGATTGGTTTATTTCACGTTACGCCCAAACCACACCTATGAGTGATGAAGCTACTTCAGACCAACCCATTTTAGATTTGTGTCGGGCGCAAGAGTCATTTATCCCGCCGGTATAATAGCAACAGTGCCCGAGATCCGCCCACAAAGTTACTTGCGTTTCAGATAGTTAAAATATGGCCCCATACAGTCTTTTATTACCGGTACAAGATCATGTGTGAATATGTTGAAACCAAAAATCCTGGTAAATGATTCTCATTACAAATCTGGGAAGATGATTGACGCATGTTGTGTTCCCAAATGCAAATTATAAGCGACTCAAACACACATAATGGCATTTAACGTGAATCAAAACTGAAAATGAACACAGTGCTGCACTTTACTCAATTTACATCATCACATCACATTTTGTGAAGCAACTGATTTAATTGATTCAAAAAGCTTCACGTCTCCCATCAATAGTGTAGTCTAAGTGCTATATAAATAAATGTAAAATGTGATGAACTGTCATTTGGAAAATGAATTTAATCTGCATGAAGATGATCTTGCATGAATATTATTTAGTATGTTGAGTGTTACCGTCGTCTCCACTGGTGAGCACCAGAGACTGCAAGATATCAGACAGAGAGACGATGCCTTTCACCACTTCCTGCTCATCCACGATCACGAGCCTGTGAACCTGAGAACCACACAGATCCCTCAGTGCCTTTACATGCAGTCATTTTTGAGCTATTGTCCACACAAGTACTCATGTGTAATTAAAGATTGAATTTATCAAAATCTTAAGACTTGTATGCATATATCAGGATCATATATGAACTTTTCCGTTAAAATGGAATTGATTTCTAGGGGATTTTAACCCTTCGTAAACGCAATTTGTGTAATTATCCTATTAAATGTATCCGTGTTGACGATGATTGCTCCTGATATTGTAATAATCATTATTAACATTGATTATTAGAAAACAAAATAAACACAATTATTACTATCTGTACTTTATGGTTTATTATCTAAACACTTCTGATTGGCTCAACAAAAATGTGTGATTGGTTATAATGCTCAACACTTCAATCACTTTTTCATATTTACAGCAACAGCGATAATAGATTGTCAAAAGTTTTATGTCAGTGGCATTTAAAAAAAATACATAATACTTTCATTTAGCAATGTTTTTTATTCAAATAAATGAGTAAATGAATAAATACATTATCAACTTTCTAAAGTAAAAAAATCATGGTTTCCACAAAAAAGTAAAAGCAGCAGAAACTGTTTTCAACGTTGATAATAATCAGAGATGTTTCTGGATCATGTGACACTGAAGACTGGAGTAATGATGCTGAAAATTCAGCTTTGATCACATGAATACATTACATTTTAACATCTATTCAAATAATAGTACATTTAAATTGTAATGATGCTGTTCTAGAGCATGAGAGACAAAAGTCTTTCAAAAATCTTACTGACCCCAAACGTTTGACCAGTATATATGCAATCATGAGCAAAAGGCTGAGGTTAATTGCCATCATGTCACATGTGTGTTCCTCACCTCAGCCTCCACCAGCCGGTTAATAATGGCCTCGAGGGTCTCGCTGGCTCGACAGGTCAGCACGCCCTCGAAATACTGCGAGCGATGCTGGAGGGCTTTAGTCACGGTGATGTCCAGGTTATTGTACGTCTTCTCAGCTGCCAGATTCTGAGTGATGATGTGAAAAACAGATTGAGACACACACACACACACACACAGAGAAACATACAGTGCTATGCATACGTTTAGACACCCATGCTAAAGTTGACTAAAAAGAGGAATAAAAAATCATCTTTTGGAAATTAAACTTAATGCCTTAATTAAAAAAATTTAGGAAAAATCCAACCTTTAAGGTTTCTGATTAAGTTCCCTTGGCCTCTGGAATTAAAATATCCCCACATCATCTAAATAAATGTTCTTCCTTAAAATACAGGGTGCATAAGTCTGGACACCCCTATGTTAAATTCCCATAGAGGCAGGCAGATTTTTATTTTTAAAGGCCAGTTACTTCATGGATACTATGCATCCTGATAAAGTTCCCTTGGCCTTTGGAATTAAAATAGCCCCACATCATCACATAGCCTTCACCATACCTAGAGATTGGCATGGAGTACTTTCCATAAGATCATCTCTCAATGCAAATCAAACCAGCTATTCGGCTAACTGAAATAAAACCATGCCAATCTCTAGGTATGGTGAAGGCTATGTGATGATTTGGGGATATTTTAATTCCAGAGGCCAAGGGAACTTAATCAGAAACCTTAAAGGTTGGATTTTTCCAAAAAAAATTTAATTAAGGCATTAAGTTTAATTTCCAAAAGATGATTTTTTATTCCTCTTTTTAGTCAACTTTAGCATGGGTGTCTAAACTTATGCATAGCACTGTACAACTCACATGCGTCATTCATTTTGAAATTATTGTCATTGTGTTATTTTTTATTTTTTTTTAAATACTTTACTTTCAGATTCTAAATTAAATACATAATGTTAAAAACACAGCATCATCATCACGAGTACAAGATCATAAACTGTAGTGACTGCACTCCCTCAAGCTGATCAACATCAGAACCAGAGGCTTTAAACACACTATCCAGTCGAACCAGAAACATCACATTCACATTCAATAACTTAATCCACCAGAGCAGTTTACATGCACACCAGGACACAGATAACTCACAAATATCAGCTTATTGAGATAACCCGTTGTCTGGGTTTACATGCAAACCAATAACCCGACTACGCAAGTACACCACGTTTACAAGACTTTATTAACAAATCAGGTTATTTACCGGAAGTGACGTCAAAACATAATAATTCACGTTTCTGACTCAAGTATTCAGTATTTCATTGATGTCAGCTGTGATGTTAAATAAAGCTTTAAAAACCGAAGAGGAGTATTGCAACGTCAGCGGGAAACTTCCGGCTCATATTATCCTCTGATACAGTTACATTTAGACTGAACCACTGCTTCTACTGTACGAGATGAGAGCACTTTTATACTTTTTTTGGGTCAAGAGTCTGAGTTTGTGACATATTTACTCCTCCATTAAAGGAACATGCCAACTTTTTGGGACTTTAGCTTATTCACCGTATCCCCCAGAGTTAGATAAGTCCACACACACCCTTCTCATCTCCGTGCGTGCCGTAACTCTGTCTGACGCACCCACCGCTAGCCTAGCTTAGCACAAAGACTGGAGGTAAACGGCTCCAGCTAGCACACTGCTCCCAATAAGTGACAAAATAACGCTAACATTTTCCTATTTACATGTTGTGATTTGTATAGTCAGCGTGTACAAATAACAAGGTCACACAGACCTATTCTAACCATATACATACTGGGAACTATATTCTCAGAAGGCGAAGCACTGCTACTTCTGCGGAGTGATTTGATCTGTCTGGATGTGGTTAAATCCACAGTAAAGACGGATGCGTTTCACGCGCACTTCAATAAGCCGACAGAAAGCAGGTTAATGTGTTTACATGCCGGGAGAAATCAGCGTAAGGGGCAAAAATCTGTGACGATCTGTTTATGCTTAAGCTTTATGACCTCACTCCTATAGAGGAAAACGGGTTAACTTGCATGATCACTTGCATTGTCGGGTTAAGAATGAGTGCGTTTACATGCACAATGTCCACTGTTCTAGTTTCAAACAACAGATATAAACACACAAAACTTACTATAACATCAAACTTGGAATAGATGTCAACCACATGTCCTGTCGGCATAAACGAGAGGGAGAAACAATGATCAAGTGAGAGGGGAAGGAAAAAACAAACATCGCAGATTTGCAATTTACAATATAAAAAATATAGTATATTTTGAATACATGTGAACATATTTATTACCATTTTCATCCACCACAGGAAGTGCGGAGACTCTCTGATCCACGAAGATGCCGAGCGCGGAGTAGAGCGGCGTATCAGCGTGAACCACTGCGATG
Source organism: Leuciscus leuciscus (assembly GCF_965113295.1). Taxonomy (NCBI): domain Eukaryota; kingdom Metazoa; phylum Chordata; class Actinopteri; order Cypriniformes; family Leuciscidae; genus Leuciscus; species Leuciscus leuciscus. Next base: position 38,636,124 of record NC_138738.1, on the reverse strand, counting down.
TTGTGAAACGTCCCGATGTTCAACTCCTCCAGAGTTTGAGACAGAAACGCAGGTTTGGGGATTTCAGATATCTGGGAGAGAAAATGTGCATTATCATAAACAGGAACTCTAACAAAATTATAAGTTGTACTAGATGAGTAAACAGGACATTTAGCAGTAGTTGCTCCATTCCAGTTGTGCCAGAATTACATCAACAGCTCTGTGACAGAGGGTTACCAAATAAATGAATGCCTGGGCTTAATTTCATGCGTCACGGGTGAGCGATTATTAGGCTTACAAAGAGTTTCAGGAATTTGAGGATCCTCTTGTGTGTCAGGATGTAGAGTGTGTTTCCCGTTAGAGGATCAATCACGGGTAATCTGTGGATCTTATGCTTCAGTAGAGATGAAACTGCATCATAAAGGCTGAGACAGAGAGGAAAACATCAGACATGTCACATCTCTCCATCAAAACCATTCAAATCTGCCTGCACCAATCACAACTCTCACCTGGCATTGGGCGATATGCTCACGAGAGGCTTGAAGGAATCTTGCAAGTAGACCTCTATAAGAAAATCAGACAGATCAGTCACAGGCTCACACGTCAGAGCATTTACATCATGAACACGTCAGCATTATTCCCACCTCTCCATGTCTCTATTTTGTGCTCTTCTAGCTCATATATCTGGACCTAAAACAGAGAAAAATACATGAAATCTTTGAAAATTCCTCAAAATGACTTGAGAATAAACTCCAATGGGAGAATAACAGTCTTAACATGAGCAGGAGGAGAGAATTTTACCAGAGGAGACTTGTAATAGCGATGAAGTATATTGATGAAATCTGTGATGGTCAGCATACCTACAATAGCAAAAAAGAATGAAAGAAGATATGCACAAGTTGAATCAAAACTACTTTTAAACTTTTGTTACAAGTAACTACTGTGCATTAATTATTATAATTAAAATAACAAATATTGCCTTTCTTCTATATAGACAAACAAGTTTTATTGAAAGCCCATTCTGCCAGCAGTGATTTTCTTTCTTCCCTTTAATGTGTTGGATTACGCAAGTTAAATATATTATGAAAGCCCTTTAATGTCATCAATCAATCACAATAAATTTAACACAATTTTGAAAGCTTACCAACAAAGCATTGCTTCTTGCTGTCCCAGAGAGGCGCTGCTCTCACCCCATTAGACACCAGAGCAAAGAACGCCTTCTTCACCTGGTGACCAACAAACACAAATTAACCAGCATGCACTGGAACAGTTTAAAATGTCATGAATGTTGACACGAATTACAGAGCAAACATTTCCAACCCCTAAAGTCAACATGAAATCAATACTGACCCCATTTCTTAATGCATGTGCCTATTAATAATTCATCAGTGCATATCATTCCAAATAAATATATATATTTTTTTTATGTTAATAATCTTTTATCAGAAAGTAATAACTTGTTCTTCCTCTTAAATAACTGTCCTGCTGATAACACTTATAAATAGGACTGGTTTCACAGATTAGCCAGAATTAGGCTTTGGTTTACTTAGGACATTTAAGTAGCTTTTATAACATGCCTTAGACAAAAACATGACTGGTGTGCATCTTGAGAGAAAACAATGACACTGACAAATTTTAAGATACATCAGTGCAAGTTGCTTTCAGTTAAAAGGGCTAAAACATGCATTTTAGTCTGGGACTAGCTTAAGCCTTGTCTGTGAAACCCAGGGATAATGTAATAAACAGCCACAAGGTTATTTAGGCATAGTTTAATAAATGCACATTTAATCTGGCTGTATACTTGTATGGAATGGCTACTTTACATTATCTTCTTCATTAATGATGGGTAAAATCTAGTGCTGCCCAACATTGTTCTTGTTTCACACAGAAATGTCACATATGGAAGTAAATTGGTTGTAAGCAAAGTTGCACATTTAATAACATTTGTCTTCTGAGTTCCCACCTGGAGAGAAGTGTCAAACACCACTAACTTTGAGCTGGTGGGCACCAGGTCATAGCAGCGGTGGGACTTCATGAAGCGAGTGTACACATTATACTCAGGATCTGGTTTGATGGAGAGGGATAAATAAAAAGGGATAATTCACAATTTTATTGCTTGAAACTGCACTGTCTAAAACATTAAAACATGAACAAGCGTTAAAACACAACCGACGAAAATATGAGAGAAAAGGTGTCAGAGAACAGAGTGTCACTGGATCATGTTTCTGTTGTCACTTTAGTCTCAGATTTCACTGCAAACAGTGAAGTCAAACCCCTGCTCGGCTCTCGCGGATGAGCTGCAGGTGATCGCAGGACTACAGTCTCATTTTTATTTATTCACACTCTTACCCTCTATGTGCGCCTCCTTTTTACCATCCAACTCATCTAGAACAGCAGGAACCTGAAAAACAGATGTCAAACTGTAAACATTCAAAACCTTTGGTTTTCCCTTATAAATGTCATCATTCTTCTAATGAAAGTTCTCGCTGATAAACAATAATCTGACTTAGAGTTGTTATACTAAACTAAGCAAAAGGCTAAAATATGTCAATAAAATACATATTAGCCAGATAAGTTAATGGGAGAACAGTTCTGCTCGCTTCAAAGTATTCCAGGTCCTTACACATTAATAAACTGTTGCTCTGTTCCTCCATGATCTAGTTTACTGCTTTGCCTGTTATTAACTTGACTAACCAATAACTGAGAAAGCTGTCAGATATCACTGGAAACTTGATAAATTACTAGCTAGAACATTTTGTTAAGATGTTATGTTAAATACTGTACTAACACCAGCAAGAGCAAACTAAAGCAGCACTAGTGTAAAAAGTAACAGAAAACTAACATGGTCCTAGAGTCTCAGCGACTTTTGTTATGGCAGTAAGCTTACAAAGTACTAGAGAGTAATAGTAAACTTGTAAACATAGTACTAGTGTAACAGCAGTAAATGTATTAACAGTACTAATGTAACAACAGTAAACATATTTACATAGTACTAGTGTAACAGCAGTAAACATATTTACATAGTACTAGTGTAACAGCAGTAAACGTGTTAACAGTACTAGTGTAACAGCAGTAAACGTGTTAACATAGTAATAGTGTAACAGCAGTAAACGTGTTAACATGGTACTAGTATAACAACAGTAAACGTGTTAACATAGTACTAGTGTAACAGCAGAAATGTGTTAACAGTACTAGTGTAACAGTAAACACAGTACTAGTGTAACAGCAGTAAACGTGTTAACAGTACTAGTGTAACAACAGTAAACACAGTACTAGTGTAACAGCAGAAATGTGTTAAGTAACAACTGTAAAAGTGTTAACAGTACTAGTGTAACAACTGTAAACGTGTTAACAGTACTAGTGTAACAGCAGTAAACGTGTTAACAGTACTAGTGTAACAGCAGAAATGTGTTAACAATACTAGTATAACAACAGTAAACACAGTACTAGTGTAACAACTGTAAAAGTGTTAACAGTACTAGTGTAACAGCAGAAATGTGTTAACAGTACTAGTGTAACAGCAGTAAACGTGTTAACAATACTAGTATAACAACAGTAAACACAGTACTAGTGTAACAACTATAAAAGTGTTAACATAGTACTTGTGTAACAGCAGAAACGTGTTAACAGTTATAGTGTAACAACAGTAAATGTGTTAACAGCAGTAGACGTGTTAACATGGTAATAGTGTAACAACACTAAATGTGTAAACATATTACTTGTGTAACAGCAGTAAACGTGTTAGCATAGTTATAGTGTAACAGCAGAAAATGTGTTAACATGGTACTACTCATGTAACAGCAGTAAACGTGTTAATATAGCTAGTTATAATGTAACAACAGTAAAGTTAACAACAGTAAACGTGTTAACATAGTAATCGTGTAGCCTAATTGTAGTAAACTAGAAGCACAGAACTAAACTTGACCGCAGGATAAATATAACTGGCTTCATATGAATAAGAAATAATCTACTACACAGAACTACAGTAATAACACTTAAGGCGCAACCTCAACACTTTAATCAATATTAGCCATTTTGGAATATTTTAACAAAATTGAACAAAACCCGCCGTTAGTTTAACTGTCTCTCGGCGTCATTCAAGGAGACTGAATCTGTCAGATCAACTCTTCTTTCTCCTTAACTGTTAAATCTCGCAGTACTTACACACTCCATGATCCATTCACAGCGTAAAGACACTTAATGATCTTCACTTCGATCTCTGAATGCGAAAATGTAGTTTAATTCGGTAGCTGAACTGATGTTTGATGTTTCTGGTGCCGCTGCTCGCTCTCACTTCTTCCAGGATGAGGAAGACCACTCCTGAGGCCGCGACCGGATATGACGACACACACGTGTGCGCGCTTCTCCTTCATCACCATTGTACATAATCGTACATACTAATTTATTAATCCTGCTAATAAACTGGTTGTAAAAGTATAATTACATAAATATGATTGACATAACACCATTGCAAAATAATTATGATAAGACTATTAAATTAAAACATATCTCGACCACGTAGTGACCTCTATGGTAGTGACAGATAAACGATTAAGATTTGTATTTATTTGATTTGTATTTAATTGGGCTGTATGTCAAATAAAAGTTAAAAGTAAAATGATTTTAAACAGTAGACACGTAAATAATAGCGTTGTCAATGCAACAAAAATCTATATCAAAACATCATTTTGAACAGGGCAGAAATTAAACCAAAGAAAAGCAGAAAACATGATAATCAGCAGGGTAAGAACAGGCCAGAAACACAATACACAGCTTCACCAATGAACCTAACTAGTTTAATACTTTTAGTTACAAGTAGGCCTAATTCGCCTTTCGCAGAGTTTGATTGACAGGCTTTTAGTTTCAAGTAAGTTAGGCCTAATTGTTGTAAACCTTTCATACATTGCGAGTCTAAATTGTCATGAAATATAACAGTGGCCCTGTCATCTATCAATTGCACTCATTTAGCAGAGAAAATCATCAACATGGAACTGAAGTCTCTCCTGAAAGTTGAAGTGTTTGTGGATTTCTTCAACACATTTTTAAGTCTTCCAGTAAGAGGAAATCTTCTGCTTCTCATTTCATGTCCTGAATGAATGTGCTGTTGATCCTGGACTCATCCTGCTTCATGTTGTCCTGTTTCACCTGTGTTCGGTCAAACCCCTCTCTACATGCTCGAAGAAAACAAGTGGCTAATGTGGCCAAATGTGTCCTTTGCTCAGGTAGGTCAGCTCATGTTATATTTATAAGAATATTTACTAGACCACAACAGTGTTTATGGAAGCCCATTTCTGCCACACAAGAAGAAGAAAAAAATCACGCTTTGGTAAATCTTATTTATGAGATAAATTATGACATCCTAAGTCATATTTATGAGTTGAAATGTTGAAATAATGGCATAATGAGTCATGATTATGAGATTTAAACGACAAAATGATGACATACTAAGTCATTTTGACCAAGTCATAATAAAAAAATATGAAATTATGATGACACACTAAGTCATTTTGACTGTCATAATTAAAAATTCTATATTATTACATATCATACATCATCATTTTGACCTTTTGTCAATTATGACAGTTATAATTATGAGATACTAAGTCATAATTTTGAGATAAAATGAAAAAATTTCTGTATGACATACTAAGCCATCATTTTTATTAAGTCATAATTTAAAATATGCCATACTAAGTAAGAATTTTAAATTTGTGTTAAATTATGACATTCATAATGAGATACTAAGTCATAGTTATGAGATAAAAGGTCAAAATTATGAGTCATCATTTTGACTTTCATAATTATGACATACTAAGTCACAATTTTGACTTTTTGGTCAATTATGACATACTAGGTCATAATTATGAGATACAAAGTCATAATTATGAGATGAAAAGTCAATTATGACATACTAAGTAATTTTGACCAGGCCATAAGCACAAATATGAAATTATGACATAATACTAAGTCATAATTATGAGATAAAACATCGTAATCATGACATACTATGTCATAATTATGACTTGCCATAATTATATTTAAAAAAAAATTGATAAGTCAAAATTATAACTTTCTGCGTCATTATTATGACTGCCATAATTTTTGCCATAATTGACTTTTTTATCATAATTAATTATGATTTACAAAATCTCGATTTTCTTTCTCATGTGGCAAAAATGGGCTTCCATAGTTACAGGCCAAAACATTTAATATCTGTGCACACATTTACTGTCGGGTAAACGCTGGAGCATTTCTGAAATGGTTAGAGACGCATCGGATGGTTTTCTGTGAGCTCTATCACACCTTCATTCTCTGTACAGAGATCCTTGACTTCACATCCTCTAAATCCACAGGTAATGTTACAGTCACATGATAATGCAGAGGTACTGTATGTTTAGAGACACATGAACTCATATCACATTAATATGCTGTTTTAGTCATTACAGTTGTTTTGTTTGTGATGATGTTTGCAGAGGATCTGAAATGGACTCCGGCGGATCAGTAGAGGAAGTGTCTCGGCAGCGTGAGGGTCATTTCTCAAGGACACTGCTGGTCTGACACTGCACTGCTTTACCTTTTTACTTTGAAATGCATTTTGTATTCAAACTGATTTGAATTTTACAAGGCCTCCAATTAGACTCAACATTCGATATCAGATTCACATTAAGAATGAGTGGAGCTGTAGTGCTCTGATGTTCAGAGTCTGAACTTCAGACTATACCAAAATAAATCATATTAAAGAATGAAAACTAATTTGTGCTAAGGCATGTGTATAATGTGTTTTCGAGCAGAAGAGGAGCTTGTTCTGTTCTGTGTGAGAGTTTCCCTGTTGTTGAGTATGAAAGAAGAAGAAAATGAAGATGAGTTTCAGACTCTGAATCAGCAAGCACTTCAGACAGTGATCAGACTGTCTCACCTGAGTGAAGGCTGTGCCATCCTGTCTGTCTGCCACACAGGTGAGACAGCGAGTTTGTGCTTCCATCCTCTTCCCTTCAACACCACACTATTTCTGTTCCTCTGTTTATAAGATATTACACTACTGTTCAAAAGTTTTGAGTCTCTAATGCTCACCAAAAATACAGTAATATTATTCAAATTCAAAACAACACACATTCTATTTGAATATATTGAAAAATGTGATTTATTCCTGTGGTCAAAGCTGATTTTTAAGCATCATTACTCCAGTCTTCAGTGTCACGTGCAAGCGAGTGAAGGCAAGGAAAAGGTGAGGTGGATAGAAAACAGCCGTTGTAATTGTATTAAAGCTGCAGTCCGCAGTTTTCAGATGTGCACTGTTCACCATGATGGTTTTGAATTGCTTAAAATATAATTGGAATCACTTCAAAAAAGGAATATACGGTTAAGTGCAACATTAGCAGCGCAAGTCTGTCATATCATCTACAAAAAAATTATAATGAGAACTTCAGAAATGTGTGTAATCAGACTCTCAAAAATTATATAAAAATTTGGATTTAGATTTATCGGCCAGTATATCATTTTTCGGCTTACAAATATAAAGAATTATAAGTTATCGGTATCAGCCAAATTATCTGTCTTATCGGTGCATCCCTAATTAGAATAATGAAATGATCTTAAAGGAGAACTCGGTAACTCTAGCGAACTCTAGTCACTTCTTCGCTGATTTTCCCCTTTGTTGTCGCATGTTTTCCCCACGAGCTCCCCCTACAGCTGTGGGGGGGCGTATATTTCACAACACAGTCGTAAAAAACTCACTTGCGGCGGCCTCCTCCCCCTCGCTACCGCTGCTCATGTGCGTTTGTTTTGATCGGAGCAAGCCAACTGTATCGCGTGGAGCTATGTCTACCTAGGTGGGTAATCTGGTAATACATCATACATGCGTGTGTGTTTATGACGAATTGCCGTAAAGCAATTTGTGTTTCGCGCTCGTTCTCGTTCTAGTTCTCGCTTCTCACGAGACTTCCAATTTCTAACTTGCCGGGACGGTAGTGTTGCAAGTTGCAAGGTTGGTTTTCCGCCTGGGAATGCTGGGGGGAGCGGGGAAAGTCACCAATATCACCAGAACAGGTTGTTTAACCATCCAAATGATTTCTAGACAGTTTGAAAAAAGTTACCAAGTTCTCCTTTAACAATAGATAATGCTTTACAGTGAACTCTGGTAGAAAGATACATATGACAATTTAGTAGTAGAAAGTAGAAAATCTAAAATAGTATTTAGTATAATGTACTCCAATAATCTGTTTTATTTACAACTTGTAAATAAACAGTGTTACAGTGTTATTGTATAAAGTGTTAATGTAAAAGCATACACTTATTAGAATAAAGGTTATGTTCTCCTGCTAATTTTGAGATGCTGCAAAGAGCATCAATGAAAGCAAGAAAATCTGACACTTATTTACATTGATTAATCACCTGAGAGTGCATATACTTTGTCAAGTTAAAAGCTTCAAAGCCCCAGTACATTGTAAAAGTAAAGCATGGAGCTGTGCCTTTTAGGAGTTTAATTCTACCTGATTTGACCTTGAAATTGTTTGTTAGCAAACATTGTATTTGATTGCATCCAGATGTGCCCGTATCTAAAGCCACGTCTCTCCAGATCAAAACTCTCAAGAACAGTATTTTTGAAAGGCCATCTACAAAACCCAGGTTCCTATTTTGGAAAGATGAGTTTAAGCTATATTTGTGGGAAGAATATTTCTTAAAGCATTTTAATTATCTCAGGGTAAATGATTTCTTGAGCTGAGACTAAATAGTCTGTTTTCTGCTAAATTCCAGGTCATTTGAAGAGGCCATCACAACTCAGTAGATGAATCATTTCAGGCAGTTTCTGCAAGAGCTCAGTGCTGACGGAGCGCTTCTCTTCATCCAGGAGGCCGTCCAACCCAAACGACAGAAGGCCAAAGTACGCACCATCGCAGACAAATTCTTTCGACGAGAAGATCCCAGTACTGCTTTCGTTTATGGATATAGAGACACTGTTTAAATTTCAGTGTAGAAAAGTTCACCTAAAAAATGAGCAACCTGTCATCATTTAGCCTACTCACCCTCACATCGTTCCAAACCTGTGTGATTTTATGTCTTCATGGGAAGATATTTGGCTGAATTTGGTGTAGAAACAATTTTCACTCAGAAATTGCTGGTAAATTTCACTAACAATTACAGAGAAATGGCAAGCAACACATTTTGATGTAGAATTATTATTTATTTATTTTTCTGATTCCTTGGCTCAAGACAATTCGATGATTCAGTCGTCGTTTGACGCCATTTAGATTTTTCCAAAAAACCGTCCGTCCGGTTTGTCCGATTTTCAAATAACAAAATAAAAGAGCAAATTTAGCATATCATGATGAGTCTTGGCACATGCCATCACAAGCATGACCTGAGGCTACATGAAGCGTTTTAGCACGGCGCCACCTACTGGTATGAGATATGAAAAATGGCTATTTTTTATAACTTTTAATTCAGTCAGCATGCGAATCGAATGATACCCAGTTTTCTCATAGCTATTTTGGGTGTCGGCTATTTTGAATTTTGTTGTAAAATGCTGTATTTTATGAATGCATTAGTGTATCGTTACGAAACTACGTTCAGACTGTAAGTACAAATTAGATTTTTGTGTATATCAGAGTGAAATCCGATCAGATTTAGCAAGTGAACGGTATTTCTGGAAATCTGTTTCAGTCTGACCGCTCTGATCGGATTTTGCGTGGTTTATGTGACTTTCTCACGGCATGTAAAGTGCAAACGTCCGAATTTGTTATGAGTTGTTGCAAAGTGCCGGAGGAGCAGAAAATGGCAATAAAACAGAGACATGTTTTGAACCTGCTTTGAGATTTTGTTTTGAGATTCCAATCTGATACACAAATAATCGGATTTTGACTGACAGTCTGAAAGTAGCCAAAAAGTTTCGGAACAGCAACACCTTCTGGTTTAAAATTTATAATTAATTTAATGCCAATTCTTTTTTGATAAATTTTACTGATTTTAATGAAACTGGTCTTGATATATTCCTTGAGTCATACCAAGAACATTGATATCAATTATGACATTTTTGGTTGCTATTCGCCATTTTGACTTTTTTTAACTCCTCCAAGACCATTTATCCGATTTTCACCAAAATCGGCTCAGATAATCTTTAGAACATGCCGGGAAAAGTTCATAGACAGTATATAAACTGGACACAGCAACCCCATTGAATTCAACGGAGACAAGTGAAGTCAATTAGAAGCACTCACTTCCTGATGGCTGAGTGTATTGACGACGTAGATGTGACGTGAGCAACCCGTCTGTCTTCTAGTAGCTGTGCCAAGAGAAATCTGTATCATTCCCTTCCGAAACTTGCAGAGACGGAGAGTGTGAGTAGGAGGTGTCCATGAGCTGGAGCAGGAGAAACTTTTGCTAAGTATTCTGATGAATTATTTTGTCATTTTGCCTCCACGTCCCCCCGATTGCCCGCAAGCTTCTCCTCCTGTCCATACGGTAATCTCTCTACTGTGCGAGGTCGCGTGGTTATGACGCAATCGTTAGCCTATTTTTACAAAAACTGCTTCTACGGGGCCATAACGTAAGATACAAGGTAATGGAGCCTTTTATACATTTTTGTGTTTCTTTAGAAATAAATAATGGACAAATGGAGTCTTTAAACGCCTCAGATGTAAAGTTATTCGCTGTCAAAGTGACGCCAAAATGAATGGGAGTCAATGGGATGCTAACAGCAGGTGATGGTCCGCTAGCCAATGGCGGCGCCCGGGGAAGCTTCAAAATAATATGAAACCCTGCCCCCCTGGAAAAGTTATTAAAAGCTTTCTGATGGACACCAAACTTCGGGTGTGTCATTGTCACCGCACAACGTCAATTTGGCAACAGCGCCACCTATTGGTAAAAAATGATAAGCTATTTAATCACATTACAAGTGGGGGAGACCGGGTATGATTGTAACACGGGGAGAGTTGTAACACCACCATTTCCACCACTTGGGGATAAGATAGGAGTCATGTGATAATTTAAATATTTACCTACTGCCTCCCTGATACCGCATGGTGGTTGTCAAGTCTGGAAACCGACACATTCTGAATTTATAGAGAAAAAACTGATTTTGAGGTAAGAAAGTAAAATTTTTGACCAAGACTATTTTTTGTCTAGTATCTAAACTATTGCAGATAAAATAGTTAGACTTATACTAATAGCACACACTTAGACTAATAGTTAGATTTATATTATAAATTTTTGGGAGCGTCCTAGGCTTTTCCGTGCTGATGGCTTACACCCAAGCAGATTCGGAGCGGATCTTCTGTCAGATAACATCTCCAAAATGTTAAATACCCTTTGACTAGTAACCAAAAGTCAAAATCATAGTCTCTGCTGCACCAATTCAACTGATATAAATACTAGTGTAGAACATTGCATAGAAACCGTGTCTATTCCTCGTTTAGTGAGATCAAATAATAAATCTAATGCAGGATCTAGGAAAAATCTAATTGTTATTAAAACAGAAAATGTTGCTATTAGTAAACAAAAACTATTTCTTAAGCTAGGTCTTCTAAACATTAGATCACTAATGTTTTTAGTTTTAGTTTTAGATAACTAAGGCAGTTATTGTAAATGAAATAGTCACAGATAATAGCTTCGATATACTTTGCCTTACTGAAACCTGGCTTAAACCAAATGATTATTTCGGTATTAATGAGTCTACTCCTCCTGGATACTGTTATAAGCATGAGCCCCGTCTGATTGGTCGTGGCGGAGGTGTTGCAACCATTTATAAAGATATTCTAAATGTTACCCAGAAAACGGGTTATAAGTTTATTTCATTTGAAGTACTTGTACTAAATGTTACGCTCTTAGATGTTAGAAAAACATCCCTATTATCTCTAGCCTTGGCTACCGTATATAGACCGCCAGGGCCTTACGCTGATTTCCTAAAAGAGTTTGCAGATTTTCTCTCAGACCTATTAGTCAATGTCGATAAAGCACTAATTGTTGGAGATTTTAACAAACACGTAGATAATCCAAATGATGCGTTAGGAGCTGCGTTTACAGATTTATTAAATTCATTTGGGGTCAAGCAAAACGTCACCGGACCAACACATCGTCTTAATCATACACTCGATTTAATTATATCACATGGAACCGATCCAACCGATATAGATATCATTCCACAAAGTGATGAAGTCACTGATCACTACATGGTAACTTGCATATTACGTACTGCTGTAATATGTCATGCGGCGTCGCGTTATCAACCAGGCAGAACAATCCTCCCATCCACCATAGATAATTTCTCAAATTGCTTATCTAATCTGTCTCAGCTGCTGCCTGAACCCAAACAAACAGATGAACTAGAAGAACTAACTAGCACTATGAGCACCATTCTCTCTAGAACATTGGATGTGGTTGCACCTATTAAATTAAAAAAGGTCAGAGAGAAAAATAAAGCACCATGGTATAACAATACTACGCATGTTTTAAAGAGAGAAACGCGTATTTTAGAGCGTAAATGGAAACAAACTAATTTAGAGGTCTTTAGAATCGCGTGGAAAGACAGTATGTCACGTTATAAAAAGGCCCTAAAAGCGGCCAGGGCTGAGCACCTCCGCAAACTAATAGAAAACAACCAAAACAATCCAAGGTTTTTATTTAACACCGTGGCTAGACTAACAAATAAACAGACGTCACCCGAACAAAATATCCCGTTACAGTTCAGTAGTAATGATTTCATGAACTTCTTCACTGAGAAAATAGAAAGCATCAGAACCACAATTGTAAACGTTCAATCTTCAATCGCGCCTTATAATTCAGCTTCAATTATCACCCCGCAAGAACAATTACAGTGCTTTACAACTATAGAACAAAAAGAGTTAAATAAACTTATCACTTCATCTAAAACAACAACATGTTTATTAGATCCTATACCAACTAAACTACTGAAAGAAGTGTTACCTGTAGTGGAAGATCCTCTCCTCAATATTATTAACTCGTCTTTATCTTTAGGTCATGTTCCAAGAACATTTAAACTGGCAGTTATAAAACCTCTCATTAAGAAACCACAATTAGATCATAATAATCTAGCAAATTATAGACCCATTTCAAATCTTCCATTTATGTCTAAAATATTAGAAAAAGTGGTGTCCGCTCAACTGGGCTCTTTCTTGCAACAAAATGAGATCTATGAAAAGTTTCAGTCTGGATTCAGACCGCATCATAGCACTGAAACTGCGCTCGTTAAAATCACAAATGATTTACTTTTAGCTTCTGACCAAGGCTGTATCTCAATACTAGTTTTACTTGATCTTAGTGCTGCGTTCGATACTATAGATCATACATTACTCTTAGATCGACTACAAAATTATACTGGTGTTCAAGGACAAGCACTAAGCTGGTTCAAATCATACCTATCTGACCGCTACCATTTTGTCTATTTAAATGGAGAAAAATCGATCATAACTCCAGTAAACTATGGAGTGCCGCAGGGATCTGTATTAGGCCCTCTGTTATTTTCAATATATATGATGCCACTTGGAAATATTATAAGGAAACATGGAATTAGTTTCCATTGTTATGCTGATGACACTCAAATATATATTTCATCACGGCCGGATGAAAACGCAAAATTTTCCAAATTGACAGAGTGTGTTAAAGATATAAAAGATTGGATGACCCGTAATTTTCTTTTATTAAATCCAGACAAGACAGAGGTAATACTTATCGGTTCAAAAAACCGCCCACAAAACCTCGCACAATACAACTTTAACATCATAGGATGTCCTGTTACTTTATCCTCTACAGTAAAAGACCTGGGTGTTATACTCGATTGCAACCTGTCTTTTGAAAATCATATTTCATATGTTACAAAAACAGCATTTTTCCACCTTAGAAACATTGCTAAGCTACGTAATATGCTATCAGTTTCTGATGCAGAAAAGTTAGTTCATGCATTCATGACCTCGAGACTGGATTACTGTAATGCTTTACTAGCTGGTTGTCCTGCATCCTCAATAAACAAGCTACAGTTAGTCCAAAATGCCGCCGCTAGAGTTCTTACTAGATCAAGAAAATATGATCATATAACACCGATTTTATCATCACTGCATTGGTTACCTATAAAGTTCCGTATTAATTACAAGGTATTGCTACTGACCTATAAAGCCCTAAACGGCTTAGCTCCAGTCTATTTAACGGATCTTTTATCACCCTATAATCCATCGCGCTCTTTAAGATCACTAAATTCAAGGCTTTTGGTCATACCTAGGATATCCAGAACCACCAAAGGAGGGAGAGCATTCTCACATTTGGCTCCAAAACTCTGGAATAGTCTTCCTGATACTGTTCGTTGCTCAGACTCGCTCTCCCAGTTTAAAACTAGATTAAAGTCGCATCTCTTCAGCCAGGCATTCATATAATCCTACAGTTCAAACTACAATCCGGCCTCTAGCTCATAAATGCCAGAGGAGAACTGGCCCCCGACTGAGCCTGGGTTCTCCCAAGGTTTTTTTTTCTCCATTAGGTCACCTGATGGAGTTTTAGGACACCATTAGGTCACTTGATGAAGTTTTTCGGTTCCTTGCCACTGTTGCCTTTGGCTTGCTCAGTTGGGGATATTTTGGGGATATTTAATTTAATTTTATCAATCAATAAATTCCTCTTGAAACAAACTTTGTTGTATTATTTTAATTTAATACTGTGAAGCTGCTTTGATACAATCTGTATTGTGAAAAGCGCTATACAAATAAACTTGACTTGACTTGACTTGATATTAGATTAGTTTCTTAGGCAACATGTGATGCAGTTTTCCCCTGCTAATTTCAAACCAGTATGCTAATACAGCTAGCTAAACAGTGACTGACAGGGGTGGGGTGGGTTGTAACACTTCTTGAAAAAGTGTTAACCATCCCCTATCATACAACTGATTGATTTTAATATTTTTACAGAATGCCTATTGCAGTCTCTGGGCCCACAAAGCCTGCACTCCAGGGTTACCGGCATTCATTTGTCAGCACTGTGACTCTGATTAAGAAGACACACACACACACACACACACACACACACTCTCACACACACAGAGAGATATTGTTTTTTGTTAGAAATGATAGTATGTTTATCAAGTATACTGTTAAATAAGTTTGTTCAAGTAGACACATTTACATATACACACACACACAAGTTAATCAGTCTGTTCCAGAGAGGGAGTGAGACATTGTTCTTTTATTTCAATAAACCTGTTTTTGAAGCATATCTTATAGTGTGGCATCCATTTTTGCTACTTTTGTGTAATTGTTACAACTTACCCCAGCATGTGTTACAACCTACCCCGGTATTGGGGTAGGTTGTAATGAAGGTACACCATGTATTGGACACCAACTCACGAGGTCTGTGATATTCTTGTAGAGGACTGAATTGGTGCCATTTGTAGTGAACACATGTGGGTACTTTGTATACAATTTTGAGAACTCTAGCTACAAAATTCAGTGAGTTATAGTTACTGAAGCAAAAAGTGTTACAACCATACCCGGTCTCCCCCTGTTTGTATTTGTGATTTTTCAGCCTAAAATAATCTAAAAAGGTATTTTATTACTAATTATTGCAGTTGCTCTGAAGCTCCCAGCCATGCTTTCATAACTAATCATGCCTTTTTTGTGCTGGGCCCCTTTATTGCTGCTTGTAGCAATATTTTATTTCAGTTAACGTTAATTTTATTTCAAGTAACAGCATTTTTTATGGTTTTTGGTTTTAGTAAACTATAATACCCCTGACTGAAATGACATGAGGGTGAATAAATGAATCTGGTCTTTAAACATTGAAGAACTAACAGCATGTTTTGGTGTGTGTCTCCCCCTTCAGTGCAGCGCTGACATCATCACCAGTGTGACCCAAATGGACTCGGTTCCTCCGGACATCATCTACACCATTCAACATCTGGTTGCCAAATCCCTGGAGGCCGAGACATGGTACTTACAGGAAAATGTTATTGCTCAGAGGTTGCTATTTCATAGAGTTCTCAGTTTTGTTTTATTTAACTATCAACTTTTTCTCAGATGTTTCTCCAAATGAGTATGGAAGTTTGTTTCCACCTGTGAGATTTAATCTCACTTTTTATTGCGAGGGGAAAAAGGCAGAATTGTGAGATAAAAAGGCACATTCACCTTTTCAATTGTCAAGATTATATGTCACATTCTGAGTAAAAAAATGATTGCGAGTTATAAAAAAAAGTCAGAATTGCAAAAAAAATTCGGAGACATTGTTAAGATCTCTTTTGAAACTCTGGAGGAGACACACGTGGGAATATTGGGTTTTCCTCAGGAGAAACATCTGAGAAGCAAGATTAATTCAATATATACTAATTCAATTAATGCTAATTCAATATATACTATATTGCAAATGCCTGGTTTATTATTTTCGCACAATGTAACTATATTATTGCCCTGCTCTTTATATAAATTTAGATATATAAAAATGTCCAACTTTATCTGCATACATACAGTGCACTCACATAGGGCAATATATACTATACACACTAAAAAAAAAAGGTTCTTCAGCGGTTCTTTGCGGTGGTTAAGGTGCTATATAGCACCACTACCATTTAAAGAACCTGTTAAGCCCAGTTTGGTTCTTCAGCGGTTCTTTAGCGGTTCTTTGGGGTGGTTAAGGTGCTATATGGCACCTCTTATGGTTCTACATAGCACCATTTGACAAAGGTAGGTGCTATATGGCACTTAAAGTGGTTCCCTTATGATTACAAGCCAATGAACCACTTTTAGTGCTATTTAGCACCATTTTTGTTTAGAGTGTATAGCAAATCTCAACAACTTGATTGCATGAATCGTCACAAAAATAAACTACATTTTCACCCAGGTCTAATCTGCTAAATATGACTATTAAGATATTTAGATACTAGAAACATCAACATAATGATTTCCTGTAAAGCTGATTTGAAACAATGTGTATTGTGAAAATTTTACTTGATTTGACATTTAAACTCTTTGCTATAGGATATATTAGAGATATTAAAGAGATTTGATATGTGACTTTTCTTTCCTACGAGTGCGCTTGATGGTTTGTAATGTTTTACAGTTGTTACATACAGTACAAATCTGATCTCAAACAGGTTCAAACAATATCAGGAATCATTTCATTCTTCTTCTTCTTCTTCTTCTCTTGATGCATCTGACCTGAGCCTGAGAGGACCCTTGATGATGGACCTGGTTCAATATTTTTAATAACTTAAAAAAGCTGCCCTTTTTCAGACACTTCTTTGCTCTGAGCTCGTGGGAAACTTTACGGAGGTTTATCCGCAGCGTTTCGAAGTTTCCAGCCGCCATCGAGAAGCGTGAGATCCGAACTGAGTTTGAAGAGTATTTGACACAGAACTACAAGCGCTTCTCAGAGCGTGAGTCCTTTTACTTTCCCTTTACACTCCATCCATTTACTCCAGATGTGGTCAGATCAGTGCTGTGAAACCAAGGTAAAAAGACGTTTTTCTCCAGCTTGTGTGGTTTGTTTCAAGGCCCAGCAAACTTCCGATGTCAACACCGATGGAGAAAAGTTTAGGCCTAAAATACGAAGCGTTTTCAACAAAACGGTGATAGTGGACTTCTTAATCAATGATCTTTCCTTCAACATGGAGTGTGAGAGGTCAGGGGTCAGCAGCTCAACAGGAGGGCAAAGGCCTTGTTCTGCATGGCATCTGGGATTGAGGGAGTTTACTGGTGTTTTCTGAGTTTGTAGGTTCAGGCGTTTGGCAGACGCAGGAGATGAGATGGCATCAGAGACTGATTATGCAATGCTTCACCGTAAAGCTGAGCTGATCATCAACATCTTTCACCTAAGCTCTTGATTCGCTATTATCTAACATCTGTTCTATAAGTGAGCTGCAAGATGGTGCTTACTAACTAACTGTATATCAGAGGTAGTAACATAGTGAAGAGAACATGCAATACCCAGATCTTAAACTAAACATTTGAATCATAGAAAATTAATATTTGTCATTATTTAATTTCTGACTAATGAGGTAATACTTCATATACTTCATATAATTGAATTTCCTCAATGACCAGAAAAAGTACAAATAGTAACAGTTTATAACTGATTTAAAGATATTCAATATTTTAGATGCATTATTATTACATTATTAATTGTTTTATACTCACCACTGTATTGTTCTGCTAGGTGTATACAGAACATATGAATATATTGTTGTGTTTTATATATACTATCTATTTTGTGTGTGTGTGTGTGTGTGTGTGTGTGTGTGTGTGTGTGTGTGTGTGTGTGTGTGTGTGTGTGTACTTAGATCAACACCACTGAGGCTCAGAAAGATGCGATTCTGCAGCAATCCACCTCTGGGAAAGTCGACCACACACTCTTCTATCTCACTATGATGGACGTGTTTCCAATTCTTGTCTTCTGCTGGAAAAGTTGATCAGACGTTCTCACATCACACACACACTGTAGTGTAGAAGCAGACGTTCTCACATCACACACACACTGTAGTGTAGAAGCAGACGTTCTCACATCACACACACACTGTAGTGTAGAAGCAGACGTTCTCACATCACACACACACTGTAGTGTAGAAGCAGACGTTCTCACATCACACACTGTAGTGTAGAAGCAGACGTTCTCACATCACACACACACACTAGTGTAGAAGCAGACGTTCTCATATCACACACACACACTAGTGTAGAAGCAGACGTTCTATCACACACACACACTGTAGTGTAGAAGCAGACGTTCTCACATCACACACACACACTACTGTAGAAGCAGACGTTCTATCACACACACACACACACACTGTAGTGTAGAAGCAGACGTTCTCACATCACACACACACTAGTGTAGAAGCAGACATTCTCATATCACACACACACACTGTAGTGTAGAAGCAGATGTTCTCACATCACACACACACACACACACACACACACACACACTGTAGAAGCAGACATTCTCACATCATACACACACTGTAGTGTAGAAGCAGACGTTCTCACATCACACACACACTACTGTAGAAGCAGACGTTCTCACATCACACACACACTACTGTAGAAGCAGACGTTCTCACATCACACACACACACTAGTGTAGAAGCAGACGTTCTCACATCACACACACACTAGTGTAGAAGCAGTGCAATTGTCAGCTGTGAAACCGACTGTTACTGACAAGAGCACTAAAAAGGCTGATTTATACTTCTGCGTCGGAGCTCGGAGCCCTCCCCCCGGACAGCACGCCAAATACGCATAACCATTTACTCTCTGATCATTCGTAAGTGTGAACTCGTGAAGTAGTCTAGAGTCTAGACTACTTCACGAGTTCACACTTACGAATGATCAGAGAGTAAATGGTTATGCGTATTTGGCGTGCTGTCCGGGGGGAGGGCTCCGAGCTCGGAAATTGGGTCCGAACCCAGAGTACTCCCCCCATCTCTGGTTAGGAAGATAACCATGCAAGTGTGAGGAGATGGGGTGGTGGAGGGATGCTGAAAACTGTTGAGGAATATGGGTGAGTCGACTGCGTATATTTATAGGTTGAACTCATGCTGATTGAGTGGACCTGTTGATTACTGATTGATGACAGCTGGTTGGAATGACTTGATTGCATGATCATTAGAACGTGTTCCTCCCGAACCTTGTTAATAAAACATCATGCGTTGGTTTTCATTTATACTTCTGCGTCGTTGTCCGCGTTGATGCGCATTGACACATGCAGAGGGAGAAACCCGAGGGAGGGGTTCTGGCAGACCAATCACAGCGATTGCCTCCGCGTAGAATTGACGCGCTGTTACATTTTTGGAGAGGTGCACGTCAGGGTACGCGCGCTACACACAAGGCCTATTTATACTTCTGCGTCGAACTCACGCCGTAGCTACGTCGTAGGCTGTGTGTAGCGCACGTACCCTTCGGCGTACCCTGACGTGCACCTCTCCAAAAATGTAACAACGCGTCAACTCTATGCGGACACAAGCGCTGTGATTGGTCTGCTAGAACCCTCCCTCGGGTTTCACATGGTCCCTCTGCAAGTGTAATTGCGCGTCAACGCGGACAATTATAAAAGCAGTCTCTCCTAACAGACAAATCCCCCACACACACAGAGACAGAGAAAGAGAGAGAAAATTCTCCAAAAAACCCACTTCAAACCAAAATATCTGACTTCCTGTTCGTCGGAGCTAATGACTGTAAATTAGAGAATTGTCCGACTCGATGAGACCAATATGCGTACTGATTTTTGTGACTGTACATAAAATTAACCCCCCCCACTTTTGTCAAAAGCATTTAGAAAGTGACACACTTCCTGCTGCCAGTTGGTAACGCTATAACTTTGACTCACAATAGTCACATCCATGTGATCGGCCTCTTACAACGAACACACTGCTGAAGTTTCATCAAGATCAGTTAATGTATGCTGAAGTTATAATACACTTCCTGTGTCCCATTATTCGCCACAAATTCGTTTCCTCGCCACGGCCAAACCGTTCAAGATATAAAAAAATCTGTTCGCAAGAATTCATCCTCAATGTCTTGACTTCATTCACACCGAGTTTGGTGGCGATCGGATGAATTCCCTAAGAGGAGTATTTCACATTCCATTGTATGCGTTTTCCAAACAACGTATAATAACCGACTTCCTGTTGGGCTGGTGTAAAACTTAGAGCACGAAAGTTGTTCGGCCCGATGAGATCTATATGTGTACTGAGTTTCATATTATTACATGCAAGTGTTCGGATCCCGTTCCAGGGGGCACTGTCGAGCCCCCCTGCCACGCCCGGGTACCAGCTTAAGTCTGGCCCTGATGGCCGCAGGTTCTGACGTGTGTGCAAAATTTCAAGAGTTTTTGAGCATGTTAAGGGCCCCAAAAGTGGCAAAAAGGCAGAAAAAATAATAATAATGAAGAAAAAAAATAAGCCCCTTTCAGGGCTTGGGCCCTAATTATGAATAGAAACTATAATAGTATATTATAACACTACTAGATACTAAAATAACTGTTTCATAATGAGAATGACATACCTTAAAGTCTGCATGAAACACTAGTCTTTTCTTCTCTATTGTGACGTATATCCGAGTGAAACGCTTCTGGAACAAGAACAAATTTTGGCAGGGCTGATTGGATGGTTGTGGTTTGCAATTGGCTGATCTCATGTGAGTGACAGGTTGCCCCGCCCTCATCATCAGAGAAGAGAAGAGATGCTGCAAGAGGAAGGGAAAGTTATTCTGATTCAAGATTACGAGACACATGAATTTAAAGGGATAGTTCACTTTGAAATTAAGTGAAATCCAAGTGATCTGCTTGCACAGACTAAAGCCAGAACGCGCGCACACGTCACACACCAGGAAGCGTCCAGATCACTTGGACGTGGTTGTGTACAAGAGGTAAAAACGATATAAATACTGTTCGTTTTCTCACACAAACCGCTCGTTTCGTGTCTTAGGCCATCAATGTGTACTTACGATGGGGAATTGTTTAATTTGGACTTCTCTGTGCATGTTCTTTGAGATAGTGACCATAGACCTGCATTATATGACTGACAGACAAGAACAGTTTGACCTAAAAATTCTAACTCCGCAGAAACTACTGTGGAAACAAAGACACCTACATCTTGGATGCCCTTGAGGTAAGCTAAAACATACCAACATTTAATTTCAAAGTGAACTATCCCTTTAAAACAATAATGATTTGCATCAATAAATACTGCAATATTCCATTAAAAATAAGAATGGTCCATTTTGATTTCATGCTGACTTGTTTTCACACTTTCACTTGCAACGATGAGAAAGTATGTAATGTAAGAGTTGAGTGGCGTGTGAAACAGAGGTCTTAACACTCATTCACGGCACCTTCAGAACCTGTTAATGATCATGTCAAAATATTCTGCTGTAAATGAAGACTTACAGTCAAAACTGCAGGGCACACTTTTCAGAATAACACCGATAGAGAAAAGACAATTAAATGCACATCTAAGAAGGACAGTTTGCACAAAAATGTTGCTGTCCTGTCATTAAAATAAAACCTTTTTTCATTAAATTTTTCAATAAGATGTTTTGATGGAGTGTTGGTGTTGAAACAACAGTGGACCTCACTGACACTTTCACACTCACTGTCATTGAATAGACACAAATATAATACAGATGGGAGAGAATAATGACAGAATTATTATAATTTTAGTTGAACTATACCTTTAAATGTTTATTGTTCTGACTGTTGTAGTTCTGTGCGCGGCCTCTAGATGTCAGTGTCACATCAGATGAATCCCTCAGTTCTGATCAACTACACGTGTGTCACGTGCGATTAAACATGCGATTCATGTATTCATGAGTGAAACTGAATGTGAGGGATGGAAAAGAGAACAAAAAACAGACTGCAGAAGTGCAAAATAAACGTTTCGGTATCAAGGAATTATTGTAGGTGAATCAGTTTAATATGTTGAGAGGTGTTTGTGTGCATCTCCTGCTTTCCTTGCCTATCATCACTTCATATCTGTCGACACCATCAGATAATATGCCATATACTTTTATAGCAAGTAGTTTATACTGTCGAGTTGATTACTGGCAATTTCCGAGCGATTTTCACCTCCATCAAAAATGACAGCTGACAGTTTTGTGAATAGGCCTATATATATATATATCTATACACACACTGGCTTCTGTTAGTTATGGCCATTTTAATTATTTTATCCACATTTTTGTTGTATGTTATATTTTTGTATGCATATTTTAAAAGTTGTAAATTAAAAATTATAAAGCAATTATATAACAGACTAACAGCATGAAAAGTGATATTGAGGACACAGGGGAAAAAACTAGAAATTGATTACTAATTAAATCAGTAGGCCTATTCATGTTTGTTTGAAAAGGTGAACAGAAATAAAATATGAAGAATATGAATATGAAGTAAAAAAAAAAAAAATATATATATATATATATATATATATATATATATATATATATATACTCATACAATGAAAAAACGTACAATTTAGTAAGACATATTCATATTAATATTTTTTCACTTCATATTCTTCATATTTTATTTCTGTTCACCTTTTCAAACAAACACGAATACTGATTTAATTAGTAATCAATTTCTAGTTTTTTCCCCTGTGTTCCCATAGTATTCTTAATGTAATTGGGCTCATATTTTACATAATTTTTGTTATATTCGCCATCACCAATTGTTAAGAAATTGTAAGTGTAGCCTTTATATATATATATATATAGGCTATAAAGGCTACATGGTGAATATAACAAAAATTATGTAAAATATGAGCCCAATTACATTAAGAATACTATTACAAATGTGTATTTTACAGATAGATTAGTTCTGTCGATTCTCTATCTAACAGAAACCATGATTACATCTACAACATGTTCCTGTATATTAAAAAGGTGGAAACTCCATTTAATTACTGTATCATGAACATTCTTTATTGTATAAAAATGGTGCCATATTAGTATGCAGGGAATTGTTTAACATATCAAAAAATTAATTTACACTGGTAATTTGAATTCAACTTTCTCTAACACAGGATAAGTAGGACAGGTCAGTGGAGGATGGTTTGTTCGTTCTGAAATTACTCTATTGTGAAACTCTGCGAAAGCAATTAAAATGAAAAACTGTGTTTTCTGTCCTTCACCGTCAGTGACACCGCAGCTCTGGGAGGACCAGGAAATAACTCGAGAAGAAATGAACAGCATGGAACCTGTCAAGGTCATATTTCATCCCAAAATCTATATAATCAATAAGATTATTTATATTTTGCTTTGAAATAATTCTCATTACAGTAATGTTAAGTAGCGCAAATCTCATCATTCTCATTATTTATTACATCATACATACATTTATACATTTAATATATACTGATTTAAATAAAGAAAATCATTGTACAGTATTTTATCTGGATTATTATAGCCTTAGCATTTACATGGTGCTCCAAAGCACTTCCAAGAATAGTATCATGGTACCATGTCCACAAAAACATGGTAATACCATGGCAAACGTAAGTGAAGGGATGCACCCGAAATCCTGCCATACAAAGAAATGATGAACACATGCAAACACAAGGGAACCAGCAAAATATTAATAACTGAGTATGTTGTAGTCAATGCATGCTGTGAGCTTCTTGTTCTTCAATGCATTTATTTTTTTTATTTTTTTTTTTTGCATATTAAAATAAAACATGTAGCTGTAGTTTGCCTTTTTTTATTTATTTTTTATATAATTTTGTCAGATAAATACCTTAACCAAGTTTAGTGTTTTGTGCTTCCCTCATATTTAAAATATTTTTAAAATATAAAATATTTTCAACATGCTTTAATCGACCTTGTCATTAAAAACAAATGCATTGCTAATCTGAATGATTACATACTTTTAGGAATTTCAAAGAATAACAGTTTTACTATGGTACATATAAAAAACAACAACAAACAAACAAACACAAACACGCACACGCACACACACACACACACACACACACACACACACACACACACACACACACACACACACACACACACACACACACACACACACAGCCGTCAGCTGAATGTCAGCACAGCCCGTGTG
The DNA here is from genome assembly GCF_965113295.1 of Leuciscus leuciscus. Classification (NCBI taxonomy): domain Eukaryota; kingdom Metazoa; phylum Chordata; class Actinopteri; order Cypriniformes; family Leuciscidae; genus Leuciscus; species Leuciscus leuciscus. Next base: position 38,611,605 of record NC_138738.1, on the reverse strand, counting down.
AGAGTGGAGCCAGGGGCAGCAGCCAACAATTAATTTCTTGAAAAAGTGCTCTTTTAATTAAACAAATGGTCCTGAAAAATGGTGAGCGAGAACTAGTGTCAGAATTCCCACATGTGGAGGAGTTCATTACTGTTCACAGAGCCGCGGGTTAACCCACCTCTTACACACACACACACACTCTCTCTCTCTCTCTCTCTCTCTCTCTCACACACACGCACACTCTCTCTCACACACACTCATACACTCTGTCTCTCTCTCACAAACGTGCACTCTCTCACTCACACACACACACACACACAGACACACACACACACACACACACACACACACACACACACACACACACACACACACACACACACACACACACACACACACACACACACACACACACACACACAACCTCTCTCTCTCTCTCTTACACACGCACACTCTCTCACACACACTCATACACTCTGTCTCTCTCTCACAAACGCGCACTCTCTCACTCACACACACACACACTCTCTCTCTCTCTCACACACACTCACAAACACACACTCTCTCTCTCACAAACACGCACTCTTACACACACACACACACACACACTCTCTCACACTCACTCTCTCTCTCTTTCTCTCTCACACACACACAGCGGTCATTTGCTGACTTTAACATTAATAAAAACTCATTTGCAGTACATTTTCATGGCCCCATCATATGCCTTATTATACCGAATTGAATATTAAACATACTAAATTATATTAATTATTATTCATTTTTGTCATATCTCTGGGTGTTGCAGTAACTCCTACAATGAAAAAAAAAAACTGACAATTTTGAAATAAATATTCATATTTTTTCACTTCATATTCATATTCTTCATATTTTATTTCTGTTCACTTTTTCAAACAAACACGAATACTGATTCAATTAGTAATCAATTTCTAGCTTTCCCCGTGTCCTCAATATCACTTTTCATCCTGTTAGTCTTTTATATAATTGCTTTATAATTTTTAATTTACAACTCATAAAATATGCGTATGAAAATATAACATACAACAAAAATGTGAAAAAAATCATTAAAATGTCCATAACTAACAGAAGCCAGTTCCTCAATGACATCATATCCTCCACATCAACATGACAGACATAAGCACCATCAGTTCTGTGATGTTAGGTTTGTGTCACTGCCGTAAATATTCAAGTTTCAAGTGTCTGAGTTTAATAGAAACACCTCAGAGTCAGTCAGTCACTCGGGTGTTGAAACATAAAGTCACAAAGATTTGACCTTTAAAAGCAGCAACTGTAATGCAAAGTCCAGATTCCCAGTGTGATGTGTCCATGTGTCCTGCTGAAACACACCGTCTGCTTCTGTCCTGTAACCAGACAACAGTGTGTGACGCCTGTACATCCATATTCTCCAATGTCTTTGCATCGCACTGTGGAATATTTTGGGGGGGCACTGTATACTTTACTATATTATATTATATTATATTGCAAACAATAAGAATGCATATTTATCTTAAATAAAATTAAGCCCGTTTTACTACATTTAAGATTTTGTGCATAGTGACAATAATTCCCTCATTTTATTTATACATTATTATAAACCTATATTTATTCATATTTTATATTAGCTTGTATTTTTTTAATCATTTTTATTAGTTTTGTTTTTAAAGTATTTTTTATCTTGTTTAATTTAAGTTTTATTCATTTTCTACTTTTTTTTTTTTTTTTTTTTTTTGCCAAGCATGTGCTAATTTTTTTTATTATAATTTTTTTTATTTAAGTTTATGGTTTTTCATATAACACTTGCATACTATTTTATTTCAGCTTGATTGCAATGAACGGAACTGATTTTAATAGTCTAAGCTCGGTGTCCTTTCATAACGCTTCTCTCACATTAGCAGCGTGAGGCCTGAGGTTTTGTCACATTTCAGGATACTGTCTGTCACCCCCCCATAGACACACACACACACACACACGTTTACTTAGCTATCTAAATGGGGACATTCCATAGACATAATGATTTTTATACTGAACAAACTGTTCTGAACTACTCTACAATAGGCTACTGAACTCTATACCCCTAATCCTACCCATCACACACAACTCTATGCATTTTTACATTGCATTGCATTGCATTACATTTTTACATCAAAAAAACTTTAATTACATTATTTTTAAACCAGATTTACAAATGAAGACGTCCCTAAAGGGAGGTTTTTGGTGATTTTGTCAGGTTTTGGTCACATCTGGTTACAAATTTGGCTACGCAGGTTTTATGGGGACTTTCCATAGAAATAATGACTTTTATGCTGTGCAAACTGTATATTCTCTCCCCTTACACTAACCCGACCCCTAAACCAACCCATTCCAGAAAACTTTCTGCATTTTTATATATTTTCAAAAAACATCACTTAGTATGATTTATAAGCAATTTTCCTCATGTGGACCAAAAATATCCCCACAAGGACAATGTTTTCGGATATTGTCATTTTTGTGGGGACATTGTCCCCATAATGTAGGATTTACCACACACACACACACACACACACACACACACACACACACTAAACTATATAGCCTACCATGCACTCTCGAGATGCAGTGTTAGCACGTGTTGGCGAGCGCGGGAACTGAAGCTGCTGGCCGTGTGAAGGCATTGTTTGCGGCCGGTTCTTCACTCCGAGCAGCTGTGACTGTGAGTGAAGAAGAAGATGCTCAGATATGCTTTCACACAGCCCGGAGCTCTCCAGAGAGGAAGACATCGATGTCAGACAAGCCTTCATCACGCCACCGCCCGCCAGCAGTCCTCGTGCCCTCTCGTGCACGCACGCGGCTCCGAGAAGCGCCACAGGAGCGCGCGATTAAGAATAGCAGAAGTCATGTCGCATCAGATGCAAGTGCTCGGCGTGTTTCGGGGGCTGTTTCGTCGTGGTCTCCCCTCCTGCAGTGATTATCTGCGGCCGTTTGCATGCTGTCACTCTTCCTTGGCGCTCGCGCGGGAGCTTTGGCCCTCAGGTTGACATAATCCTGCGGAGGGGCCCGGGCGCGGACCCTTTATTAAAGTGATTCTGTTACAGCATCACAGCTGGGCTGTTCCCCGAGGATTGTGTGCTTATTGTGCAGTGGAGACATCTCTTCTTGTTTCATATCTGTGTCGTTTGGAAAAATGTGTTTTAGGTTTATTGACTAAATGAAAGTAAAAATCCATCTATGCGCATTTTCAGAGGCACGTGACGGCTGTTGTACACGGAAGACGGCATGATACATTTATAGGCACATTATAAGGGAACATTGCGTGTGTCCTTCACAGCAAAGAAAACCAACCAAATGTCAAGTCAAGTTTCCTCTAGCGCTTTTTACAATAAAGATTGTTTCAAAGCAGCTTTACAGCGATAACAGGAAAACAATGCAACAAAAAAATGGCATCATAATCCAGTTTAAGTCATTTCAGTGATGGTTCATTTTTGTTGTAAAAAAAGTTATACTTTTAGTTAATTTATATATAGGCTATAGCACTCTGGAGAAAAATGTGATGTCATCGTCCAGCTCAGGTCCGTTCTCAAATGCAGGCAGATCAATAATATTGTTAAATATTAAATGTCCCCAAAATAAGCAAGCCAAAAGCCGAAGGCGAAAAAGGTGATAGTGGCAAAGAACCAAAACTCCATCAGTGACAGAATGGAGAAAAAAACCTTGGGAGAAAACAGGCTCAGTCTGGCCAACGAACGAACAGTGTATGATTATGATTCACAGTGTATTATGATTCAGACGTAATGCATAGAGCTCATATTGCAAAACCATATAGGCCTATGTATCCTAGTCAATAAAGTTTGCATGGGGTTGGTAAAATTTTTTTAATGTTTTTGTAAAAGGTGTCTTATGTTCACCTGCATTTATTTGATAAAAAATACATTTAAATAGTAAATAACTGTTTTTCTATTTGAATGATGCAGAATTTTCAGCAACCATTACTCCAGTCTTCAGGATTCGTTGATGGATTGTACAAAAGAACAGCATTATTTTAACAGAATCAAATGCAACATTGTAACTCCAATTTAATGCATCCTTGCTTGCTGAACAAAACCATATATATAATACATGTATGGTTTTATTCAGCAAGTAAGGATGCATTAAATTGATCAATAATAATATGTTTAATAATAATATGTTTATTTTATATAGCACCTTTTAGGAAACTCAAGTTCACTTTACAATAAACATGACATAGAAACATGACATGAAACAATACAAATAAATTGAGATGGATAACATAATAGATAGTGGTACATAAACAGAAATCAGATCATAAATTTGTGTCTAATCGTCACTCAAAGCTATGGGTTAAATGGGTCAAAGCTATAAATATATATATATTAATACATTTATCTTACTGACCCCAAATAGTATATATAGCCTATGTAGTCAATACAGAATAGATAATGATTTTTAGAAAATAAATAATAATCTCTTCATCCACTCCCACAGAAAAGAAATATCGCAACTGGAATTTTTTCTGCTGCAATTAGTTATAATAACTTAATTTTTGTTGTGATAACCAAAATATCTAAGTTAACTAAAATTAAACTAATCTTAATAGGCTGTAAGTCAAGCACGAACACATACTTTTTTAAAGTTGAAACACATTATTTCTTATTCTAATGTTGAATTTTATGTGATTATTTATCACAGCAATCATGTAGAAGATGTGAAGAAAGATCTGAAGAAACTGAGACTTCGCTGTCTCCCGCTTGATGTTTCTCTTGAGAAAAAGACCAAAAGTGATCAAGTTAGAAATTTCAATGAACTAAAACATTTCTCATCAAGTGATCTGAGCAGCTATGCACATTCATCATATCTCTCTACTGTATTCGTGTTTATTAAATCTCCTGAGCTATGAAAGAGCAACCCATTTTCCTCTCATAAACCATTAGGTGTAAAGACGATTGGTCATCAGAGTTCCCTGTGCCACGCAGGTAAAGATGCAAATGAAATTCGATCAGCATTTACTCACTCATGTCATTCATAACCCATTTGACTTCATTATGAAGAATATTCACGCTTTTCCCCTACAATAGACAAAAACTGATAGCCTTGAGTGACGATTAGACACAAATTTATGATCTGATTTCTATGTTTATGTACCACTATCTATTATGTTATCCATCTCAATTTATTTGTATTGTTTCATGTCATGTTTCTATGTCATGTTTATTTGTACTTTATTGTAAATCGACCTTGAGTTTCCTGAAAGGCGCTATATAAAATAAACATATTATTATTATTATTATTAAATGTATTTCACTACAGCTGCATTTCTGCGATTATACCCTGAATATTATTGAATTATCTCAGACTCAGATAATGAGGAAGATATTTTCAGTGAGCCTAACGTTTGTCTCTATCATGCGTCTTCAGCTCGGGTTGTTGTGTGCCCTGTGACACCTGACCTTGACGAAGAACAGCTATTAGCCGTAGATGCGTTATGATTTTCCTCAGATCAAGGACACAAACATCACCAGATATATGCACAAACAGTCTGAAACAGAGAGTACAGTGTGTGTTTAGTTTCATAAATGCGTTAACCATGAATTAGATGCATGTTAAAGTGGAGGGATGTTGTCTTTATAGGCAGCATTTGATTGGCATTTAATTTAGACACACCCACCAGTGCAAGATGATGTCATCAGAATTATGTCAAAAATTACTTAGGACAAATAAAAAAGACAAATGGACCAGGGAACGTTCTGAAAACTTCCCTAATGTTCTGGCGAGGTTCTCTCAAAGATATGAACCAACGTTCTTGCAGTATTGTTAACAGAACGCTCGTTCAACGTTCTCTGGTCTTTAGTAATGTTCTCAGCTCAAAAACATTGTTTATATATTTCTCATGAAATGCTTTTTTTCTGAAACATTTTAGTTGGATGTTCGTCTAACATTTTTAGAATGTTCAACTTCAGAGAACATTCAAAAGTAACATTCCCATGTTTGCAGAAATATACAATGTAATGTTCCCTTAATGTTCACATTAACAAGAAAACGTTTTTAAAACATTTCAAGAATTGACCGTTTTGAACATTCAGGGAACATTCAGGAACAACATTTCCTTAACTTAATATGAACATTAGCAAAACGTTCTGTTAGCTGGGTATATAGAGTTGAGTAAAGGTGGGGTAAGATGAAATGGCTGTGGTATTTTTTATTTTTTCATTTCATCTGAATATCATCATTTGTGAGATTAAGTCAGCCGAAACAGTTTTGAGGTTAATTGATCTAATTTTGTGTCTCTGGAAAATAGTGATCTCTGACATTGTATTATGTTGAATATCAAAGTTTGTTTGTGTCTATTTGTTAATGAGGGATTTGTGGAAACATTAATGTTTTTTAAGATTTGTGACGTATGTAGGATATTGAAGTAAAAGATAAAATTAGACCCTTAGGGTAAGATGAGCCACCCAGAATTAGCACAGAAGGCTCCAAGTTGTTATTATTTTTTAAATGTAATAATTACTGTAATTAATGGGGTTATCTTCGCTTTCATTAAAACCTACAGGTTAGTTAAGTGAAATCTTTAAATTAGCATATAGTGTTGCTATTATGACATAACTTCAATTAAAATATGGGCTATATATGGGAATAATTTGACCTTTCAGATAAATCTCTTTTACTGGGATTCTGCTTTCTCTGTCATGGGTTATTCAATTATTCAACAAAATTGTCAAAATTCATTTTCGAATAGAATAGTTGATTGGCTGATGCGATGCATGCTAAAGTTAGGGTGAATACTGGCAAAGTGGGACAATGGGTAAAGTGGGACAGTTAAGCTTTTTAATTTCTATATTTACATGTAAATTATTCCATTACTAAAAATCAAAACTGAGCTCATCATAAGCAAGTATGTGATAAAAAAATATAGATTCTGTGGCTATGACCAAGTAAAATGACATAGCATTCTGAGGTGAATAATGTTAAGATTATAAAAATTAAAACACTCATGGATCATTTGTAATTGTTATATATTTTGTTATAGGATGTAATGGTGAATCAGAATTTGTGAAAATCACATTCATATGAATCTTTTTTTTATTTTTTTATGTGATTTTGACAGTCCCAGTTTGCCAATAGCGTATTGTTAAACTGGGACAGGGTATTACTGGAGATGTGGAGATGGTGGTTAAACCACTGAACTGGTAAACTGGTAAATCGGAGATTGCTGGTTCGATCCCAGCAGTCACCACCAGTGTGTCCTTGAGCAAGACACTTTACTCCACGTTGCTCCAGGGGGATTGTCCCTGTAATAAGTGCACTGTAAGTCGCTTTGGATAAAAAGCGTCTGCCAAATGCATAAATGTACTGGCAAACTGGGACAGCCATTTAAGTCATTCTAATGGGGGAATTGAGGGAAAGAATCTGCTGGACCTGCACCCCTCCTTAAAAAAGTGATTTTTATTATTTTTGTTGTTGTTGTTTATATTGTTATTGTGTATTTAATTCATTGGGCCTACATTTGAAATAACAATTTAATGTGTTTGAAGTGTCCCAGTTTGCCAATAAAGGTGTCCCAGTTTGAAAGTAGCGCCTGGAAAAATGTGGTTTGGGGTCCATGTGTGTTTGAGGAAGAGTCATCCATCCTGTGTTTAATGTTTCTTTCTTTTTATTCTGTAAAGAGCTCTTAAGCTATTAAGAATATATGAGGGGCTAGGACATTTGGATCATAATAAAACATTATGCAGAAGGTAAATTATCAGAAAGTGTCCCACTTTACCAGTATTCACCCTATATCTATATAGGTAACAAAAGTAAATGCACATTGTTGTTAAGCGGGGCATCTTCCCTCATCTTACCCTAGCGTAGCTCAGTCACATCTTGGGAGAATTAGACGACAAATGATGATGATGATGATTGTTTTTTCAGGAGAACGTCTGAGAAGCAGAAGCTTTTCCATTTGAGCTCCATTGCTGTTTAAATGTTTGACAGGCTCCGTCCGTCTTTCATATCAAATTATTATTCACAATAGATGGACACTTTCTGATTGTATAGCAATAGTGATTCTGCAGCTTGTTTGACACGTGTCGGCTCTTTATGTCGCATCTGTCCTATTTCTTCACGCAGGGATGTATAGAAGAACTTTTTGATGGGGAAAAAAGATTTACTTTCAATTAAAAAGCTTTGATTGAAAAAAAAAGACCATTTCTAGAAACTTCATTCTTCATCAAGAATCCAATTACCGTGTGAAAGGGAAAGTGTAAAGAGTTTTTATTGAATGTAGTTGGTAATGATGGACTCTGAATGTAATAACTCTGCCAATTAGCCGTTTTCATTTGATTTAGACTGACTTTATGATCTCTCTCAATATCAATTACACGGAAAGCTTTCAAAGCTCTTCTTCACCGTGAGACGGGCAGAGGAGAGTCTAATTAATGCATTCCAACCAGTTTTCATTTGCGGGTTAATTACCAATTCACAGTTTCTAGGTCAAGCACACAATGTCTACTGTCATACAAAGTGACTCTTTGACAAAGTGCTATGGCTATTTTTATGTTTAACAAAAAATATTAATAGCCAATCTTGTGCAATGCTATTATTATTATTTAAATAAACAAGTTTTAGCGAATGTATACACTCCACACCACCACCACATTTATGTTTGATTTATTGTCTGTCATTTGGCTTGCATTATTTGTTCTTTTTGTATTTTATCTTTACTTTCAAATGTCTTGCAGAATTCTAATATTATGTGCTTCAGTATTCCGAGATGCTGAAGATACATTGTAACGTTTTCTTCTTTCAGATCACATGAGCAGTCAAAAGATTGACAGCTGTCAGTTAATGTCAGCAAGTTTATTTAGTGCTGAATAAAGCAGAACATTCAGCAGTTTCAAGACTTACAATAATACAGAATTTTTCATTTACACATCTAATCTACAGTTTACCTTCTTCAAAAGCATTGGAGTACTGTGGATATTGTTGGATCTTGTGATCCAGGATTATTATAAGATAAAATTCAAATAAAACCATAAAAATGACTCCATGGATGTTCCCAGTGTTTGCCGCTTTGCCCTGCCAACAGGGGTCAGTGTTGCTGTGAAAACTGATACACTGGAAATCAAACTGGAAATTGAGGATAGAGGCCAACAGTGCTGGAACAACCATGAGAATAATATATATCTGTCAATCCAGTTGTCTGTCCAGTAACAGTGATTAATATGCATTTATATGAGTGCATTTAAATATGTGATGTTGGTGGTGGACAGTCTACACATTTACATTAATATAATGCAGTTACTCAGTCTATTCTCCTTACATTTGCATCTTCAAAGTCACTAATGACTCTCTAATCATGCACTCTTTTGTATTTGTTTGTGCCTCATTCATAGTCAGTGAATGAAGAGACAGTGCTGTGGAATGCGCATCATCTGTGTGTGTGTGTGTGTGTGTGTGTTGGCTGCTGTACCAGTGATTGATGTTGTTCTTCAGAGGAGTGTGTGTTCGCTGTGCTCAGGGAGCCGCAGTCCAGATCTGTGTTTATTTGTGTTCAGTCAGGGGCCGCGGCCCATAACCAGCTCCATCCTCTCAGACCAGCGCTGGGTCACTGTGTGTTCACACACACCGGCCTGATCTGATTGAAGCAATAAAGAGCGTGATATGAAAAACAGCTTCACCCAGAGGAAAATGTTATTACTCTTTTTCAGCTCAGGAAATTTAAGGGACGTATTAGCTTTGTTTTAGACGTTTCTCCTAAAATTCCTGAAGACAAATAAGTTGTCATACACTCTTAAAAATGTTTTTTCTTTTCCTTTTTTAAAGAACCATTTTGGGTTCCACAAAGAACCTTTCAGTGAAATGTTCTTAAAATAATTAATATTTTTTCTCAGTATGAAGAACATTTTTAATAATCTAAAGGAATGGAAAGATTCCATGGATGTTAAAGGTTCTTCATGGAACATCAATGCCAATAAAGAACCTTTATTTTTAAGAATGTTCTGTAAGAATGTTTACACTACTGTTCAAAAGTTTGGGGTCACTAAGATCTTTTAAAGTTTCGGAAGGAAGCTCTCCAAGGTTGCATTTACGTGATCAAAAATACAGGAATATTGTGAATATTAAAATAGCTGTTTTCTATTGTAAAGAGTAATTTATTCCTGTGAAACAAAGCTGAATTTTCAGCATCATTACTCCAGTCTTCAGTGTCACATGATCCTTCAGAAATCATTCTAATTTGATGATTTGCTGCTCAAGAAACATTTATGATTATCAATGTTGAAAACAGTTGTGCTGCTTCATATTTTTGTGGATTCTTTGATGAAAAGAAAGTTCATAAGAACAACATTTACTTGAAATAGGAATTTTTTTGTAAAATTATACTGTCACTTTATTTATTTATTTCAGAAAATGCCCAAACATTTGAACGGTAACGTGAATGTGATCAGACATGACTGAGTTCATATCGAGACGACTGCGTTTGGATTGCAGATCTGAGCACAGTTTGAGACGCTCATGAGATCTCTTGTGAAACTCACATGTGGCTCAGTTTCTCAGGAGAAAAGCAGGCGACTTCAGCTAAAATCTCCACTTGCTCTGTTTTTAATATCACTGCTGCCTATAGGAGAAACAACTGAGATATTAAAGAGATTGTTTGTGATTTCTGGGGATATGTAGAAAGATACAAACCTATAACATTTAAAGGGATAGTTCTCCCAAAAGTGAAAATTCTGTCATCATTTACTCACTCTGAACAACTTTCTGTGATATAAATAGATATAATAAAAAAAAGAAGCATTTTTGCACATACAATCTTCAGATGAGTAGTTAAGTAAAAGGAGTTTGCATGTGCCAGAAGTTGTGATCAGACTCACATTGAATGATGGCAGTGGGTGTTTTGCTTGTGGAGTCATTCGGTCACCGTCTCTCTCTCTGTGTTTTTCTCTCAGGTTCAGCTCGGCACAGCGAGTGACGAATGATGTGCTTTGCTCTGATGTAGGAAAATAAACCTTTCTAATGTGACATGCCGCTCCGGCCTGAGGAAGAGAAAGGCCAAACAGAAATCAACAGGGCCTCCGTGTAGCCCCTCAGCCAACTCCCCCAGGGGCCGTACGGTTTACACCACTGGGCAAAAGGGCCCGGGACTCCGGGGAAAAATCAGACCACATGCTCGCTGTAATGGGATGGAGAGGGAAATATTTATATTCTCAAAGAAACAAAGCAATGAGCCGAACTCTCTCTGAGAACAGTGTTTGTGGCCAAACCTTTCAGCAGCCATCATGATACTTATTAAAAAAAATCGTCTCGATCGCTTCGGGTGTATTGCATTAGGTTCAATGCACTGGCAGTCATTTTGATTTTAAAACAAATAATAATTGATAATAGTCAGAAATGTTTCTTGAGCAGCAAATCATCATATTAGAGTGATTTCTGAAGGATCATGTGACACTGAAGACTGGAGTAATGATGCTGAAAATTCAGCTTTGATCACATTACATTTTAACATATATTCACATGGAAAATAGTTATTTTAAGCTGTAATAATATTTCACAATGTTACTGTTTTTACTGTATTTTTTTTTTTTTATCAAATAAATGCAACCTTAGGAGAGCCTTCTTTCAAAATGTTAAACTTTTGAACCCTAGAGTAAATAACCAGAATAAGTGGAAGGATATTAGAAAAGGACTGTTGACATAAAGAAAGATCAAGTAAAGCTTTTATGGAGTGACTGACCTGTGACCTCAAAACCAGCAAATAAAGATAATGTAAGTCCATTAATTATTTTAAGCCTTCAAAAAAGAATCTGTGACTGATTAAACACTTATTATAAAATGAAATAGTAGCAAATAAACAACAACAAAATTATCATGGCTACAACTACTTTTCAGACACTTTTTGCCCTCAGAATTGTGTAGTTACAGCTTCTACCAAGAGGTGCAAAAAAAGTGAACATAACTGGAAGAACAACATAGCTTCACCCTTCAGGATGTCTTTCCTCATAGATGTCCTCTGTAAGTGCATTACTGTAACCACAACTGAAATTACTGTCTGTTGTAATCGACAGTGTGTCACAGACACTATTGATAGTGCTTACATTGTTCTGTACCACTGAGTTTTAGCCATTCAGCTCGTCTCATTCTGCAATGTGAATGTCTGGTTTTGTGTATGCTAGTCAAATGCGTCACATTTGATTCGTTGGGTGTGATGTTGTTGGTCCCGACACCCCTTAACACATCTAAAGTCTTAATGTTGTTGTGAGACTCAAACCACCATGCATTTTTAATTATTTATAATGTTCTTTCCTAATGGGACTGCACAAAACAGCCACAAAGATGTATGATACAAATACATCAAAATCAGATGATGCCAACAAAACTATCAAAGACCACCAATTATCCTAATATTGTAATACAGTATTATCCTAACGATCCTAAGTTGTACTGTTCATTGTGTTTCCTTTATAGCCTACTGAATTTATTTTGTATTATTTACAATCCTATTTGAATTTTTTTTCTTTCATTGAAAAGGAGATATTTTAAATATAGTTTTCCATATGTGATGATGTTTGATGGTTTTTTACTGCTTAGCACCAAAAAAGCCACACATTAGGCCTATTTGATTTTCAAGGGTTTTGCCTATTCACACACACACACACACACACACACACACACACACACACACACACACACAGTCCTTTCCCCCTGTGGTCACATCTGCATGAGTTTGTTTTATAAAGGCTGGCCTCTCTGTCTGTCATTACCATCTCACCCCAGGTTAATGGCGCTCTTTTAAAATTAACGACCCCTAAAGATATACAAGCTCTCCAGGTTAAAGGCGTGATATATGATTTTTCTCTGGTAATTACCTTTAGCCGAGCAGCTTCCATCGTTCCCCTGCATGATGAGAATAATGTGGGATTGTGTTTTTGTAGTCTAGTGTTTCTATAGGACTTTACGAGGGCGCGCGCGTGTCGAAAGCTCATTCGCAGGAAAGACAAAACGGTCGCTGTGCACTTTGTGCTGTGGAGAAAAAATATTTCCACAATTCAAGGGGCTTTTGAACAGAAGAGGTCCAATTATTCAGTCTCTCGTGGCATTGATTCACAATACTGTCACAGTTAGCTTCGGTGTGATATTTAACGGTGTGTCAAGAGCAGCGCGCGCCTTCAAAGAGCTCCACTAAAACGCTGATCACAGATTCAGCGGCGCCATCGACGAATTTAACTGATTAACAATACGAAGGTCACGAGGTCAGCAGCAGAAAAGACATCTGAATTTCCTTAGTGAGGTTCGATACCGTTTCACATTAGAGAAAGTCTCCACAAACTCTCTTTTCAAACCGCGACTGACAGCTACTCTCTCCCCCAGACGAGGGGCAAAGCGTCTGGGTTCCAACAGTGGAGGAGAATGGGAAAATGTGCAACTAGCACTTCTTTGCGCCGCCTATCTGATGCGAAGAAGCCGGATTGATCTCCTATAATGCTTTGTCTTGATGAGACAATGAAAAATGCCCCCCGCCACCGGCGTGTCAATATGAGCGGGGGAGATGCGGCGGGTTTTTATTTAACCCGTTTTTTCCGTAAGATGATGGCTCTTGTTACATTTTCACTGCCTGTCTGTCAGCCTGACAACGCAATATCGGCTTCTCCCGCTCTTCCTGGTCGGTTTCATTTATTTCAAAACACCATTTCACACACGACTGACTTTAACAAGGCGTTATACAGTGTAGAGGGTGAGTGGAGGAGATAGAATTGTGACAGATACAACATTTTTTTTTACCGTGGAAATATAGAATATTGTAAATAGCATACTCGGCAGAGCTTTCTGTCTTTTGTTGGGTGTTTGGATGCGCATCTTCCTCTATGCAGCATGAAATAATATCAGTTATTGGCTGTTTTTGTGTGTTTTGCGTCTTTGAAATGAGCTCTTTGTCTGATGACTCGCATAAAGCGTAAGACTTGATCTTCTCAGATGAGTTTGTAAACATATATTTCAGTCGAGGATCATAGGATGAAAAATCAAATATCCTTTGATATCTTGAAATAAAAGCATGTAGCTAAGTTTCAGAACTCAAAACTTCATACCAGTCCATTTATTGAAACTAGCTGCTAACAGGGAACATTCCTAGAACTTTAGCTAATGTTCCGGCAAGGTTTTCTCAAAGTTATGAACAAACATTCTTCCAGTGACATTAATGGAATGTTCATTCAAATAATGTTATTTAATAATGTTCTCTAAATGTTAGCACACATTTAAAAAAAAACATTTTCAAATGCCACTAACTGTGTTTAAATGAATGTCTAATTAAATGTTTCAGAACATTCAGAGAACATTTCAAATGAGCAATTCCATAATGGAATGTTCCCTTAAAGGGATAGTTCACCCAAAAATGAAAATTATCCCATAATTTACTCACCCTCATGACTTTCAGAGTTTTTACTTTCATGACTTTTCAGAGACATGTTATATAAAAAAAATATCCTGGCTCTTCTAAGCTTTATAATGGGAGTTAATGGTACCTGAGATTTTGAAGCCCAAAAAAGCGCATCCATCCATCGTAAAATAAATCCATACGACTCCAGAGGTTAATAAAGGCCTTCTGAAGCAAAGCGATGCATTTTTGTAAGAAAAATATCCATATTTATAACTTTATAAACCAGAATCACTTGAATCAAACTAGAATCTAAGGTAGCCTATACACTCCTATTATAAAGCTTGGAAGAGCCAGGATCTTTTTTAATATAACTCTGATTGTGTTTGGCTGAAAGAAGAAATTCAGATACACCTAAGATGGCTTGAGAGTCATCTTCATTTTTGGGTGAACTAACCCTTTAATGTTTGCAGAAACAAGAAAAAACTTTTTATTTTATTTTAAAAACTAGACATTGTGAATGTTCAGAGACCATCCAGAATGAATGTTTTCATAACGGAATAGGAATGTTAGCAAACATATTTTTGTTATCGATGTAGCTGATGGCAGAAGGTCTGGACTCCATAGCGGCTTTCATTGGCCAAGGACCGTCTGACTGACATGTAAAGCAGCCAATCGTAGTTCGTTTTGTTCCATGTCATGTTTAGGGGCGTGAAAATGTAACGTACAATAACAGACCGTTGTGTAAAACTCTTGAACGTATTATAAAGAGTCTATGCCGTGAACTTTATACTTCACATACTTTTGAAAACCCAGCATTTAGTTGATCCTGATAAATGCTCATTGTTACAGTTGTAAACATGATAACGTTCTTCTTCCATGAGGGGGTTTGGCATCATGGCATCTTTGTTTCCAGTTGAACCGTTAATCCTGTAAAATTCAACCAATCAGATGACGACTCCTAAAAGTGTTTACAATTTTGTGGGCCATAATAGACGTTCAGCCAGCGGTCCGTGGGCGTGACATCTGAGGCTGAAACTATTCTGGCTAAAGTTCAATCTGAACTTCAACAGCATCAAACATCAGATGAATGCAGCAGCCACATTAACGACGCCTATTTGGAGATCAGAAACTTGGCCATTCATGGTGAGGTAATAAGGAGGAAGTAGGATATACTGTTTTCCTAAAAAGCAGCAGAAGAAGACACTGCTAAAGCACAGAGGCAGCACTAGAAACAAGCAGCTGACATTTATCTCTAACAAGGTCCCCTGATAATTTCAGCCTGATCCCTTGAAATTGTTTCCTTTTTTATGTTGAAGTATTTCCTATTTAAACAGTTTGGTGTGGGACATCCTCACAAACAAGTTTTTTTTTAAATATCTATGTTTTATAATAATAATAATAATAATTCATTACATTTATATAGCACTTTTCTCGGCACTCAAATCGCTTTACATAGAAGGGGGGAATCTCCTCAACCACCACCAATGTGCAGCATCCACTTGGATGATGCGACGGCAGCCATATTGCGCCAGAACGCCCACCACACACCAGCTTACTGGTGGAGAGGAGACAGTGATGAAGCCAATCAGTATATGAGGATGATTAGGAGGCCATGATGGACAGAGGCCACTGGGCAAATTTGGCCAGGACACCGGGGTTACACCCCTACTCTTTCGAAAGACATCCTGGGATTTTTAATGACCACAGAGAGTCAGGACCTCGGTTTAACGTCTCATCCGAAGGACGGGTATAACATTTATATAACACACATTTATATAACATATTTTCAAAGGCAACATGTTGCATTAAAATACTAAAGAGTTTTTTTTTTTTTTTTGGTGGATTAAGCATCACTAAAGTCCCCTTCGAGGAGTCAGTTCACTCAGTGCTATCTGCAACATCTCTGCACAGCTAATTTGGCATGCAAGACCAGCTTTTATGTACTTGAACGGGGGAATCTTGAATACTGAATTTTCAAAAACTGAAACTAACAAAATATCTTGAATGTAACTCGACACCCTTGCTTCATTTAGTATACGCGGTTCTATGAATATGCAAATGAGCCCCGCCTCCACTCACTCACTCAACTCAGAGATCCACTGGTGGACGATCACACGTTGATCTGATTGGTTACAAGGTAGTTTGTGACGTCAGAAACACCAGCGATTTCAAAGCGTTTTTGAGACTGTCTTTGGTTCACTGCAGTTTTAAGGAGAATATACTCAGCAATGGTGTCGACTTATGAATTTACACAAGGTTTGTCTTAAAGCATATTAAAAACACCACATAGACATAGGCTATAAACAACATTAAAAGCTTGATTTTCTCCACAGGGAGACTTTAAATAACATTTAAAAGCGTCTGCATTTAGTGTGGCTTGTGCAGGAGAGATGTGCTATTAGTTTATACTATTCAGGTGAAAGTGTGTCAGGCCGACTTAAGATTCAGTAAGTATTGAGTAAACTAAGAAGAAATGCTTCTTAGCACTATATCAAACACTCTGACTGAGGCTAATGGTGGTTTTAATTTGAATATTGATGTTGTGTCTAATGTACAAGTGTGCAGCCCATCGGTCATATCATGGTGCCTGAAACGGCTCCAGTGGGATTTTTCCTCTCTATTTCTCTCTCTCTCTTTTACTCAATTTCTTGTTCTCTCTCGTCTGCATCGTTGCTTTGAGTGAAACACAGCGTGGCTGACATATCAGTGCTGTTTATTAAGAGACGAGTCTATCAGGTCTCATAAGCGGCTGCTCACGGGCGGCCGTCTTCTGTTGCTTCCGAAGAGTGTCATCAATCTTACACCGGCTGTCCTGATGCATGATGGGAGATCACAGATACCTCTCCCTCTCCGTATGGGACTCGACGGGAGAGGCAGGTATGTAGGCACTGCATGCTTCACTGAACGTAAAGAGAGACTTGGCACATACACACTGGACATGTAAAAGACTGCAAATGTTTAAGCATTTAATTCTTATGAGCCAGTTGATTTATTTTTAACTTTGCTAGCTATTTTTCACAGACCTTGTTCAATGTCACTCTGCAAAGGATGGAGGGTTGTTTTTAAATATTAAAGTATTTACGTTTAATGTGATATTAATGGTAACCTCGATTACATAGACATAACTTGCAAAGAACTTTTATATAAGACAGAAATATGTGAGGTTTTTGCTGTTACATTTTAAAAAAAAATTTATTTAATAGAGCATTAAATCTGGGACAGCAAAAACATGCAGATCCCAGGAAAAATCCTGGAGTGTAAAACCCCAGTCAAATAAAGCAGACAGAGATAAAATAGACATGTCAGCAGGTACTTTATCTCATAAAATATAAAACCCTAATGATGCACACCAAATTAGTTAAGTAATAAGTAATACTGGATTGTATATTTAAAGGGTTAGTTTAAATTCTGTCATCATTTACTCACTCATATGTCATTCATGACTTTTGTTCTTTTCTGGGGCATAATCTATTTTGAACCAAACAGTTTTGGTTACCATTTACTTCCAATGCATGGACAAAAAGCAGACATTTTTCAAATATCTTGTTTTATGTTCCAGGAAGTCATGCAGGTTTGGAACGACATGAGGGTGAGAAAATGACAATTTTAATTTTGGTTGTTCGCAATATTAGAAGAGCTGTGATTTGGCACTCAGGTAATCATAGCTGATATTTGCCAGTTACTGTTTTTCCTCCACTAATGAAAATAGTTCCAACCAAATGCAAAGCAGAAGCGTTCTGCATCTTTGACTAATGTACATTAGTGGTGTTTTTTTATTGACTGAATCAACGTTTTTTTAAAGCTACACTGTGTGATATTTCCCCCCATCTAGCGGTGAAATTCAGCCCGTTCTCATCCTAGGGCGTCATATATTGACGCTTTTGACATTTCGTCTACATCGAACGCACATGGCACCCTTTAGCGTCAATATGAGACGCAGATAGAAATGGGCCAGAAGGCGCCTCCTAGCGGTCTAACCCTATCCCTACACTAGACCTAAACCTACCCATAACCGAACAAAGCTCTGTGCGTCTCATATTGACGCTAAAGCCCTCATTATGCTTCTGCGTCAACTCCACGGCGTAGCTACGCCGTCACTCCAACGGCGTCGTGACCGTTTTATGGTTCTGCGTCGGGTTGCGTTGCATCGCGGTGCATTTCACCGCCAGAACGCTAGGGGGGTGGTGTGGTTCGCGAATCTCTTTCCTAGTTTGTTTTGGTTCCATGCGCCGGTTCCGCTTTTTCATTTCCGACAATGGCGAGCGAAAGAGAGAGAGTGTTGTCGCAGCTGGAGCTAATCAACGTTGAACAACAAATGATTTTATTGCAAATGTTTAATCGTAGAAGAAAAAGAAGACGTCAGCGAAGGTGGTCTGTACGACCAGTGCACGAAGACAGGGGAAGGATTGGCGAATTTGTTACGGTTGTTCGACCGCTGAGGGACTTGGACGAAGAAATGCACTTTAAGTATTTTCGGATGTCGAAAGGTCGATTTGACGATCTTGTTCATCGTTTAAAGCCGTTAATACAGCATCAGACTACACACAGTATGCCTATTGACCTCGCTCAGAGACTGGCAGTGACTTTAAAGATTTTATCTTCGGGTGCAAACCAACAGATCACCGGGTTGGGCTACAAAATGGGTTCGACCACGGTGCCATGGCAGGATAATGTAGTGTCCCGTGGCAGACTTGGTTAATTACTTGATATCCATGATGTACCCGTGAACATTGTATTGTAAATAAACAACAAACTTTTTTTCAAAACAAACATTGATTTGATTGATTGAAGTTTATTTCTAGCAACAACAAAAAAAGAAAAGAATATATATAAATATATACATATACACTACCGGTCAAAAGTTTTAGATCGGTAAGATTTTTAATGTTTTTAAAAGAAGTCTCTTCTGCTCACCAAGGCTGTGTTTAGTATATAAAAAACAATAAAACAAAACATATTTTATGACAATTTAAAATGACTGTTTTCTATTTTAATATATTTTACTCCGGAAATGATGTATAATCTGACCAATCACAGCCCCTGCGGTCTGCGTCACCGCGACGCGTAGTTACAATTTTTTGGAGGTGCACGTCAAGCTACGGCGGAGGGGTCGCGTCGAGGTTCGCGTCGACGCAGAGGGGTCCGCGGGGGTACGCCGTCGATTCGACGCAGAAGCATAAAACAGGCTTAAAGGGTGCCATGTGCGTTCGATGTAGACAAAATGTCAAAAGCGTCAGTATTATGACGCCCAAGGATGAGAATGCGTTGGTGAAATTGTATATGACTACCCAGTGAATATTAGTTTCTGTTCCTTTCAATTTCGAGGGCGTTTTAACTCCTACGGCGGCCGTATTATTCCAAGATTAACATGGCTTCCAGTTCGACTTCGTCCAATTGCGCCTTTAAAACTATCACCTGTGATCCGTCGCACCACAGATTTATGTTACAAGGTAAACAATACTTTTTCACCATTGACGTGAGGAAAAGTAACGCAAGTTATACTAGAGGTCGTTCTGGCGTTATGCACAACCATGCTATGGTTAGACAAGCAACTATAAAACTTCGAATTTACACAAATAGGCTGGATTACTTCTCGAGAGGAAAGCAGGCAACTTCGGCGTCCGTTTTAAAATCTTTGCTCCTCGAGCTCTTTCCATCTGGGAAAAGTTACTCCAGTATTGACTTTGGTCTTGCTGATTTGCCTGTCGCGTTGACGTTTTAATTCTCTCTTTCGCTTCCTTGGCGACTCTGCTTCATGTCCTCGAGAATAGGCGTGATCCTCCATCAGCAATCTTTCAAATCTGCCGGCAGTCGCGAGTAATCTCCCCCTCGCATTCGTCTATGTGTCACTGAGTGTAAAGCGCGAAAGGCGAAGCTTGAATTTACAGGTATGTCCCTCTTTGGCTAATGTAGTTTCAAGATGGAGGGGCAACATGGCGACCAGCATTCGAACCCCTCACCCGTATGTACTTTCAATGGCAGATTATAAACTTACGAGAATACTTTATTACTTGAAAGAAGTAAATATACATTAATGAGCACATATATTTTTGAAAGAACTAAGTGTTTTTTGCTAAGAATCAACTAAAAAAATTACAGTGTAGCTTTAACTAGTTGAATTATTTAATGACTCACTCATAAAGAAAGCCATTTGTTTCGTTCCTGAATGAATCAATATTTATTAACAAATTGGTATAATAAATTATTCAATGACTCATACAGACAGGTGCTGAATTCAGAACCATATACTACTTTTACTATTTTTAGCAAATCTTTCTATGGCAGAAATAGTAAAGATAAGTATGCTAGTGGTCGCTGAAGTGTGTACTGTAGTGTGCTAGTATGTAGTTCTGCATTTAGCAACTCACTTGTACCGTTCCTCAATGAATCAGTCTTTTCGAATGAATGATTCAAAAGGTGGTCACTTGTTTTTTTAAGTGAAGTGTTTTGAATGAATTACTCAAAGGTTGGCACCTCCTGACGTAACAATGTCACCTGCAGAAAGAGTGGTGTATTGTGAATATTGTCACGGTTGAAGGGATTGTGCATCATCCGTCAACTAAAACACAATTTCTTGTACCCTGTGTTTAATTGTAAACATTTGTTGAAAAGATTTGCTATGGCAGGATGTGATTTGGGAAAGAAATAGAGACGGTGAAGCTGATAAACCCATCCTGTTGAGGGAAGAATAAGTTGTCAGTACGGACGGATATGGGAGAGGGACAGGAATCTTTACGCTTCTGAAGTGTCATAACCCTCATGTAAATCTGGCTGCCTCAGTCGGTCCGGGGAAATTGAGCTTCATTAAGTGAGTCAGAGCAGATTTATGTAGTGATCCGAGCCACAGTCGTTTGCGTGGACACTGTAAAGCGGACGGCAAGATCATGATGAATCTACTGCACTTCTCTCTGGCTGGACGCCTGCAAACTGAGAGAGAGAGAGAGAGAGAGAGAGAGAGAGAAATATATTAATATTTAATTCTGTATAGTTCTCGCAAATGTTGTGGAAATTCACTGTAATGTTTGTCATGCCAAGCACAACTGAATTGACAGCGAGAGACACAGAAATAGAAAAAGAAAGGAGAACAGTGAGACAGTCTATAATTTGTTTGAATTGTTTAACAGTGTGTTCTAGATTCACGATGATATATAATCAACATTAACATGGCAATAAACCCCTCAGCAAACACTTCTCACATATACACCAAACTGCAGGAGTAGTGAAATGTTTGAACTGTGTATCGCACTCTGTAAATCGCTGCTTGATTTACATCTTTATCGTAACATCACATTCAGAGACGATCTCTGCTCGGTCTCAGGGGAAATAAACAGGGATGAAATAACGGCATGTGATTCAGATCCAATCGGCCTATTACCAGCAGAGGAGCCGTGAGAGAGACAAATCTGCTAGCTCTGGTCCAAAGTGAAAGCCAGAGAAAATTTGAATCAATATTTCCCATTAACGTGGCTGATGCTTAGACCAACAATAGAGCGAGCTCACGGCAGAGCTGCTTTGTGTGTTCAGGTGTCTGGGATAATTGAATCTGTCTGTGCCGTTCTGATTAAACTGCAGGAAAAACATGATCAAATGAAGGTTATGAAAGACAAAAATCGCAGATGTTTGAAGCTGAGAGACTGTTGGATGTTAACAGTGTTGCTCTTCTACAGACTGACTTAAAGTATTTAAAATGTAACAGTGGTTTTTGCTAATGGACGGGAAAAAATAAACACAGACACGAAGCAATCACCTGGCAATGCACTAGAAACCACTGGTAATCATAGTAACCTTCCAGAACACCCAGGCAGCTACTTACCAATGCATTAACAACCAACCACAACACTATAGCAACCATCTGGCAACACCCTAGTAACCGCTCAGAACATTGCAGCCACAGAGTAACCACCTAGAAACAGCCTAGCAACCACCAACCACCATCTAGCAAAGCCCTAGACAACACAAAACCTCAACCTGGCAACCACTCAGAAAACCTTACAATAGTACCTACAATAATAGCTTTCCAGAACACCCTAGCAACTAGTTAGCAACACCATATGAACCATCTAGCAAATTCTTAGCAACACCCTAATAACCCCTCCAAATAATAAAATTACCATAGAGTGACCACCACCCTAGCAACTGCTTAGCAAAGCCGTAGCAACCAGCGACAACATCATAGCAACCATCTAACAAAGACCTAGATACCACCCAAATCCCCTTAGCTACCACCTACGAGGACAATAGTTACCTTACACAACACCTTAGGAATTGCTCAACAATGCCTTAGCAACCAGCCAGAACACCATAGCAACCATGAACAACCCTCTAGTAACACCCTAGTAACGACTCACAACATTAAAACCACAGAGTAACTACCTAGCAACAGCCTTGCAATTTTATTATTACACCCACAACAAGATAGCAACCATACTTACCTACTTCCAGAGCACCATAGCAACAAGTCACCACCCAAAACACCTTAGCTACCACCTAGAAAGACAATAGTTACTTTCCAGAACACTCTAGCAATTACTTAGCAACGCCTCAGCAACCAGCCACAACAGCAAAGCAACCATCTAGCAAAGTCTAACCACTCAAAACACCCTAGTATACACTCACAATATTGTAACCACAGAGTAACCACTTAGGCCCCGTCCACACTACTGCGTTTTCGTTTAAAAACGGAGACCTTTTGCTACGTTTGCACCTCCCGTCCACACTAAAACGGCAAAAACGGAGACCCAAAACGGAGAAGTTTAGAAACGCTGCTGACCCGTTTTTCGTTTTGAATCTCCGGAGGGTGATGACGTAGTAGAGGCTCACGCTCGGCTCTATGATTGGGTATCATCAGTCATGGCGTATAGCTTTGCTAGCAGCTGTTGTGCAAGTAAATTCTGCATTTTACAATGCTATAACTGCCTACATGCGCCGGAGGCAAGCTATTATTCGAGCGATCTGTGACAATTCCCGTGTGCAGCGGCGGTACCGACCGTACATGGAGCGTCGGTTTTGGGTTAACCCGGGAAGAACCAGCGCATGGTGGGATCATTTTTATCAATGAAATTGTGTTTACACCGGCACACGCATGCCCAGTGTTGGTGAATGGTCACGTGATCCGCGTTTTCAGTCGTTTTAATGTGGACGGAGATCAGTTCTAATACGCAGCTAAAACGCTGGTGTGGACGGAGATCGTATTCGTTTTAATTCTCCGTTTCTAAACTAAAACGCAGTAGTGTGGACGGGGCCTTAGCAATGATGAACAATTTAACAATCTAGCAAAGCCCTAACAACCACCCAAAACACCCTAGCAACACCCTACAAATCTTCTAACAATGAAACTTGTCATTATTCACTCACCCATATGTAATTTCAAACCTACGGAACATAAGAGAAGATATTTTGAAGGACATTGACGGTCCAAACAACACTGGATCTCATTGTGTGGACAAAAAAAACATGAAGGCATTTTTCAAAATATTTTTTGTGTTCCACAGAAGAAAGTCAAACGAATTTGAGACGTCATGCTGGTGAAGAAATGATGACAGAACTTGCTTTTTTGGTGAACTTTCCTTGATGTACTATGGATTATTTGTTGCACTGCAGCCCAGAGACGAGTGAAGAGCTTCTCCGTGTGTAGTGTGTGTTGTGAAGGCTGTATGTGTGTGTAGTTCTCCCAGGTGTTGTGTAGTGAAATGGAGAGCGAGATAGAGATCAGGCAGGAAATGGCCATTGCGACGTTGACCTCTACTTTACCTTCCCTCGATCTGTCATACTGTCCTTCGCCTGACTCTTCACCCCTGCACTCTGAGTTAGAGGAAATAGAAGTGCACTTCTGCTGCTTATTTTGGCCCTGTGAACCACTCACACACTCACACACAGACTCACACAGACACACACAGACTCTCTCACACACACACACTCTCTCTCTCTCTCTCTCTCTCTCTCTCTCTCTCTCTCTCTCTCTCTCTCTCTCTCTCTCACACACACACACACACACACACACGCACACACTTTTTTTGAAAGATGTACAGATTTGTCTCCTTCTTATCCAAAAGAAAAATTCAGACTAGGAGTTTTACATTGTTTTCTTTGTTCACTAAATCTTTCAAGTGAACAAAATCCCAAACTAGAACATAAATTGTACTTTTATGTGCAGTTTGTAAAGTTAACATTCATAAAGCAACAAATGAAAAATACACTATCAAGAGGTATACAGAGAAAAGAATGAAACAAAACAGAATTAGTTCTTTTGTCAATGTGTTTCCTGTTGTTTTCCTCCGTATCCTGTGAGAGGAACCGGAAGAATATTCCGGCTACAAAAGTCTGCATCTTGAGTTAAAGGAGTAGGTAAGCCAGAAATAAAATGATCTTATGATTTACTCACCCTCATATCTGTCAGGTCGCCGGTGGTCCACAAAGATCCACACTGGAGATTGCAGGAGAAAACTAACACACAACCACATAAAATAAAGACAGTGAACTGAACGAACTGAGGTCTTAAACACAGGCAGAGTAATCAACGGAAAACAGACCAGTTGTGTTTAATTAACAACCGAGGAATCCAACGATGACTATAAGGAAAAACGAGCACAGGAAACACAGGGAAAATGAAACCAAAACAAACAATACACGCGACAATATCATTTCCATACGCATTTATTTTTTTCACAAAATAAGATTACTTGAACATTTTCATGCCAGTGTTATCTAATTAGTTCTCTTACGAGAGGTCTCTCGTACTGCGTAAGATATCTTACGCTAGGGGAAAATCCTTTTCCGCGAGATATTGAAGCCAAAAATTATCCTTAATTTTGTAATAATGCAAAACGCGTTGCAGCAGCAATGCAGACATAGGCGAGACAGCTCGCGCGCCTATTGGCTGCTCTGCGGCAACTGCAGCAGCCTATCGAGCGAGGCCTGGCGTGACGTCAGACCCAATCAGGGCACTTCGCGCCCGCTGCGTCACGTCCCGCCGAAATGGGCGTGGTCTAGGCCTATAAATATCGCTCGCAGGCAGCTATTATCTGATTTTTCATCCTTCAAGCGAAGCACACGCATCGCTGGAGCTGGATAAGAAGCCGCGCCGTCTGAAAGAGAGCACCTTCAGCGGGACGAGTCACTGAAGTCGCTGGCCGCGCCGCCTTCCTTGCCTTCCTGCTGCGCTTTCCGGCATTATATCCTTTCTCTGCTACTGTGTTTATGTATGTGTGTGTGCTCGCCGCCGCGACACACACTCCCATTGCACTAAAAGAGCTGGGCGTCTTTTTCAAGACGCCCCTTTTCCTGATCACGCAGCTCTCGCACTCGCTCTGCCTATGGTGACTCTGAGGACTCACCTGGCATCCTTCTCCGAGACTGCTCCTCCCCCCCCCAAAACGCAAAGCTTGCCGGTTCGCCCGCTTGCCTTGCCTGCTTGGGGGACGATACCTGTTCTCCCTCTGTTCGAGCCGCGCACACCGCACCGCTCACAGAGGATGTCAGGAGCGGGCGGTCACGGGGCTAGCTTTCTCTCTCCCTCTGTTCAAGCCGCGCAAACTGCGCCGCTCACAAGGGAGGCTGGAAGCGGACGGTCGGGGTTAGTTTTTCTTTACGTTATAAGAAAGCTACCCTGCCTTCTGCGCCCCATTCATGCGTCACTCACCGGCGAAAGGAGAAAGGTGTGTTTTTAGTCCCTCCGAGGATGGACTGACCTTCAATTTCTCATACATATTCCCAGTTCCCTGACCATGCGACTGGAAATATCAATATTGCAGCAGGCGAGCCTGTTTTAATACAAGCGCGCCTGCAAGCATACGCCGAAGAAAGCATGTGACGCTCTTATATGCTCGTGCATCCGAAGACCTTTGCGTTCCCCCCCTGTGGCTCAGTGGCGGAATCATTGGTTTTTCTCACGAGAGACCGGAGTTCGAATCCCGGTCTAGCGGCAGTTAAAATTATGCCGCCAATGCTTCGCTCTGTCAGTTCCCTGAAAAGCGACTGCAGACGTGCATTTTGCAGCCAACGAGCGCGTTGCACAACCCGCTCGCCTGCACCCAAACACCGTTTCTATGGTTTCCGTGCGTCACTGGCGAAAGGAGAAAAGAGCGTTTTCTGGTCCCCCCGCGGACGGACCGACCTCCTCTTTCTCGTACATTTCTCATTCCCCTCTGAAGTTCGGGCGACTGGAAATGTCAGTATTGCAGTGAGCAAGCCTGTTGTAATACACGCATGCCTGCAAACAAACGCCAGCACGTTGACGCTCTCTTATGCCGTCAATGCTCGCTCTGTCAGTTCCCTGAAAAGGCGACTGCAGATGTGTATTTTGCAGCCAACGAGCGCGTTGTACAACCCGCTCGCCTGCACCCAAACACCGTTTCTATGGTTTCCGTGCGTCACTGGCGAAAGGAGAAAATAGCGTTTTCTGGTCCCGCTGCGGATGGACCAACCTCCTTTTTCCTATACATTTCCCATTCCCCTCTGGAATTCAGGCGACTGGAAATGTCAATATTGCAGTGAACAAGCCTGTTGTAATGCACGCAGGCCTGCAATAAACGCCAGCATGTTGACGCTCTCTGTTTCTATGGCAACTTCTCGCTCGTTCAGTTCCAGTAAATGTGACTGTTCCAGTGTATCCTGCAGTAAACAAGTCGGTTCTGTCACCCGCTTGCCTGCACACAAACGCCGTTTTTACGGCTACCCAGATAAATCCCATAAGTGTGAATTTTTCTGGTGTCCCGGCCACGGCCGATGGTGCTTTATGTGTAAGAAGAATGCCCACTGCCCAGTGCCCATCTCTACACACAAGCACAGCCCGTCACACAGGGCTCGCGCACATGAATCGACTGCGCTTCAGACATGGTGAATGTGCCCACTAACACCACGCTATGCATGTCTCACGGTTTCTGTAAAAACGAAACCAACGTGCACTCGCTTCACGCAAGCGAACGATGCTTTCGGTGTGATAAATGTGCCCGCTGTCCCGCGCCCACATCCACACATAGACATGACAGTTCCCACGGGAACCGCCCAGCCCTCCCCCTCGCGGTTAACCACCGCAGAGGAGTCGAGCGCGGGCAATCTGCCCGCTGTCATCAGCGCGCCCCATGCCTCAAATGTCACGAGCGCCACGCTTGTGTTACAGCACACCGAAGCTTCTCCATCGCTGAGCGAGCGGAGCGCGCTTCGTATTCAAGCCCTAGCGATCCATGCAGACGCATGGGCAAAGCTACCCGGGGTTTCGAAGTGGGTGCTGAACATTATAGAAAGAGGCTATTCGCTGCAGTTTCGCCGACGCCCTCGCCGCTATGTGGCGCGCGTCGAGACCACGGTAAAAACAGATGTAGCACATCTACTTCGAGCCGAAGTGACGAAACTATTGAGCAAAGGGGCCATAGAGCCTCTCTCTCAAGTTCAGAGCGAAGGAGGGCTATACAGCAGATACTTCCTGGTACCGAAAAAAGACGGGGGTCTCAGACCCATACTAGATCTAAGGCAACTGAACAAAGTGCTTGTGAAGCGACAGTTCAGGATGCTCACGACCAGGCAAATCCTTGTGCAGATTCGCCAAGGAGATTGGTTTGTGTCAATAGATCTGAAAGACGCGTATTTTCAAATACAGATAGCGTCACGTCACAGGCGATATTTGAGATTCGCCTTCGAGGGCCAGGCATATCAGTACACAGTCCTGCCGTTCGGTTTGTCCCTAGCACCCCGTACATTTACGAAGTGCATGGATGCGGCGCTCGCACCCCTCAGAATGAGAGGCATGCGAGTGCTGAACTATTTGGACGATTGGCTGATTCTAGCGCAATCTCGCGCAGTGCTCATAGAACACACGACCATTTTACTCGATCACCTCGAGGATTTGGGTCTGAGTGTCAATTGGGCGAAGAGCTCCCTGTCACCCAGTCAGAAAATATCTTTCCTGGGCACAGAACTGGACTCACTATCCATGATAGCGCGACTATCACAACAGCGCGCGGTAGACATTCGACGCACAGCGAACTCTTTTCGCTGCGGCGCGTCTGTCCCGCTCAAGAGATTTCAGAAGATGCTAGGTCTCATGGCCTCAGCATCGTCAGTGCTCCAGCTGGGTCTGCTCCGCATGCGCCCGCTGCAGTTTTTGGCTGAAAGCGCGAGTCCCACGCGAAGCGTGGGCACCCGGTTTGCTTCGCCTCAGGGTCAATCAGAAGTGCGTTACAGCTCTGAAACACTGGAAAGCGAACGACTGGTACCAATCAGGTGTAAGCCTGGGGACTTCCTCGAGGGTGAAAGTGGTGTCCACGGACGCGTCCACCTCGGGATGGGGAGCGCTGCTCGAGGGCAGACCGTTCTTCGGCCAGTGGTCAGAACGGGAGAAGCTCCTGGGCTCAGTGCAACCTGCGCTCGCTCAGAGCAGCGCACGTGCCAGGGATCTTGAATATAGGACCGGACAGACTGTCCAGGAACAATGTTCCGGCAGGCGAGTGGTCTCTACACCCACAGACAGTCCATCTGCTGTGGAAGAAATTTGGCAGAGCGGAAGTGGACCTGTTTGCGTCTCAAGAAAACGCTCACTGTCAAGAATTTTTCTCCAAGAGCAGGAGCGCGCTGGCCCATGTGTGGCCCCGCCGCCCGCTCTATGCTTTTCCCCCCGTCTCTCTCCTGCCTCAGGTGATGGAACGGATCAGGGAAGAAGGATGCTCAGTACTGCTGGTAGCACCGTTCTGGAAAAAAACAACCTTGGTTCCCAGTCGTGATGCAGTTAGCAAGTACTGCCCCGTGGCCAGTACCAATGGGGAGAGATCTCCTCTCACAGGCCCGCGGCTCGATCTGGCATCCTCACCCGGAACTATGGTCCCTTCATGTCTGGGCCATCAACGGGTACATGTTGGACTCCCTAAAGGAGTATTAAACACGATCACGCAGGCTAGAGCTCCGTCTACAAGACGACTCTATTCTTCGAAATGGTCGGTGTTTTCGGGCTGGTGCACAGCCCGTGGTGTGTCACCCACAAACTGTGGTGTGACGGAGGTGCTTTCCTTCCTACAAGAGCTGTTGGATGGGGGCAGGGCCCCCTCCACGCTCAAAGTTTATGTGGCGGCTATAGCAGCGTTCTCAGAAACAACGCTTGGTCAGTCAATAGGAAGGAACGATTTAGTCATCCGCTTCCTTAGAGGAGCTAAGAGACTGAATCCTCCCAGACCTCCCTCAGTCCCCGTATGGGACCTTTCTACGGTTCTGGAAGCCATGAAAGGTGCGCCATTTGAGCCTTTACAGTCAATCGATTTGAAACACCTGTCTTTCAAGACGGTGTTTTTGCTGGCTCTCGCTTCAGTGAAGCGCATAGGGGATCTGCACGCGCTCTCTGTGAGCGCGGCGTGCATGGAGTTTGGGCCCAATGACTCAAAAGTTATACTCAAACCTAAGCACGGTTATGTTCCAAAATCCCTCAACACACCGTTTAGGGCGCAGGTTATCTCCCTGTCAGCCCTACCGGTCCCTGATGAGGAAAGAGACGCGAGCCTCCTTTTGCCCAGTCAGGGCATTACGAGCTTATGTGTCTCGCTCGTCTGTTTTTCAGACAGACGGAGCAGCTTTTTGTTTCGTTTAGCGGACTTTCTAAGGGACTAGCCGCGTCGAAACAGAGCCTATCCAGATGGATAGTTGATGCTATAGCGCTGGCATACGCCTCTAAGGGCATGCAGTGCCCATTGGGTGTCAGAGCGCACTCCACGAGAGGCATGGCCTCTTCGTGGGCCTGGTCAAGTGGGATTGCCTTGCAAGATATTTGTATGGCGGCAGGCTGGGCCTCCCCGTCTACATTTATAAGGTTTTATAACCTAGAGGTTCCCGCCCTGCAGGCCAGGCTGCTGTCGGTCTAAATTTACCAGTATTATCTGACCTGATGCGATCAGCTCAGAATGCTGCGTCTGCTGAGCATAGCTCAATGTTCGACAGTATAAAGCTGGGCAAACTGTGTAAGACCCACATTTTCCCCATCAGTTCAGGCCGTACCCCGCCCTGTCTGTATGATGAAATTCGCGTCCCATCGACGCTACTATATGTGGAAAAGTGAGGCTGCACCCCTCCCTCTTCCCGGACTCCCTGTGAGTTCCCTGAGTGATTGTGCACTATATGTACCCCGGGTTTTCGCCCTTGGGTCTTTGGTGTCAGATCTCAGCATGCACGGCGTTTTACATTGGGTCCCCTAGCGTAAGATATCTTACGCAGTACGAGAGACCTCTCGTAAGAGAACGTACTCGGTTACTAACGTAACCTCGGTTCTCTCTAGAAGAGGGAACGAGTACTGCGTATCTTGCCGTGCATGCACACGCTCTGGTTGCTTCGATGATGAAAAACCAGATAATAGCTGCCTGCGAGCGATATTTATAGGCCTAGACCACGCCCATTTCGGCAGGACGTGACGCAGCGGGCGCGAAGTGCCCTGATTGGGTCTGGCGTCACGCCAGGCCTCGCTCGATAGGCTGCTGCAGTTGCCGCAGAGCAGCCAATAGGCGCGCAAGCTGTCTCGCCTATGTCTGCATTGCTGCTGCAACGCGTTTTGCATTATTACAAAATTAAGGATAATTTTTGGCTTCAATATCTCGCGGAAAAGGATTTTCCCCTAGCGTAAGATATCTTACGCAGTACTCGTTCCCTCTTCTAGAGAGAACCGAGGTTACGTTAGTAACCGAGTACGTTTTATTCATATTTTTAAATTAGCTATTATTTTATTTTATTTTTGCTGTTAACTTTAGTTGAGTTAATTTTTTAGTAATTCCGTTATGTGCTTTTGTCATTTTATTCATTATTCGTCATGATATTTAGGTTTAATTTATTTTAATTCAGTTTTAATTTCAGTGATTTTCTGTTAATTATTTTAGTGCCTCAGCTTAAACTTTATTTCAGCTTATTGCAAAAAGCAACATTTCAAATTTTCATTACCTTAGTTTTTCAACTAATATTTATATAATTTGTATTACAATTAACATATATGTTTTTATTAGATTTAGTTTTGCAGCTCTTTTCCATTGTGACCATGTCTGTAAAGCTCCACACACACACACACACACACACACACACACACACACACACACACACACACACATATGGGTCCATATTTTTTACAGTCTATGCATGCGTCGCGTCTGAATGCGTTGTTGTTTTTGGAGCTCTATCGATTTGATTTATAATTCTTGATTTTTCTCGCTGCCTGCTGTGAGTGTGTTTGCTTCGGAGCTGTAAGCTCCGTCTTAGCCTCGTATTTCCTTGTTTTGAACCATCATTTACTACAATTTCTAGTTGTTTATATTACTACTAAATACAGCTTACCCAACCATGACGCACAACACGCTAGTAATTCGCTAGCCTGTTAACGCGCCACCCTTGCGCTCAGCTATTTTTATTTATTTATTTTCGTTCGCGCCTTTGAGTTCATAAAAGCTCAGGTGAATAAGAAACACTCAACAAACACGGTGAGTAATGTCTTGTCCTGTCATTATCATGCGTTGCGTCTGAATGCGTTGTTGTTTTTGGAGCTCTATCGATTTGATTTATAATTCTTGATTTTTCTCTTTAAACTCGCTTACAACGAACATTTTCTACTTTTCCTCACTGAGAAGCACTACTGCTCAAACCTCATTGTTACAACGCGGACTGTTGAGCAGACGCGTCTCAAGCCTATTAGTGATCCAACGCTGCATACTCTTAAAGGTTACGTCCGTGGATCACGGCTGAACGCGTCTTCTCCACACTCACTTATAAACAAACACTTTTTTTTCGCCTATCGTGCGTCTACTCTACACC
This sequence comes from Leuciscus leuciscus, assembly GCF_965113295.1. Lineage (NCBI taxonomy): Eukaryota > Metazoa > Chordata > Actinopteri > Cypriniformes > Leuciscidae > Leuciscus > Leuciscus leuciscus. Next base: position 38,579,498 of record NC_138738.1, on the reverse strand, counting down.
CCTACCACTAAAAAACCTCATAGTTACAACGCGGACTGTTGAGCAGACGCGTCTCAAGCCTATTAGTGATCCAACGCTGCATACTCTTAAAGGTTACGTCCGTGGATCACGGCTGAACGCGTCTTCTCCACACTCATTTACAAACAAACTTATAATATAAATTAGTATTAATATTGATAGCATCACTGGTAGCTTCGTTGCTAACTCACTGTCCATCTGTTAAAATGGCGAATATATCAGATGTAAGTAGTCTACCGCTTGGTGCAGGTGAGGACACATTTGAGCTTCACGCACTGCAGTCTGAGCTGGAAGCTGTTGAGAAACAGATCCACAACCTTTTATTGAGACAGGCCGAGCTGAGAGACCGGTGTTTGGCTCTTGAAACATCACGCGCCGATGCACACAAATCAGTGTTTAACGTTACTAACCCGCTGACTCCGACCGCGTCTACTCCGTGCGTTCCTCAGCATCGGTCGCAATCAGCCATGGTCTCGTTCACTCCGGCTCCAACACGCCACCACGAAGCCTGGGTGGTTCCGCAGCGGAAGACGCGAGTCAGGTTTAGACCAAGACTTTCTCCGACCCTCCCGGTTTTCGAGTTATCCACACAAAACCGCTTCTCCCCTCTACGCGAAACAGAACGCGATGCTGTGATCATCGGCGATTCCATCGTTCGGCACGTACACGCTACGTTAGGTAAAAGTAAGGTGCAAAGTCACTGCTTCCCTGGTGCTCGTGTTTCTGAAATCGCTGCTCGCGTTCCCGAGATCCTGAACGGTGACGAGCGCGTCGGAACTGTGGTCCTGCACGCGGGAGTGAACGACATCAGGCTGCGCCAGACGGAGATTCTGAAGAAAGACTTCAGGAATCTAATCGATACGGTACGCAGCACATCGCCTGAAACAACGATCATTGTGTCAGGACCGCTTCCCACGTACCGACTAGGGCATGAAAAGTTCAGCAGATTATTTGCGCTAAATGAATGGTTAATGTCATGGTGCAATGAGCAGAAACTGCTCTTTGTAAATAATTGGAATCTGTTTTGGGAGCATCCTAGGCTTTTCCGTGCTGATGGCTTACACCCAAGCAGATTCGGAGCGGATCTTCTGTCAGATAACATCTCCAAAATGTTAAATACCCTTTGACTAGTAACCAAAAGTCAAAATCATAGTCTCTGCTGCACCAATTCAACTGATATAAATACTAGTGTAGAACATTGCATAGAAACCGTGTCTATTCCTCGTTTAGTGAGATCAAATAATAAATCTAATGCAGGATCTAGGAAAAATCTAATTGTTATTAAAACAGAAAATGTTGCTATTAGTAAACAAAAACTATTTCTAAAGCTAGGTCTTCTAAACATTAGATCACTCACACCTAAGGCAGTTATTGTAAATGAAATAGTCACAGATAATAGCTTCGATGTACTTTGCCTTACTGAAACCTGGCTTAAACCAAATGATTATTTCGGTATTAATGAGTCTACTCCTCCTGGATACTGTTATAAGCATAAGCCCCGTCTGATTGGCCGTGGCGGAGGTGTTGCAACCATTTATAAAGATATTCTAAATGTTACTCAGAAAACGGGTTATAAGTTTATTTCATTTGAAGTACTTGTACTAAATGTTACGCTCTTAGATGTTAGAAAAACATCCCTATTATCTCTAGCCTTGGCTACCGTATATAGACCGCCAGGGCCTTACGCTGATTTCCTAAAAGAGTTTGCAGATTTTCTCTCAGACCTATTAGTCAATGTCGATAAAGCATTAATTGTTGGAGATTTTAACATACACGTAGATAATCCAAATGATGCGTTAGGAGCTGCGTTTACAGATTTATTAAATTCATTTGGGGTCAAGCAAAACGTCACCGGACCAACTCATCGTCTTAATCATACACTCGATTTAATTATATCACATGGAACCGATCCGACCGATATAGATATCATTCCACAAAGTGATGAAGTCACTGATCACTACATGGTAACTTGCATATTACGTACTGCTGTAATATGTCATGCGGCGTCGCGTTATCAACCAGGCAGAACAATCCTCCCATCCACCATAGATAATTTCTCAAATTGCTTATCTAATCTGTCTCAGCTGCTGCCTGAACCCAAACAAACAGATGAACTAGAAGAACTAACTAGCACTATGAGCACCATTCTCTCTAGAACATTGGATGTGGTTGCACCTATTAAATTAAAAAAGGTCAGAGAGAAAAATAAAGCACCATGGTATAACAATACTACGCATGTTTTAAAGAGAGAAACGCGTATTTTAGAGCGTAAATGGAAACAAACTAATTTAGAGGTCTTTAGAATCGCGTGGAAAGACAGTATGTCACGTTATAAAAAGGCCCTAAAAGCTGCCAGGGCTGAGCACCTCCGCAAACTAATAGAAAACAACCAAAACAATCCAAGGTTTCTATTTAACACCGTGGCTAGACTAACACATAAACAGACGTCACCCGAACAAAATATCCCGTTACAGTTCAGTAGTAATGATTTCATGAACTTCTTCACTGAGAAAATAGAAAGCATCAGAACCACAATTATAAACGTTCAATCTTCAATCGCGCCTTATAATTCAGCTTCAATTATCACCCCGAAAGAACAATTACAGTGCTTTACAACTATAGAACAAAAAGAGTTAAATAAACTTATCACTTCATCTAAAACAACAACATGTTTATTAGATCCTATACCAACTAAACTACTGAAAGAAGTGTTACCTGTAGTGGAAGAGCCTCTCCTCAATATTATTAACTCATCTTTATCTTTAGGTCATGTTCCAAGAACATTTAAACTGGCAGTTATAAAACCTCTCATTAAGAAACCACAATTAGATCATAATAATCTAGCAAATTATAGACCCATTTCAAATCTTCCATTTATGTCTAAAATATTAGAAAAAGTGGTGTCCGCTCAACTGGGCTCTTTCTTGCAACAAAATGAGATCTATGAAAAGTTTCAGTCTGGATTCAGACCGCATCATAGCACTGAAACTGCGCTCGTTAAAATCACAAATGATTTACTTTTAGCTTCTGACCAAGGCTGTATCTCAATACTAGTTTTACTTGATCTTAGTGCTGCGTTCGATACTATAGATCATACATTACTCTTAGATCGACTACAAAATTATACTGGTGTTCAAGGACAAGCACTAAGCTGGTTCAAATCATACCTATCTGACCGCTACCATTTTGTCTATTTAAATGGAGAAAAATCGATCATAACTCCAGTAAACTATGGAGTGCCGCAGGGATCTGTATTAGGCCCTCTGTTATTTTCAATATATATGATGCCACTTGGAAATATTATAAGGAAACATGGAATTAGTTTCCATTGTTATGCTGATGACACTCAAATATATATTTCATCACGGCCGGATGAAAACGCAAAATTTTCCAAATTGACAGAGTGTGTTAAAGATATGAAAGATTGGATGACCCGTAATTTTCTTTTATTAAATCCAGACAAGACAGAGGTAATACTTATCGGTTCAAAAAACCGCCCACAAAACCTCGCACAATACAACTTTAACATCATAGGATGTCCTGTTACTTTATCCTCTACAGTAAAAGACCTGGGTGTCATACTCGATTGCAACCTGTCTTTTGAAAATCATATTTCATATGTTACAAAAACAGCATTTTTCCACCTTAGAAACATTGCTAAGCTACGTAATATGCTATCAGTTTCTGATGCAGAAAAGTTAGTTCATGCATTCATGACCTCGAGACTGGATTACTGTAATGCTTTACTAGCTGGTTGTCCTGCATCCTCAATAAACAAGCTACAGTTAGTCCAAAATGCCGCCGCTAGAGTTCTTACTAGATCAAGAAAATATGATCATATAACACCGATTTTATCATCACTGCATTGGTTACCTATAAAGCTCCGTATTAATTACAAGGTATTGCTACTGACCTATAAAGCCCTAAACGGCTTAGCTCCAGTCTATTTAACGGATCTTTTATCACCCTATAATCCATCGCGCTCTTTAAGATCACTAAATTCAAGGCTTTTGGTCATACCTAGGATATCCAGAACCACCAAAGGAGGGAGAGCATTCTCACATTTGGCTCCAAAACTCTGGAATAGTCTTCCTGATACTGTTCGTTGCTCAGACTCGCTCTCCCAGTTTAAAACTAGATTAAAGTCGCATCTCTTCAGCCAGGCATTCTTATAATCCTACAGTTCAAACTACAATCCGGCCTCTAGCTCATAAATGCCAGAGGAGAACTGGCCCCCGACTGAGCCTGGGTTCTCCCAAGGTTTTTTTTTCTCCATTAGGTCACCTGATGGAGTTTTAGGACACCATTAGGTCACTTGATGAAGTTTTTCGGTTCCTTGCCACTGTTGTCTTTGGCTTGCTCAGTTGGGGATATTTTGGGGATATTTAATTTAATTTTATCAATCAATAAATTCCTCTTGAAACAAACTTTGTTGTATTATTTTAATTTAATACTGTGAAGCTGCTTTGATACAATCTGTATTGTGAAAAGCGCTATACAAATAAACTTGACTTGACTTGACTTGACACACACACTGCATGGGAAGTTCACCTTTTATTTCTAAACTAGTTCCTGTGGCCATCCGAGGTTCTACAGCCATATATGAACTGATTGTGACCCAGCAACATGGTAGTTATATAAAAATGGGAAAACTAATTTTATTAGTTTAATGTTTATATTAATATTAATTGATTAATATAAAATGAATACATATTGATATTTAAAAAATAATACATTCAATACTAATTAATTTTGTGGGGCATGAAATCAAATATGTTGAAGCAGTGTCACAGTGAATAAAAAGTCACATCAGACAATATTCATGAAAAAATGCAGTTCATTTAAAATGGAATTAAAATGCAATTTGCAATTAAGAATTAACAATATTACACAATATTAATATTAATACTAACATATTAAACACACATTTAATCATGTAAAATCTGATGAGATGCACAAACATTTGATAATTTAGATTTCAGAAGTTCGCAAAAAGTGATGATTCCTCACTCAAGTCTATTGAAAAATTGTCGTCTCAGTGGCCTAAAACAAAAAAGCTGTGTCCTTCTTTTGCTCAGTTTTTGCAATTCATGTCCTAAAATATTCACACTAGATTTCAAAGGGTGAATTTATTCAACATTGGTGTGCATAATCTGCATGGCCTTGCCAATACGACAAACTTTGGCTGAATAGAATTTGAATAATGTGTCCGGAGCTGTTTTTAAATGAGTCGACCTTGTTTATGTGTGAGTTTGGTGTGAAGGTGGGAGACTCCACGGGGAACAGCCAACTGCCACATTACCAAACCCCTCCGGTCCCGAAACACAACACTTCCCTGACGTTAAAGCTTAATCACACACTCTTCGCTGTTTCTTTACACCTTTATCTGCTTCTGTTTACCCCCTGCCAGCTGTGTGGGGCAAGTTTAAGGCAGTTTGCTTTATGCATCGTCTTTTTTCTGCAATTACAGCAGTTGCATTTATAACGACTCAGAATGACTAAGGAGTTGCATCCCTGTATTTGAATGTCACGCAGTGTAAGACAAGGGACTGTGTTTGATAAATGCGAGCACAGCAAGCCTTTTCTCAAGTTTGTTGTCTTTTTTTTTTTTTACAATCTTCCTGATGTCTTGTCAGCAGGGTGAGTGAAAAATATGCTTGACTATGCTTTTTTCAGCTGGATTTCTCTGCTATTTCTAGCTCACGTCTCTGTAGAGCAGATTATCAGTGGATTAGATGAAACTGACTGAGACTGCAGAAGGATTTCTCCCCCATATGTTGGATGAATGCATGTGAATATTTGTCTGTTTGTCAGTGATCAAGAAAACCCTAACCCTTGTTTCACAGGTACTCTATCCGCCTGGCCTGCTCGTCTGCACTCTTTTAGCATCCGCAGAAGAAAAAGAGAGAGCGTCTATCTGATAAAACTGATTGACAGCATGGAATCGAACTGGCTGTAAAAAAAAATCCAGGAGAAATAAATCAGTGCAAAGTGGATCAGGAACAGATAAAGGATGGAGGAAGAGAAGGACTGTACAAAAAGTGTTTTAGAACAAGTATGATGATGAACTGATGCTGTCATGTGCATTTAGTGCAATTAAAGGGATAGTTCACACAAAAAATATGACAATTCTGTCATCATTTACTCACACTCAAGTTGTTCCAAACCTGTGAGTTTCTGTCTTCTGTTGAACACAAAAGAAGATATTTTGAAGAATGTCAACAACCAAACAGTTGAAAAATACTATGGAAGTCAATGGGGACCAATCAACTGTCTGGTTACAAATATTCTTCAAAATATCTTTTGTGTCTAGAAAGACATTACTAGTGAACTATCCCTTTAATTTTTTTATTGTTTGTTAAAAATGTTTAGAAATATTATTTCCCTGGAAAGCATGACATAAATACTAATCAAGCTAGGATTTTTGCACTAATAATATGATAACGGTCAACTTTCAGCCGACTAATCTCATGTGCATATCGCCAAGGCTAATTTTAGTCTGCGGTTTCATCAGAAAGCCCCAACTGTGTGTGTAGCCCAAGTCATAATCCAGAGTAAAGCCTCATTAAAAGCCATGCTTCCCATAAGTCTGTGGTGTTCACTCACAGAGATCAGCTAATCTGACAGCAGAGGTGCTGACTGTCATGCCTGCATTATTCCAGAGACACGGTGTTGATATGAGTTCCCGAATCCTGTCAGTCTCTCTCTCTCTCTACCTCTCAGCACCAGCGCTCCGAGAAGAATCCAACCATTCAATTATTCCTGGAGTCGAGCCATTCTGCACGGGGACCGCGTGTGTGTGTGTGAGTGTGTGTGTGAGGCCTGAACGACACGGAGACATTGGCCTCGTCTCTGCGATCAGAGAGTATTACTGTGCAGCGGTGCAGGATAGTATTAACTCGACACGTGTTCTCTCTCACAGTCATCAGCTCACACACTGAAATGGAGAAATGCGTGTCTTATCAAACGCTCCTGTCAGTCGCAGAGATGTCAGCAGATGTGAAAGTGATGTATGTGTGTGTCGTGCTCGGCGAGGAGCAGTAAATAAAACACTAGAACATGACTGTGTCACGCCAGCGAGAGCGTTCGAAAGAGACTCTACCGTAGATAGATCTCTGTGTGTGTGTGTGTGTGTGTGTGTGTGTGTGTGTGTGTACCAGGCGGCGCCAGTGCCCGATGTTGCATTGCTGCTGTGGCCTTTAACTGAAACAGAGGGGCAGTTCAGCAAAACCCAATGCCTGAAACAATAAAGAAAGGAAAAATCACAAATGAAATCCCTTTAATATCTCGATTATTTCTCTTTGACAGCAATGACATTACAATCAATGTGAAACGGCATTCGCAATTCATTACTTCTTTCAAATTCACATGCAGCATTTCCAAGGGAAACAGGATATTCAATGAGAAAAATGTAGGAAGAGAGAATAACTTCCCCTCACTCTTGCAGCATCTCTTCTATGATGACGAGGGCGGGGCAACCTGTCACTCGCATGAGATCCACCAATAGAAAACCTCAACCATCCAATCGATTAGCCACAGACAAAACAAGCCCCGCCCACATTTGTTCTTGTTCGAGAAGCGTTTCACTCGGATATACGTCACAATGGACCACTTGCACTGATCTTCGTGACACACTTCCGTTTGGAAATAGTACGTTTACTTTCAATATACTGTGGTCAGTGAGTCCGCATTAAGGTTTTGGGAATTTTTTTATTGACAGGAAAAGGGATGTTCTGATGTTTACTGTGTGTAGAATTTTCAAAACTCATCGGAACATGAAGTTTTAATCCAACCCAAGCCGATCTGAGAAAGCTGCGGCTGTTAAAAATACGCCATTATTTCACAATATGGTGTCAGTGTTCGTCTAAACTAGTGACGCGACGCTGAAGTGTATAGAACAGATGAATACCATCACTAGGAACCACAAGCATTTATTTATTTGGATTAAATATTTTAAACATTCTGTGTCATTTTTCAATGTCAATCTTTTTACTATTTACATGTTTATGCCCAAAATGCTTAATTAATATTCAAAGTAGTTGACTGTCATTCTCCTCTACACTGTGTGCGTTACTGTTTAAAGGGTTAGTTCACCCAAAAATGAAAATTCTGTCAGTAATTAGATTTCGATGTAGATGAAGATTTGATTTTTTTTTTAACCAACCATACTTATTTGAACCAGAATACACAGACATTGAACTACAAGAGATGGAAGATGCTGCAACACAACCGCAGTCTGCTTCTGAAAGACAGAGCATTGGACAGCTGATGGTGTAAATGTAATCAGTGCCAAGCGATGCCTACTGAGGCCATCCTTAAAAATATTTTGGTTTGCCGTAACAGCCAAAAAAAAAAAAAAAAAGGGGTCGGTTGGTCGGTCTATATATAGCCTATATTCTTTCGCAAGTTAACGCAAGTTTACAACCGGCAAGTCGTTTTTTTATCAACTTAAAAACCAAAGGGGACTTTTTTAGTCCAAAAGGGTAAAAAAATTATTAATTGGGTCGGTCCTAAATTGACAGGGTCGGTCGGGTTATGGCTAACAAGACTATTTTTAAGGATGGCCTGAACAGGAGAGCGTGTGCTGCATCGATTGGGACATACAGTTACATACATTACGAATACAGTTTTACAAAAGCAAAATAATATAATATTTGATGATTGATCGAAAATCGTATCTCTCCCCCCACATGCTCACCTGCAAGACGCTCCGACATTAAATTTCTCTGTAGGCTACTGTAGGCTTTTTGTAGAAAGCCTTTCTTTAAAGTGAATTTCGTTTTGTATTAATTGTAGCATGCAGGCAATATAATGAGGACATGGAGGCGCCCTTAAATGAACCAAAACTCTACATTGAATCTTTAAAAAAAAAGAAGAAAGAATATAGGCTATATATAGACCGACCAACCGACCCCTTTTTTTTTTTTTTTTTTTTTTTTTTTTTTTGGCTGTTACGGCAAACCAAAATATTTTTAAGGATGGCCTCAGTAGGCATCGCTTGGCACTGATTACATTTACACCATCAGCTGTCCAATGCTCTCTGTCTTTCAGAAGCAGACTGCGGTTGTGTTGCAGCATCTTCCATCTCTTGTAGTTCAATGTCTGTGTATTCTGGTTCAAATAAGTATGGTTGGTTAAAAAAAAAATCTAATCTTCATCTACATCGAAATCTGCGGACATATTTACGAATACAGTTTTACATACAGCGCGCGTCTTCAGCTGCTTGTAAACAGACCGTTTTGCGCTCCCGGCAATGTCGGGACGTCATCTTGTACAGTAGATGGCGATAATACTCCTAAGGAGTGAGCAGCCAGTAACAAGTAGTAGTAGAAGAAGAACGCCGTAATCTCAGTTCTCGCGCATGCGTCGTGGCGCTCCCGTGAACTCTCGTCAGAGGCCCACATTGAAGAACACTAATAGTTGAATAAAGTCGTTATTTTTGTTGTTTTTTCGCACAAAAAGTATTGTCGTCGCATGATAAACTTAATGTAGAGCCACTGTAGTCACTTGGACTATTTCAACATTTTCTTCACTGACTTTCTGGGCCGGCGAGTTTCGGTCCCTCTGGAAGCCTATGGAGGAGTGAGATAGCTATCAGATTTAATCAAAAATATCTTAATTTGTGATCCGAAGATGAACGAAAGTCTTACATGATTGGAACAACATGAGGGTGAGTAATTACTGACAGAATTTTCATTTTTGGGTGAACTAACCCTTTAAGATTGATTAAATAGCTTATAGCCTATAGCCTATATTTAACATCATTACAGGCACCTCGCGAGCATTCATTCATTCAACTATATTAAAAGACTGGAATAAAGCACCAACGCACAAGCAATAATTTTTATTAGTCAAATTCATTTAAAAATGTAAACTCAACAGGTATGAAATATCAGTAAGAGAAAAACACTGTTAATGAGAAGACAAGCATATAGAACTCCACCAGATTAGTGGATAAATATATTTAGCCTATTTATAATTCAGAATGCACAGTTGGAAAGAAAATATATTTATAGGAACATTTCAGCAGGCTCAAGATAATTAATACAGAGATCATTATTCATTGTTTTAATCAATTGGCAGCCATAAAACGTAGTAATGATCTGCATTCTCATGGATGTAGATGCGCTGAACGCTCTAACCGGAAGTAGTATCCAAGTAGAGCGCAGAAGTAGTTGTGCAAGAAGTCCATAGGGAAGAAAAGACGAGCAACTTCTGTTTAAGGTTCTCCAAAAAGGAGTTTCAAAGTGGAAAGTGTCTCAAGCTGTGCTCAGATTTTCCAAGAAACTATAGTAAGTATTCCAAGACCAAATGATCTGAGCTGCTACCCAGCGAACATTTGGCTGTTTAATGACCGATGACAAGACGTCCCTCCGTCACGTCCCGTAATGGTTGAAAAATAGTTCCAAAATGAAAGTTGAACTTGGACCTCTATGACGTTATCCGATTTATGCCGTCCTATGGCGACTACTTTAGGCCAGGGACACGATGTTGCCGTCGGACCAATGTTTGCTGGGTATTCACATTCATTTATAGCTTAACTAGTTTAAAGAAGCATCTTAAACAAAGTTGTATCAGATTAAGTGTGTTATGAATAAAAAAATTTAAAAAATGTCTGGGAGCTTTCCCAAAACAGCACAAAATATAATGTATGATTGTGGTATAGCTGTTGGGAAGAGAGTTTGATTGAGCAGATCAAGTTAAATAAGCGTGAAAAATCTCTGGATCTGACCTATATATGATCAGTGATATGATGGAGCCTGAGGAAAAGGGAATGGGGCAAATTTAAATCCCTGACCTTTCTGATGTCCACTCGATTTCCAGAGCGGCCCAAACTACTGTTCCATCGCACATGAGCAGAGAGAGAATTTATCCATCACATCACATCAGTCTCATTTGGACATTTGGTTCACACAAAAATGGTCAAACTTGGAAAACTTACTTTGTAAATTAAACTAAATAATGTTTTATTTCACTTAACAAAAGTCTTGACAGTTAGTCTTTGTCTATAATAATAGACTTAATTTAAAGTCCCCCTGTTGTCAATAATTGTATCCCTTAAAACTCATCTTTGATCACCAAAATGACGTATTTAAACGTTTTTTTCTTGAAAAAAATGTCTTCATGCTCTACACCCTTGCCTCATTTAGAATATGCGGTTCTATGAATATGCAAATGAGCCCCGCCTCCACTCACTCACTCAGCTCAGAGATCCACTCGTTGACGATCACACGTTGATCTGATTGGTTACATGGTAGTTCGTGATGACAGAAACACCAGCGATTTCAAAGCGTGTTTTTGAGACTGTCTTTGGTTCACTGCAGTTTTAAGGAGAAAATACTCAGCAATGGTGTCGACTTATGAATTTGTCAACACATGGTTTGTCTTAAAGCATATTCAATTTTTTTTTTTTTTAAACCCTACATAGACCACATTAAAAGCTTGATTTTCACCACAGGGGACTTTAATGAAAACAGACTGTTTATGATTACTTTCAAGTTGAAATCGTGTATAATGCATAACAGTAACTGTAAAATATGTACTTTACGTATGGGAGTGGCATATGTTGATTTCAATAGGGTCATTGGGCTGGTTTTGGACTGTTTTTGATTGGCCTTTGGCCTGATTTTGTCCAGACCTGGCAACCCTGAACAGAAGTCACGGAGTAGCCCGAACCATAATATATGGCATGATATTTTCGTGTGGTTATCTTTGTGGGGACCAAATAAAAACGCACTAATGAAAATCTAAAAGTGTTTAGGGGTAGGAAATAGAAAATATCATTAGCTCAGTCAATGGGGTTTGTGTATGTGTGTGTGCACCGGTAATGAGACGATCTCTCACTCCACCACCAGCTCCACTGTTAAACATTAAGTGTGTGTGCCCGAGGACAGACCATGCGACTGAGAATGCAGCCCACCTAACTAGCTCAGCCTGAAGACATTGCTGTGTGTTTGTGTGTGTCAGTGGCACAGGTTTGAAAGATTCATGCCAACTAGAGTTGAGAAATCTCACTGTGCCCCATCGATCGACAGCAGAAACAGGAATGCAGATGCTGAATAACATTTAAATGAGATGCAAAAGGAAACATTCTGTTTTTGGCTCTAAGTTCTGATTGGATGAGATCATTTTGAAGAATAATCAATATGCACACACCTGTGAACACACATCAGTTAAATTCTATATCAATACACCAAGTTGCTATGAGCCATTAACCACAGTTTACAGAAGTATATTACTTAGCTGAATTTATTTATTTATTTATTTGATCATTTCTTAAAGTCAGTGGCGCGTTGCGCATGTTATTCATATGCTATTTTAATACACCACAATTTGAAAGCCACTCTGCATCATACCTTTTATTATTAATAAAATCTTTCTCTGTTATATTCCAAATATTGCTATAAAATATTGCTTTACAAACAAAGGTAAACTATGGCTAAGTAGGTCAGGTTTCATTAGTAAACTGGATAAACCTGCACTACTTCGTAAAATAATTGTTTATTTGGACACTGATCTACTAAATATTTCATATAAATTATTTATTGAACAGTTTTACACGGCTCTTTGGAATACTTTATTCTGATTGGTTAATCAACCATCCCGAGATCTTAAATTTCCTAACTTTTGCTGACATCCATGGCAACATTCGTAAGAGTTACTGAAAATGCCGCCAAACGGTTGCCAAATTAGTTTCGACTGTTATGCCGATGATACTCAGTTATATATTTCATCACGACCAGATAAAATCCCTAAATTATCCAATTTGACAGAGTGTGTTTAAGATGTAAAATATTGGATGACCAGCAATTTTCTCTTAAATTCGGATAAGACTGAGGTATTACTTATTGGACCAAAAACCAATACACTGAATCCAATTTTTACTCTAAATTTTAATGTTGACTAAAGCTGCTTTGAAATGATATGTATTGTGAAAAGCGCTATACAAATAAATGTGAACTGAATTGAATTGTTGTGGACGCTAATATAGTTATCGCTATAGTTATCGTTTTTGGTGTGAACGGGCCATAAACCAGGTTAGTTTCTATATCTGTGCAGTGAAGTTGATAAACTTTGTGAGTTTAATCAATCATCTGAAGAATGGCAGATTTCAGTCTGGTGGCTAATTTCGGCACAAATTAACGTGCGAAACAGGAGGAATTTCTCCCTACAGCATTTGGTGCACAGTATCAAGCTGTTCACATCTGCACACACACACACACACATGCTAAAGTAGAAGTCTCGCATGGCCTCAGGGGGGTTGAGTCGCATTCTGTCCATCCTTACCTCTCTCGCTTTCGCTCTCCTCTCTTCGGGGACTTCTCCTGTTAGTTTAGCGTTTTTCTGCGAGAGGCGCGTCTGCTTCTCCATATGTGCCCTGTTTGAGAGAGAGCTGAACTACACTCCATGTCACACAAGAAGTTGCTGAATTATTAAGATCTCCAGATTTTCTGTGTACTACACATCTTTGATCCATCTGTTGGAAAGACGCTCATAGCTGCTGAAGTGTACCGTACCTTTCCTCTGGCTCGCAAGCTGTCGTGGATCAAGTTTGGAAGACGAAAACTCATGTTGTCGAGATCTAGAAGTTTGACATGCTAGCATTATACTCCCTCGTTGACCGTCTACGGGTGTTTATTCAACTCTATGGCCCAGTGGATTTTTTTAAGAAACTAAAATAAACTCCTTAAAACACTTTTCACACTATCAATGGTTTGTTTAATTATGCTTCAAGTTTGAATTCTTTTCTTTTTGTCAGATTTTTGACATTCTTTCTTATGGGAAGCTTTATGAGGTAATATTATAAGATAGTTTCAGCTCAAATCAATATTATATGTCCACGTATTTTGAATCTATTTAATATACATCAGACGTTACCATCTTGTCTATTTAAAAGGAGTGCCACAAGGCTCTGTGTTAGGCCCACTGTTATTTATGGAAATATAACTTTATTAGGGGTAAATTGTTGGTTGTGAAGAAAATTATGCTTGTTTAGTTTGTGTAAACATTTATATAAAACATTTATAATTATTAAAATTGTTTATTTTACTTTTAGTTTAGATTATCATAATTTGTGAAGAAATTCATATTTTTATGACAAATTTTGATATTTTGAGTTTGAAAGTCTGGGACAGGGTAGAGCAAGCAATACAATCCAAACATAAAAGGCAAGGCAAGAAAAAGTTTACAAGATTTATTGTCACGTTCAGTTAAAGTCTATAATTTGTTTTAAAATTACCCTCTACCCTCAGACATAAAAGTCCAAGAAACACCCACATTCAAGCTCAAAGCTTATTATTGAATGGTAGTTCACCACAAGCAGGAATCGTGGTTATAGATTGTGCAGCACAGCATGAACTCTCAATCGTTAACATCACGGGAGAGGGAGTTACAGATATTCACTGTGAAGCAACAAGCAGAAGATGTTTGCAGCAGTAGGTCTGGCTGTGTGAGTGTCAGAAGTCGTTCATCTCACCCGCAGTCATCACACCATCTCAACAGGAGCAGCAGTGTGTGATTTGGCTTATTTTATGAGATGGGAGAACTCGTTCTGATGGCAAACCGCGAATGAAGATAATCATCTCTCAAATTGAGTGAACGCATGTTAGACTCAATAAGAACTGTGATATTTTAGGGTGGGCTAAAGATTTCTGGGTTTCTTTCCACCAGACAACATGAAGATCCCCACTGTTTAATCGCTTTATCCACAAATGATCTGAATTATAAAGAGGGTGAAAAGGCAGGCAGGCTGAGAGATTTATTTGACAAAAAAAAAAGTGCTACAAAAAAGTATAGGGTTACTATTTACTGCTGCCAAAGAATATCTGATTTTTTTAAATACTTTTATCCAGCAAGTACACATTAAATTGGTCAAAACTGACAGTAAAGTATTTACATTTTAAATAAATGCTGTTCTTTTGAACTTTCTATTCATCAAAGAATTCTGAAAAAAATGTGTCACGGTTTCCACAAAAGTATGAAGCAACTTTTCTCAACATTGATAATCATCAGAAATGTTTCTTGAGCAGCAAATCATCATATTAGAATGATTTCCGAAGGATCATGTGACTCTGAAGACTGGAGTAATGATGCTGGTAATAATATTTCACAATATTACTGTTTTTACTTGATCAAATAAATCAAGCCCTGACAAATCCCACAATTTTATTGTCTAAAATATATCATAATAAATAAATAAATAAATACAAATT
The DNA here is from genome assembly GCF_965113295.1 of Leuciscus leuciscus. NCBI lineage: Eukaryota > Metazoa > Chordata > Actinopteri > Cypriniformes > Leuciscidae > Leuciscus > Leuciscus leuciscus. Next base: position 38,564,268 of record NC_138738.1, on the reverse strand, counting down.
TATCATGGCGAGGATTCTATTCACAAGTGCAATTAAATGATATAAATACAATTATATTGCAATTAAGTGCAATTATATAAATACAAATTTTCACCCCCGCTCAAACCTCTTTAACGATCTCCATCTTTATAACATCTCCATATGAATTTCTTTCTTTCTCTGAATCTATGACCATGAAACCTGTCACTGATGCTCACAGATCTTCATCCAGAAGGCGGAGAGGGTTTAAGTGTGTCGGGTATAAAAATAGCAGCCCATTAACAGTAATTTAATCACATCTTATATAGGGGCCACTCAATGGCTTCTCCATGAGTGTATAAGGGACAGTGGATCACAATAGCATAATGGGCTATATTAAATCTATTATTATCATTAGGTGTCATTCTGTTATCTCCTGTGCATTTCATTTAATTGCACCTGTGAATAGAATCCTCGCCATGATAAATATGAAGATCTGACTTATTGTCTAAGGAATAGGGTTTTTATTTGCTTCCTTGCATTTACCCGATGCAAGTAACAAAGTAACTCTCAAATGATTGAATATTGTCTATTTTTAATATCTGACTGAGTAGAGAAATGTAGCAAAATGGCAAAAGTCTGAAATGATCTCTTTATACGTGTGTCTTCTTTTCAGTCTGATGTCGTCTTTTAATCTTACTGGTGTCTGTTGTGTCGTCTCAGTCCTATTGCCTTGATGACCTTTGCTCTTGACATTTGCATGATTCACATGTGTAGAGTGACGGGCGGCCCGAGGGCCAGGCGAGCCTTTAGAGAGAGACTCCACTATTCACTGCGCTTGAGTTTCAAATGCATTGTTTTTGTGCATTCTACATGAATTCTATTCAATACGCTACATCCCAAAGTATGATTTTGTTTATTATAAAATGTTCCAGTATTTACAGCCAGAATTATTCAGGCAGTCGGTACGTTTCTGCATGGCATAAATAATAGAAATCATTTTAAAGAAACTGCAGGCTGTTCTACATGTATGAGGCTGTGGCCAAGCTCGGTTCCTCTTTATAAATAATAGATAAATAGAGTGTATGAGAAGAGCAGAAAGCAGTGAACTAGTGTGAGATTGTGAGAAGAGGGCTGGTAGAAGAGATGAGGGCCGAAATCAAAGCTAAATGTGTGTTTGTGACAGTATAGTGTGTTAACATGCATTTGTGTGTGTGTGTGCATTTGCATTTGAGTGCTTTCGCATGGCTTTGTGTCTTTGAATAAATGAGAAAGGAAGACGCAGAGAGCGACAGAAATGAGACTTCAAAAGCAAAGACTGGATTCTATAAGCATCACTAAAGTTCTTTTTCTCAACTCGACTTCTCATTCTCACAGTTCTCGGTTTGTTTTTTTTGCTGCAGCTCTTGACTAGCTGGCCGCTGACATGAATATTTCTGCTAGATCTTGTAGCATCGTGTACATGTGATCAATGCCGTGCAGCACAAAGCCTCTCCTTGACAGAATATAGCATGGTGACCACAGCCCCTGCTAAAATGATCAATTACATTTATAAAAAGTGCAGAATGTGTTGTTTAGGGGTTCTGAGACCCTCGTGCATGTAAGTGATTCAAATTAAAGGCATACAATGATTGTAGCAAATTGCAATGACACCAGTTCTCATTTTTTTAGTAGTGCCTAATACTAAATTACCAGTTTTACTGTAGTAACTAATATGACAGCAAGCATGCATTTATTTAGGTGCTTTTTATTTTTTGCATTTAGCATTATTTATACAGTATATACAGTATATATACTTTTATTCAAGGATGCATTAAATGGATCAAAAGTGACAGTAAAGAGATTTATAATGGTAAATATTTCGATTTCAAATAAATCGTTTTTCTTTTTAACTTACTATTCATCAAAGAATCTTGAAAAAATGCATCACAGTCTCCACAAAAATATTAAGCAGCGCAACTTTTTTCAACATTGATAATAATCAGAAATGTTTCTTGCAGCAAATTCAAATTAAATCAGCAGCAAAAATCTTTTATAAATTTGAATGATTTCTGAAGGATCATGTGACACTGAAGTGGAGTAATGATGCTGAAAATTCAGCTTTGATCACAAGAATAAATGATATTTTAACAATATATTCAACATAGAAAACAGTTATTTTAAATTGAAATAATATTTCACAATATTACTGTTTTTTGTTTACTCAAATAAATGTAGACTTGCCTTGGTGAGCAAAAGAGATTTTCCAAAATATTTTCCAAAATCTTACCGACCCAAACTATATAATTATTGTTTCTGCCAAAAAAAATTAAAATACTTTTAAAATCACTCACTCTAACACTTCTTAAGGCCAAACACTAATGAGGATCTCTATGAACTCCTGCAATTCCCATGAATTCCCACCAGCAAGGCTACAGTAACGCTCTGCTCCGAGACAAAGGAACGGCTCTATGGGAACAGCAGACAAGACGGATGCCTGTCAGCACACACACACACACACACACACACACATGGTTCCCTCGGCCATTGTGTAATATCCTGGAGCGAGTCCTTCAGGGCCTATTGACCCCTGCAGACGCGGTAAATCTGCGTGCTGACGGGACGGCAGGGAAAGAGCCGGCAAAAGCCTGTTTTAGAGGCCCGGATTATTCTGTTATTGTGCTGCAGAACTGCGGAGATTCGTCAGGACACCCTCAGGGCTCTGGTTTAACCGCCGCCATTTAGTCAGTGTCCAGTTGTTAACTCTAAGGGGGCTGAAATAGTTACGAGAATATAAAACTTGATGGTCCCCCTTAGAGGAGACAAAGAAGCTCGTCCGGCGCAGGATTAATGGCTTTGTGTTTCTCCTGCAGTTTATATGACTACGGCTTTCTCTTCTTCTCTTCGGAGATCCTCACAAGCTGTCATAAAGAGGAGTCTCCCCACCGGAGAGAGAGTGAAGAGTGTTTTTATACTGCAAAGTCGTGACATTAAGTTTAATGGGGTGAAACGGGTGTTTATAGTGGCGCGGCTTCACACAAACGCTCTTTGTGTGCAGATTAAGAAGAAGCTCGCGAAACATGTGAAGAGATTTTGTTATAGAGACCGTTCAGTGTTTTGCTCGCCAAACAGAAGTGCTAATAAACCATATTGCTGGTGCTGAGGAGCCATATTGTATTCTAAGTTTCCCGGTCGCAACTCCGACTTCCAAATTAAAATAAAAGTTCCTATACTGGGAGAAATGGATGCACCCTGTATTCTCCAGCTAGAAGTAGTAAAAGTTTGTTTGTTTGTAACCAACAATAGCAATTAGCTGTGTTCAGGTTGTTCCATGCTAATGTGCTAATGTTGGCGAGGGGTGTT
>NC_138738.1:38438468-38550968 GCF_965113295.1 Leuciscus leuciscus | reverse complement strand
TGATCTCACCTGAAAACAACGCTATGCAGGTTTTTGAACAACACGAATGTGATGTGAAAATATTGACAGAATATTTTTGTTTTAGGTGAACTCACCCTTAACCCTTTGTATGCTGAATGCTCATAAATCTTTAATCTCTCTCGAGGAGGGCACACACACACGCTCACATCTATTTACAAACGCAGATCGCTGTGACCGTTTATGTTTCAATGGAGACATGAGAGATGTTCATTATTACCAATGGGCTTGATGGAGTTATTGCTTTCAGGACGTGACATTTCCAGAATCCTTAACTAAATTGCACTGCATTTGTTATTTCCCTAATGCCCTTCAAACAATGTTTGGGGATTCAATTCTATGGCTGGAATATTGGATGTGTTATTGGTTAAACTGATGGCTCACTAGATTAGTTCAGTGCTGGTTTCACCCATTTATCAGCGGTAATGACCAGCCTCGCTGTTTCACAACACAACTTTCATCATTAATGACAAGCTGGGATTGTTTGTACTGCATCCCTGCCGTCATGTGTTACAGTCACTGCGTGTTTGCATGTGTGTGTGTGTGTGTGTGTTCGTCTGCTGTGTGTGAGTGTTGCAGTCAGGATTGATTCATCTCTGCGGTGCTGAAATGGCATTTTATTGGCCCTGACCTCTTATGAAATATTGTTATCAGCTGTACATGAGTCGCCATAAGACATTAGAATGGCACATTATGACAACATTCCTTCTGAACATGCAAATCGGCCCTCACACACTCGCACAAAGAGCTCATGAATTAATCAAATGTTAGTCTTTTTTATCCAACACGGTCTAATCAACTTCTTTCTGACACTTTGTAGTTCAGAAGTTATTATGGTTGATTTCCAATATCAAAACAGACTTCTCAGGTGTTCTCAATATAGGGGTTTTAAATGATCATATAGAACTTAGGAAGATTTATTTAAAAAAAAAAACTTATGTAATGGATAGTTCACAGCCAAAACATTAAGTCAAAGTAGTGTTATTACCATTAATGAAAACTGAAACCATTAAAAAACATGAACACAATAACTGTTTTCTATGTGAATATATTGTAAAAATGAAATTTATTCCCGTTATCAAAGCTGAATTAACATCATTACTTCAGTTTTCAGTGTCACATGATCATACTAATCATTTGCTGCTCAAGAAACATTTATGATTATTATCAATGTTGAAAACAGTCGAGCTGCTTCATATTTTTGTGGAAACTGTGATGCATGTTTTTCAAGATTGAATAGAAATTTCAAAAGAGCAGCATTTTATTTGAAAAATGATAAATGTCTTTACTGTCACTTTTGATCAAATTTATCAATGCGTCATTATGAAAAAAGGTATTTTGGTGAAAAGCTGAACTATTTGACAAAGGTTAATTAGATTCTGGTTAAAACATTTGCTGATATGGTTTGTTCAATCTGAAAGAAGCTCTTAGAAGTTCAACAGTGAAAACAAACAGATTTGTCTTCTGAATCTCTGCAGCTGAAAGATGTCACACCTGAAATGATGTTTTCCTTCATGTATCCTACAATAAAAATGCTGGTTAAATCTCTTGCAGTTACCCACGCATCTTCATTACATGCTTGAGATATTATAGAGCAGATATTTATTCATCTCCATCTTTTCATTCAGCAATAACTCATGAAGATGTCTTCCGTACTAATGGCGCTCTGTTTTCCTGAGCATCTTCACACCAACCTCTCCCTCAAATAAAAAACAGCTTCTCATGAAAAACGAGCACCTTCCATCCGCGGCTTTTTGTGTTTAAATATATCAAGGAGATCCAAATTAATTCTCCACTGGAGGGTCTTGGATAAATCTGCCCATTTACTTGATCACCTTGAAAGTGCAGGGGCAAACGTGAAAATATATGAATGCAATAATGCATCTCGCATTCTGCGTTCGTAATGCATTTACATATTAAAATGATCTGCAGCCGCAAGCTGTAATTTCTTGTTGGACGCACACAGACACAGATTATGTGTTGAAAAAGCATATTAGTTTTGCTTTTGGATTTTAATTTATTCTGCCTTCCAGCCTGGTTCAGACTAACACAACAACCCTTCCCCCAAACACATCACCCACAGTGGCCAAATATTTCACAGCTCTCCTGCGGCCGTCAGTATTCCTCCTTCTTGCTTTCCAGAGGGAGATGAGTCCTTCTGCCCTGCATTTCTTTAGTTCATGCACTAAAAATTCTAGTATTTAAAAAACAGATAGATGTTGATACTTTAATTGTATTGGCATATTTAAGACTTCGATGAATTGCGGTCAGGTAACACTAAAATAAAAGCCCAGATTTAACACTCTCTCCTTTTAAAGTCAGCATGAAACAGAAGTTGCACTAGTGTTTTCTTCTCTATTGTGACGTATATCCGAGTGAAACGCTTCTGGAAGAAGAACAAAAGTGGGCGGAGCTTGATTTTGTCTGTGAGGAATTGATTGGATGGTTGTGGTTTGCTATTGGTGGATCTCATGTGAGTGACAGGTTGCCCCGCCCTCATCATCAGACAAGACACATGAATTTAAAAATAATAATGATGATGTGCACCGATAAATACTGCAATATTCTATTAAAAAAACAAGAATTGTCATGGGATCTTTAAGAGCACGTGTCTCTATGCTTAGATCCAATGAAGACCGTCTAACACAAGGTTTAATAGATAAATCCAAATAGACAGCCAACATGTGAAACAATATTGGACACCGAACAGAACAAATGAGGATCTTAAATACACAGTGATGATTAACTAAAAGACGAACAGCTGTGATGAGTGTTAGTGTCCATGGTGACTGATGAGTGGCGGGAAACTAGAACAAAGGAACACATGTGATGAACGAAAACAAACAGAAGGTCCAAGAAAACTGTGTGACGGTGTTGGAGTGAGTTCATGAATGTGTATCAGGAGCAGAGTTGTGTGTGTTTTTGCATAAAAATTTGTTCAGTTAAGCTTTTAAAAAATAAACCAATCTTTAATAAAGTTACTCTGAAATGTGTTAGTTCTACTCTCTAACCAGACATGTTAGCGTCCCAGACGTTCCTCTTCTGTTATTATATTTTTACGTTTCATTCATGCATTTAGGAGACTTTTCTCATGACTTTTTTCTCTTTTAAACTATATATTTTTCATTATAATGACTGAATTCGCTTGCAGCTATTTTAGTTTTTAGTGTTTTAAATACCTTTTTCTTAACAAAGTAGTATAGATTTATAATTAATTGGTTTGTGTTATTGGCCATAACATTAAAGGTTCACTGAAGTGCCTTGAAACTCGCAGCATTATTCAATGTGTTGATGTAATATCCACTGAAACAGGAGGACAGGGCGGGACACATCAAACAGCTCCTCCCCTTTTTTAAAATAACCAATAGCGTTTAGTTTATATCACCGCTCGGCCAGAGCCACTGAGCTCGAGTCGTTAAAGCCACAGTTTCCTCCTAATCTCAAACAGTTTCTCCTCCATATCACTTTAAAATATAGTATTCTGTGCAGAATTCAGTCGGGTCCGATACGTTTTCTGGTCTGTGGCGACTCGATCATACGATCCGCTCTGTGTGTCGTGTCTCTGGGCCGGAGCTGCGGCGGTTCGTGTGACACTAACGTGAAACCAGACTTTATTCGCCCCAATGGAAAGCATATTTATACTGTCTGAATTGTTCCCATAGTGCACTATGTGCCATTCACCATGTAGAAAATAATAAATGTGTGAACAAGTGACCGATTTGTGACCGAAGTGACCGAACACAGATTCAGCGTCTATTTATATTGTAGGGGGCGGCATAGATATCATATAATAAAGGCTAGATGTCTCGTCCGCGCTGCTGGCCAATGGAGGTCGACGTCTGCACACAGCGGCCATCTTGCCACAGGGAGCTCGCTCACTCGTAACATTGTGTTAATGGTGCATGTACTTTTTAAATAACCATAACTTGCTCAATTTTCTACCGATTTTCAAACGGTTTGGTTTGTTATAAACGTCAGAGATGTAGTTATGACACTGCATACTTATCAATAAATATAATATTATATATTTAAACATGTTCAAGCATCCAGAATTATAGCCACGTTAATAAAGTTTGTAAGAAACCAAACCGTTTGTAAATCCGTCAAGATTTCAGCGAGATAAGAGGATTTGTGTTCGTGCTGATCACTCAACCTTACTTCAGATACCACAGAGCTCGCCAGAAAGCTTCCCTGTGACAAGATGGCCGCCGGTGATGCCGTTCGAGACTCCGCCGTAAGACAGCTAGCCTTATATGGATATATATGGGGGGCGGAGCTTCAGCTTCTAGAGATCATTTGATTGGACTGAAAATCTGATGAGAAGCTGAAGTGCAGAGTGATGTCATCAAAATCACTGATCCATATTGGCGGGAGTGAGAGACTGTAAGTTTTGAATGCTTATATATTCTAAATGCAAATGTTGTCATTGTTTTGAAGCACACTAGCTTATAGATAACCATAATGCTAACATATTCATACTAAAAATGATTTCATGGGGACTTTAAGATAATTATGGGCCACAATATTAATACCCTATTTTTTAAATCACTCTCAATTGTTCTTGAGTTACACTAGAGACCGCAATGGCAAATGGAGAGGTTTCTAATGAGATAAAGACGTCAGTAATCTCACGTGTGTCTCCTCCTTCTGAAAACATCCCAACAATGTCTCAAACTGTTCTCAATATGAGCATGTCTCATCATATTCTCCCCAAATCAGATGATCTGAGCTGCTCTCCACATTCATTTTATAGCTCTATACTCCTACAGTATGACAAATATTGGCTATTTTTATTTCCCCAAAGGAATTTTAGGAGAAAACTCTGAAACAAAGTAGAAAGCAAATCTCCTGAGATATGAAACAGCAACTTCAGAGCAAAGAGATCTTTCTCTGATTTTTTCTTTTTCTTGTTGAGAGCGTCACCGCCTCGATCGTGATCATTGTTCTAAATGTATTTTCCTACTGTGGTCGTTTAGTCCCCAAATGGCCACACAGGTGTGAGTCATGCAAATATTACCCAGGCACTACTGGGACGGGTCTATATCGGCGTGTTTATTTAGTTGCTGACTATACGAGAGAGAATCTGCAAGCGCGGTTATGTTTAGGAGAAATGATTACAGATGTACACACACACACACACACACACACGAGTCTCGAGCGCATGTTCACATCACAAACGTGAAGCCGAGGCCCAGGTGTATTGGAAGCAAGCTGTTCTCCCAGCCCAAACACACACTCCCAGCATGCCGAGCTGTCAGCCAGGAATCTCTCATAATGAAGGCTAAAATATTTTATTCAGATTTATTAATTTGAAAATGAAGCGTGCCTGTCGGCAGAGGGACAGCTCTTCTCAATCTGTCATCTGTGAGCCGCACGCCGGTGACACCACCATACATTTGTCTTGTCGTATCTGACAGTCGGATTCTCCCGGGCGCTTCTCCGCCAGGGATCACCCAGGGATTTTTTGAGCGGAATAAAACACATTCCGACAAGGAACAGCCTCTTTATTAATGCAAATTAGGCCTGAAAAAACGCCGGCACCAGGCACTTGGCTTTAGACACCTGATTGTGTGTGTGTGTGTGTGTGTGTGTGTGTGTGTGTGTGTGTGTGTGTGTGTGTTAATAAAAGCAGTGAGTGAGTGACTGTGGGGTTGAGACTCCCACACAGATCTGCCAGTCTCCGCTGTGACAGACCCCAGAGCTACGGGGGGCTTATCTCACCACAGCCGCCCACTGGGACGCAACACTCGCTGGTTTGACTGCTGTAAATTGGGTGGCCGGAAACAAACACTGGCATGAATGTTGCATTCATTTGTTTAAGGGTTGATTTTTGTTTTTCAAGAACAGCAGCCTTTTAATGAGACTTCTTGTTCATTGTTGTCTCAGTCTAGATGACACCTCTTCAACATTTTTGACTGTATAACTTGCTGCAGTTTAAACAGTAAAGCATGGCACTAGCAACGCCAAGGTCATCATGGGTTCGATTCCCAGGAAAGCAAGAACTGATTAAAACGTGCCTTGAATGCAATGTGAAGCGATTTGGATGAAAGCATCTGCTAAATGCATAAATGTAAATCAAATTATTTAGTATTAATTTCATATTTTGTTAATATTATTATGCATTTGTTTTATCTATTTTTAATCATTTTAATTGATAATATAAACATTGCATATTTAATTCTGAAGTCCTAATTGCATTTTTAATTCAGTTTTTTTTATTGTCTGTTTTTATTTATTGTGACACCACTTCAAAAAAATGTGTGTTTAATATGTTAGTATTAATATTAATATTGTCTAACATTGTTCATTCTTAATTGCAAATTGTATTTTAATTCCATTTTAAATGAATTGCATTTTTTCATGAATATTGTCTGATGTGACTTTTTATTCACTGTGACACTGCTTCAACATATTTGACTTCATGCCCCACAAAATTAATTAGTATTAAATGTATTTTTTTATATCAATATGTATTCATTTTATATTAATCAATTAATATTAATATAAACATTAAAATAATAAAATTATTTTCAATTTTTAATTACAAATTGCATTTTAATTCCCATTTTTATATAACTACCATGTTGCTGGGTCACAATCAGTTCATATATGGCTGTAGAACCTCAGATGGCCACAGGAACTAGTTTAGAAATAAAAGGTGAACTTCCCATGCAGTGTGTGTGTGTGTGTGTGTGTGTGTGTGTGTGTGTGTGTGTGTGTGTGTGTGTGTGTGTGTGTGTGTGTGTGTGTGTGTGTGTGTGTGTGTGTGTGTGTGTGTGTGTGTGTGTGTGTGTGTGTGTGTGTGTGTGTGTGTGTGTGTGTGTGTGTGTGTGTGTGACGTGGCTGTGTGTTAACCAAAGGGCAGGCCTCTGTGTGGTTGAGTGCAGTGGAGTTGTTGCTTTCTTTCGCCGAGTGTCCTTTGACATTTATCTCTCCTCACCTGCTCCGTGATGAAGATTCAGAGTGACATCTCTCTCTCTCTCTCTCTCTCTCTCTCTCTCTCTCTCTCTGCTAAATTGTCCCACTTTTCTTCTCCTCTGCCCCCTTTTAGCCACTCTGTCTCTCTTGTGTTTCAACTAATGTTCTTACTGTCTGTTTTTACCTTTTCTTATCTGCCCATCTGTTCAACATATATATATTTTAATTTTTAAATTTTACTTTCATATACCTTGAGTTTTGCATAAAATGTAAATAAATAAATTAAATTTCACAATGTGTTGTCAGTGTGTAAGATATGAAGTCTGTCTAACTGTGCCAGTAACAGAAACATTATGCATTTAAATACTTATAATTCATGCCATGGGGGTATAAATGTATTTATGCAACAGTTAGTTGCGGTTTTACGGACATCAGTCTGTGTTTGCGTGTGTATTTTTAAGTGACTCTTTATGCAAGTTACATTATTACACCAGTAGGTGGCGACAAGTGACTGTCTTTATGAGTGAATCATTAAATGATTCACTGAAACGATTCGTTCAAAACACGGATTCATTCAGAAACAAAATAAGTGATTACTTGCATACTCTCTTGAGTAGGTACTTAATTTGAAAAAGTAATTACTTCACGACTGCTAAAAAAAGTATGTTCTATATCGTTTGAGTGTGTGGTATGAATGTAATCTGGACGTACTACATTGGCTATGTTGTCATTATCATGTGACCTACCAGTGTCAGTTGTGTTGCTTCACTGTCATTCACAAATCCTCTCCTGTGGCCTCATGGGATAGTAAAGTGTCCATCATATGCACACTTCAGAATCTCACTGGAAGTAGAAGCTCATCCGGGGACTTTTTGCCTACTCTTTTACAGTATGAGTACTGTGAATTAGGACATACTTCTTTTGTCACATATTGTTTTTTGCATACTATATAGTAAGGCAGTATGTGAATTAGGATGCAGTCTCTTTATTTATAAGTGAGTCATTGAATCATTCACCCAACTAATTCAATCAAAATCCCTTAATTAATTTAGGAATGAAACAATTACAGTCACAGAATCATTCATTCAAGCATTTTGTAAAAAAAGAAAAAAAAAGAAAAATCATTCAGGAATGAAACACAAGCATGATATTGCTTATGTATGTATCAATGCCATTTATAAATTAACAATAAATATTATTTAATGATTTCAACCTACAATGTTGTTGAAAACAAGTTTGTTTGTTATAAAATCACAAAATCATGCACCTTTTAAGATATTTAAAGTTGCATGCATGCAATTAAACATACGGGCCACTTATAACTCATTCAACAATGAAAAGTATTACTTAAAAAAAAGGTTATTTTACCCAGTATAAAAAAAAAAATAAAATAAAAAAAACATGTCTTACTATTTTAGCAATGTCAAACTCCAGTTCAAACGCCAGGTATCATTTCAATTAAAAACTTCAAATAAAAAAATTCAATTAAAAAAAAAGTCTTTTAGACATATATTCAGTCCTTACTTTTGGTGTAATATGGAAAAGATGGTTCAGCTGCGTCTGCAATCTCTATGACACAGCTGTGGAGGACTGAGCTTTCAACTTTTTTCCAGTTCCAGCTTTGACCTGCATTAGTTCATTAAACCTTAATTCAAAGAAATGTTCATCTAGTAGAGAGAGAGAGAGAGAGAGAGAGAGAGAGAGAGAGAGAGAGAGAGAGAGTTTCACCTTCCTTGTTTCTGCACTCCTTCAGCCATCCTGCTCGTCCTGACTCTTTATAAACGGCCTTTAAAAGCCTTTTTTATGTTGTTGTTTTTCCCTCATACAGTAAATGGAGTCATAATTTAATCTTTTAATGCATGTTAATGTGTTGTTTAACCTTCTCTCCACAATCAAGTGTCTCTGAAAGGTTATCCTTGAACATGGACCAGTTCAGACGCCGCTTACTGTAGTAACGGTCTGTGAGAATCATCACAGGTGTAACTGAACTGTACAGAGAGCAAGCAATGCTTTTTATTGTGTTGTTTTTACTCATGATCGTTTTCTGTCACCCTTTAGATTGAAAACAGTTTAATGTTATTCCATAACTGAATTGTAGACACAAGTAGTCCAGGAGTTGAAGTCCATAGATGTATACTTCATTTATCTCACTCTATCCATGAGCTGTGAAAACAATACCTCTCTGAACACACAAGTGCATAAGCGCATGTATGGAGCGTCTGAGTGAATTTTCTGAAGTACTTACAACTCTCAGAGGACACTTCTCCACTCTAGGACTTTTCATTTGTATCCTTGGCAGCTTAGTGTGTGTGTGTGTGTGTGTGTGTGTGTGTGTGTGTGTGTGTGTGTGTGTGTGTGTGTGTGTGTGTGTGTGTGTGTGTGTGTGTGTGTGTGTGTGTGTGTGTGTGTGTGTGTGTGTGTGAGAGAGAGAGAGAGAGAGAGAGAGAGAGAGAGAGAGAGAGAGCTGCAGAACATCAACATCATGAGTTCATTAGATTGTGAGATTGTTATAGGGTCAAAGGTCAAAGGCAGTTCAGGCACATTTTATGGCACTGGACAACAGATCCACCACTGAGTTGACATGGCATGTTTTTAAAATGTGTGTTTTTTTGTGTGTGTGTAATATATATACATACATATATATATATATATATATATATATATATATATATATATATATATATATATATATACATATATATATATATATATATATATATATATATATATTTCACTTAAATGACAATTAATAGGTAATTTTCATTGCCATTTAAGTGAAATTATTGAACTTAAATATACAAGCTTGATAAAAATTTCAGATGGCACTTTTTTTTGCATCTGAAAAAAAACCCCTGAACTCTTCATATATATATATATATACACGTGTGTGTGTGTGTGTGTGTGTGTGTGTGTGTGTGTGTGTGTGTGTGTGTGTGTGTGTGTGTGTGTGTGTGTGTGTGTGTGTGTGTTTGAACTCACCTGTAGGTGAAGAGGAGAAGAGGAGGACAGGAGTTCAGATGACACTCTAACATGTAAGGACGTGCAGCTGATGGAGACCGGACTGAGAGTCTGTGTGAGTCTGTATGAGTCTGTTTGAGTCTCTGTGAGTCTGTGTGAGTCTGTGTGAGTCTCTGTGAGTCTGTGTGAATCTGTGTGAGTGTTTGTGAGTCTCTGTGAGTCTGTGTGAGTCTGTGTGAGTCTCTGTGAGTCTCTGTGAGTCTGTGTGAGTGTTTCTGAGTGAGTCTGTGTGAGTCTGTGTGAGTCTCTGTGAAGCCTGGAACACACTAAGCCGACGGTCGGCCATTGGGCAGTTTTTGTGCGTCACCCAACTGAATTTTCTCAGTGTGTTCTGCACTGTCGGCTGAAATTGGTCCTCGTCAGCTTTTTTTCGGCCGATTCGACATGCTGAATTGGCGTCGGGCCGTCTGTGAAAGAGGGAACTCTGATTGGCTGTTCAGCTTAGTGAACGAGTCCGTGCACGAGAATAATAGCAAAACAGCGAGCAAAGAAGTCAAAACGGCACAGATAGAAGGTTTAGAAGATTTTAATGTACGTCATCTTACCTCATTGTTCCTTGGCGAATATTTCAATATTAACATGAGCAGAGTGGAATAAAGAAAGTGTTTAGCAGGATTGTGTTCAGGTGCAGCTTTTTTTCCCCGACACATGCGACGCGAGGCGACAACACAGTCGGCTTTCATCAGCGCTAGTTCATCGGCGTCGGCTTGGTGTGTTCCAGGCTTAAGTCTCTGTGTGAGTCTCTGTGAGTCTCTGTGAGTTTCATTGATGTGGCTCTGGGCCAGTGATCAGTGTGTTTGCTGTAACACAGCTCCTCTTTGTTCTCCGCTGTATTGATTTCTTCAGGCTCGACTATGGTGGTTGCTCAGAATGTCTCTGAGGTTCATTGATGCCCTGAAACCTGAACGCTCCAAGCGTCCAAGCGCCAGCCGTCCCTCACGAGTCTAGGACTAAAAGCAGTTCATGTTTTTAAGATGTTTGACTCCTTAGATAGCGATTCTGACTCAACCAGACAATCTGTTTATCCGATCAATCACAGACCTGTTTGAAAAGACATTCCAGTTGGTGCCACTAATGTTGAAGAAATTACACACACGTGACACTTCACCTTCAACAAATCAAACTCCTTATCTTATAGAGTTTAATGAGGTTTTGGAATGTATTTGGAACTTAGAGGCCCATGTGGAATAGATCTAATGTTAACTTGCGTTAAAGTCAACATGATACAGAAGTTGTGCTAGTGTTTTCTTCCCTATTATGGCGTATATCCGAGTGAAACGCTTCTGGAACAAGAACAAATGTAGGGTGCCCACATCATCAGAGAAGAGAAGAGATGCTGGAAGAGAGAGGGGAAGTTATTCTGATTCAAGATTACGAGGGACATGACTTTAAAACAATAATAATGTGCACCGATAAATCATTCAAATAAACACTGCAATATTCCACAAAAATAAGAATTCTCAATTTTAAACACACTTTATGACTGGCGTTCTGATTTCTCTGGAAATCAGCGTATCCTTCTGTTGAATTCTTCTGTGTGGGTTTTGTCTGGTCATATAATTAACAAGAATTTAGCTGGATTTAGTTGCATTTTAAAATTCTTACAAAAATTTGTACATTATATCAAGTTCGTCAAAGTTTTCTGCTTTTTGTCTTCAAAACAGTTTACAGTTTTTTTTTATTATCTTAGGAAAATCAAAAAGCAATATAATAATAATTAATAATATAGTTTCATCAGATACAAATTAACACAAAATGTCAGGCAAACACCGCTATGCTACCACTAAGTGTACTTTCTGCATTTTTACATTTTTAAAAAACCTTTAATTACTTCTTTTTTTTTACAACAGATTTTGGAGATTTTGTTAGGTTTTGGTCACTTCTGGGTACAAAATATAGTTAAATAGGTACACAGCTACACACACACACACACACACACACACACACACACACACACACACAACACAAGCGTAATGGGGGTAGGTGTGTGTGTGTTTGTGTACGTGTAACAGCAGATAGTGTGATTGCGGTGTGTGTAGAGTGAGGTTTTAAGTGATTACTGTAAAGCTCTTTCATTGATGAAAAATGTGATATATGATTTGGCATTAATTCATGTCTGTATTGATATGCAGCTGAAAATCCTCCATGCTGTCTTAAGTCGTATGTCAATAGCCGTTCCTGGTTGTTTTTTTATGGTATTAATACTGTAAATTAGGATCTTTTATTTATGGCATTATACAGTATGTGCCCGCAGAATTCGGTAGAGAGATTTACAGATATCGTTCACAAATTTCCACACACCTTCCACATTGTGCGTGTTTGTTTTTATATATTAACATTTGACAATACTTTCAGCTCATTCTAACGCGTTTCATCCAGAATTAGTGCAGAAAACTGTTGGCATTTTAATTATATAGACAGATGATCCAGTGGTTTTCCATATGGAAGCAGGACGAGGAAAGCTTCTTCCCCACGGTGGTGTTGTATTTGACATTGTGATCTGAAATGGACTCTGTTGCTTTTAATAGCTGTGAATGTATGACATAAAATCACATTAGGGTGGCAATATTGAGCCTCATCATAAACACTGAGAGGAAACTATGGCCGCCGCAATCAAACTTTTATATATTGATATTCTGAGAGGTGATTTTACAAAAATTTAAAAGTTCAGTGGTTTCAAACTGGTTTGGTTTGCACCAAAATTGGATGCAAACTAACTATTTTTCTTACTTTAAATTGCAATACTATTTCACAATATTACTGTTTGAACTGCACATTTGATCGAGTAAGGCCTTGATGAAAATAAGCGAAGATACTTCTTTAAAAACATGTTACAGTTTTTCTGAATTGCTAAAACACTAAACCCTATTCTCTGAACCAAATTCTCAACAGCCTAAACCACTTTGTTGAATAAATCACTCTTTCTGTAAAACATGAAACAAGTTCAGGTAGTTAAAACACTGTTTGCAAATCTCATGAACTCTTTTTGCAAAACTCATTCTCACTCGCTAAAACACATTTCGCACTGTGATGCACTTATGTTTCAGAACGCTAAACACAGGCAGGCAAAAGTTAAACACAACTACAACACAGTTCATTTACACACAACGACTCAAAATTGTTCGCACTTCTTTCTGATGATGTGACCAAACCAACTGTACATAATACAAGTCAGTTCAGATACAAAACTGACTCAAAATGTTGCACTGAATGTTGATATCAACAATGTATGGAAACAATAAAAGAGGGAGAGAAGGAAGAGTATGTGTATAAGAGGAAGTAGAGTATGTGTGTAAGAGGAAGAAGAGTATGTGTATAAGAGGAAGAAGAGTATGTGTGTAAGAGGAGGAAGAGTATGTGTGTAAGAGGAGGAAGAGTATGTGTATAAGAGGAAGTAGAGTATGTGTGTAAGAGGAAGTAGAGTACATGTATAAGAGGAAGAAGAGTATGTGTATAAGAGGAAGAAGAGCATGTGTGTAAGAGGAAGAAGAGTATGTGTATAAGAGGAAGTAGAGTATGTGTGTAAGAGGAGGAAGAGTATGTGTATAAGAGGAAGTAGAGTATGTGTGTAAGAGGAAGTAGAGCATGTGTATAAGAGGAAGAAGAGCATGTGTGTAAGAGGAAGAAGAGTATGTGTATAAGAGGAAGAAGAGTATGTGTGTAAGAGGAAGAAGAGTATGTGTGTAAGAGGAAGAAGAGCATGTGTATAAGAGGAAGAAGAGTATGTGTGTAAGAGGAAGAAGAGTATGTGTGTAAGAGGAAGAAGAGTATGTGTGTAAGAGGAAGAAGAGTATGTGTATAAGAGGAAGAAGAGTATGTGTGTAAGAGGAAGTAGAGTATGTGTGTAAGAGGAAGAACAGTATGTGTGTAAGAGGAAGTAGAGTATGTGTATAAGAGGAAGTAGAGTATGTGTGTAAGAGGAAGTAGAATATGTGTGTAAGAGGAAGAAGAGTATGTGTATAAGAGGAAGAAGAGTATGTGTATAAGAGGAAGAAGAGTATGTGTGTAAGAGGAGGAAGAGTATGTGTATAAGAGGAAGAAGAGTATGTGTATAAGAGGAAGAACTGCAAAATTAGTTTACTTTGTTACAATAGACTTTTTTTTTCTGTAACTGCATGCTTTGGATTCTGTGTTCTCCATTTTTTGATGTAGTGTCTAACGAATGATCTGTAGTGTTTATAATATTGACTCGTGTGTGTATGATCTGAGAGCATTGTTTGATTTTGAGCAGATAAAATAGTTTTTGCCAGAAGAGTCGGAGGTTCTCTGAATGTGGTTTGAAAATTTGGTTTTGTGTTTAAGGTTTTGAGAAAGTGAGTGATGGTTTCAAGAAATGTGTTTTAGCGCTTCAGAAAAACTGTAATATTTTTCTTCTTCCTTTATTTTGCTTCATTCTTAGAAATGAAGTTTCCAAAAGGGGTGTTCGCAGCAATGCCAGTTTTGGTTCCCCGAAGACCCTTTCAGTGAACAGTTCTCAAAAGAACCAGTTTTTTTTCTTTGTGTGACATTTATTACATGTTATGAACATTTATAAAATCTAAAGAACCTTTTTCCCACCTTTTGTGCAATGGGAAGATTCCATGGATATTAAAGGTTCTTTGTGGAACATCAATGATATGCCATTCTTTTTAAGAGTGTATCTTTACGATTATATCTGTAGTCGCATTTTATTATCTTTATCATTATTTTGGAGTCGTGACCCACCAGCTGAGAATCACTCATGCATAATTTTACATTATTTGGTTTGCTATTGGCTGATCTCATGTGAGTGACAGGTTGCCCCGCCCTCGTCATCAGAGAAGAGAAGAGATGCTGCAAGAGGAACTTATTCTGATTCAAGATTATGATTAACATGAATTTAAAACAATAATGATGTGCGTCGATAAATACTGCAATATTCCCATAATAAATGAAAAATTTGGAGTTCATGGTGACTTTAACCCATATTTTGAATGTTCCATGTCTGAAAGCTTGTTGGATTGATCTGATGTGTGAATATGCGCTGGTCAGGACCGATGTTTGGACAGTGTGACCGTCTCTCATGCTTCGTAAAGGATCTCTCAGGGATTCCTGTGAGGCTTGTCAGATGGAGAGATGCTCACTACAGAGACGCCACCGCAGTGCACACACTGCTTACCAGGTACAGAACTGTCCTTTTACCCATACAAACAGAGAACAACCAGGGATCTGTCTGCAAAGTCATTCCCGAATACATTCCAAGAAATGCGTGTGTTAGCCAGAGGGAAACGGCTCAGACACGGCTCCGACACGGCTCAGTTTGGAACAGGGAAACTGGCCTGAAGTGTCTTACATTTATTTCTGCTCGGAGATTACTAGATGTTCCCGAATCCCGACTGAGTTAAGCAGGCCTTTCTCAATCATACACACTGGATCCAGTGTGTGTGTGTGTGTGTGTGTGTGTAACCTCCCCCTCTTTCCCTGTGGCAGGAGCAGTAGAGTGGATGCTTCAGACCTGGAAGGCTCTTTTCAGCCTGGTCACACACACACACACACACACACACACACACACACACACACACACACACTGAGGTCCTGCTGCTTGGCTGCGCACCATGGGTCACCGGCTTACATTAGAAAAACCCAACTGAACACAGTCAAGCGCGCTGCTGGAACATACCTGACAAAACACCGCGTTAAAACAGATCGATACACTATATGCTCAAACAAGACGTTTCAATAAAATGCATAAAATCATTTAAGTGGATTTCACCAAATCTTTGCTACTGTTTAATTAAAAGAGGAAATCAGTTTGAAAAATGTAAGGATTCAACATTATTCACTGGGATTTCCTCGACTGAAGTGAAGGATAGAATCATTTGATCGTTAATCCTGAATTAAGCACATTAACCGGGTAATAACTGGAATGAATGAAGGACAAGGTCGATTGTTTTGATTGGGAGTGAAATTTATCTATTCCTTGGCAGCGGGCTGGGAAATGAGATGGAGTCTCAGAGAAAATGGAGGTCTATCACTGGTCAAAGGGGAAAGTGAGACAGACCCTGAATGTCAGACTCTGTGATTTAGCTCATGTTCCACACTTCAGTGTATTCCTCCGTCCTGAACGTCCCTCGTTTTAAAATGTCTGATGTGTTCCTAATACATATGACTGAATAAATGGATAAATGAATGAATGAATGAATGAATGAATGAATGAATGAATGAACAAATGGATGAATGACAAATAAAAAGACATGGCATTTAGATTCTATAAATATATAAATATTAATTTAGTTTGAATTATAATAATATTTTACATATAATAATACATTGTTATAAATAATGCATATGATTATATAATATCATGTTTCATTATAAATAGAATAATATAGTATAATTTGATTTAGTAATCAAAATATAAAAATAATATTCTATTAATATATACATTTATATTACAATATATTGGCACACAATTATTAGTTCACAGTGAATTAGTAAACCAATTAAGTAAACCAACCTAAATAATTATTTTAAAATGTTTTTGTTTGTTATAATTGAATACTATATAAATATAATAAAGTAATTAATATTTTATACAAATTATATATATATACATACATTTTACATTATTTATATATTATTATAATAATACTGCATACTTATTACACAAGACTATTACAAATAATAATTATAATATATTGTAATATACATTAATATGTTAGGATATTATACAGTAGTCTATGTTTGAATTATTAAATTAATATTATTAAACATTGATTTAATTATTTTAATAGCCAGCATTATTTATATTTGCATACTGGTCACACCCCCAAAAATGTGTTATCACAGAAAAGGCCAGACATGTGTGCTATCAGAGATATTAACAAAAAACACATGTGCAGCGGACAAACATGAATATCTGCCTCTCAGAGGGCACGAAGCGCGTTCCCGCGTCTCATCTCCTCTGCCCAATGATTGACGTGCACTGAGAGACATACGGGGGCGGGGCTACACGGTCCCGGCGTCCAATCAAGAGTCGTGGGCGGGGCCTAAAGCATCGCAGAGTCTCTGAGCGCCGAGAGTGCTACAATGTAACAAAAGCAGCGGGATGAAACAGTGAAATAACGCGCGAGTGTATGAAGCGCTGCGTTCTTCACGCGGGACCTGGTTAATAACACACACGCGCTCACACACACACACACTGGTGAGTTTAGTGGTTAAAAGGCTGGTAGTGGCTCGGGCTGTGAGTGACTGAGCTCAGGAGGAGTGTAAGAGAGTATTAGAGGAGTCTCCGACCGGAGAGCGACCGGAGAGCAACCGGAGGACCGGAGCGGGCCGACATGGACGAGCAGCCGCGCCTGATGCACGCTCATGCGGCCGTGGGGATGAGTGGACACCCCGGCCTGTCTCAGCACATCCAGGACAACACCGGAGCCAACGACGGAGACGGGAGAAAGCAGGACATTGGAGACATTTTACAACAGATCATGACCATCACTGACCAGAGTCTGGACGAGGCGCAGGCCAGGTGAGCTGTCACTCATCACATACAAAGATCTGGAATATTCATTTTCACTTTCAACTTTAAGACGCATGTGACACTTGAGTATAAAATAAAATACACTTAAGAAATATTCACTTTATTAATTAAATAATTCCAAAAGCATACCCGTGACAGAAAAAAATAAAAATAATGTATGCACTACATTTATAATTTTTTATAAATAATATATTATTAATTTAAATATATAAATAAAAAATAATATGTGTACAACAGTAAAACAGTTACACACACACACACACACACACACACACACACACACACACACACACACACTAGTTATATAAAACATTATACACATGTTACATATACATTTTGTTTAATAATATATATCCATTATATATATATATATATATATATATATATATATATATTACTTCGCCATCACTTTTAAAGATAAACTTCCAAAAATATTTAATTAACCTAATTTAATTGTAATCATACCTATACTGTCAAATTATCATAACTACCATACAATGCTACAGTTATTGTTGCAACTGTAAACTCTTAATTCATTAATTAATAAGAAATTGTCTAATTTTGTGTTTTGATGTCAGTTGGCATCTAAGCTTCTTTCACTAATCAAGTGGAAAAACAAAAGCAATTCTATTGTAGTGACAATAACTGTGGGATTTTGGTTACCATAGTAAGGGAATATAGGTAATATGTTTGACATCTTTATAATAATTGGCAATTAGCAAATGTTTAGATGTGTATCAGGAGTTATTGACAAGCAGGCGTCCAGAAATGGACTGATAAGACGATTGCTGTTGTCAGTGTGTCCAAACACATGTGGTGTGTAGTGACTGACATCATTTTTCTGACACGCAGTGCTCATTTTTTGTCAATAGAAATGAAAGAGATGCCAAGATAAAATCTGACAGACAGCACCGGTTCTCACCGTGTCCCTTTAGGATGAATATTGTTCAGAACGCAGGGTCTTAATTCATCAAATAGTTTTGAGCATTTTTTCTTTTTGTATATTTTAGTTTAAAAATGGGTATTACAATAAGGTCCCACTAGTTAATGCATTAAATAATATTATCTAACAATGAGCAATACATTTGTTGCAGTCTCTGTTAATCTTTGTGAACGTTATTTATTTTATACAAATTAATCGTTAGTTCATGTAATATCAGGTCTATTAACTAATGTTAACAGATGCAACTTTTGATTTTAATAATGTATTAGTAAATGTTGACATTAACATTAACTTAATATTAATAAATGCTTTAGAAGTATTTTTCATTGGTAGTTCATGTAATATCAGGTCTATTAACTAATGTTAACAGATGCAACTTTTGATTTTAATAATGTATTAGTAAATGTTGACATTAACATTAACTTAATATTAATAAATGCTTTAGAAGTATTTTTCATTGGTAGTTCATGTAATCTCAGGTCTATTAACTAATGTTAACAGATGCAACTTTTGATTTGGATAATGTATTAGTAAATGTTGACATTAATATTAATAAATGCTTTAGAAGTATTGGTAGTTCATGTAAACTAATGTAGTTAACAAATTAAACCTTATTGTAAAGTGTTACCTAAAAATGTAATCGCCCCATAACCACCATAACCATTGCTAAATGAATACATGAATTAATCATAGTGTTTTTGCATATGGATGTGTTCAATAAAAAACATGCTGTTCAATAATTATATCCTTTATAGTATTACAGAGTTGTTACAGTACATACAAAGAGACAAAACCATGAATTATTAACTACTGAAATAATGCTAGTTACTAATGTTATGCATAGGCATAAATATGATAAGCAGAGACTGTAATGAGCTGGCTAATGGTCAATATGTGCTTTTAATTTCACCACGATCACAGTCTTTACTGGCAGAGTGAAATATTGTGTTGTTCAGACGCTTCACCGCGGCCTTGTGTTGTGTTTCAGAAAACATGCGCTGAACTGCCACCGAATGAAGCCGGCGCTCTTCAACGTCCTGTGTGAGATCAAGGAAAAAACAGGCAAGTGATGTTACCTTCAGGAGATCATGCTCGTTCACACGACTGGACATCAGCTGGATCAAATGCTTTGGTATTGGTAGAAACGTGTTTGCACATGTTAGTTGTGTAAATGCTCTCAATAACAGCTGGAAGGAGAAAGTGTTGTGCTGTTCCTCTACAGTGTGCATTGGATGTGGATGTTTCAGAGCGAGGATCTCAGTGGGTAAATGTGGTTTTGTGGCGATCGCAGTGAGGAAATGAAGAAAAACGTTCAGCCTCTTTGAGCTCTCGCTGCTAAATCATCTTTACTGCACCAGTCTTCTTCTTCTTCTGTGTGTGTGTGTGTGTGTGTGTGTGCAGAATTCCAGCTCTGTTTTGGTTAGGAAAGTGCAGGATTCAATTTCCAGCCGCCATAAGTTGTTTAGCTGAAATGTTTATTTAGTTGCGTTTGGCTGAAGCGTCGTGTTTGTGCGTTTTTGGAGGGAAGGCATGTTTAATTTGCCGGCGTCGTCTTGAATGATTAAAACGGTGGATGTAACCGAGGTTTTGCTGGTCTGATCTCTGCGAAGGGTTTGTGCTGGAGAGATATTGAGACACTATCGCTCCGCGGTTTGATGTGGAAACGGTTCCGGCGTGTTTCACAGTCATTAGTGCATGTAATAAAAAGGAGTAGATGAAGGATAAAGCAGATTTGTTCGGCGTTATCTGTGGGACTGCTGTGTTCCAGCTGTGAGCCGTGGGTGGCTCTCGTCGGGGGGGGGTTCTGCCAAGCGTCCGAGAGGAGACTGACACAGTTATGCGTGGAGTTTTACTCCCCGCCGTTTCTTCTTCTGTTTGTTTTTCTTTTTTCGAGTTCACGCAGAGTTCGAGCTCAAAGGGAACGCCGGACGATGTGGACGTATCCCAGAGTGCTCTGCTCCTCTTTGCCCTTTTCCTGCGAAAATATGAAAGGCCAAAACGTGGAGCCTGATCTTGACTTGGCGTGAGCTTCCGAGTGTTTAGATCCGAGGTTCGCTTGTTCTGCGAGAGCGTAAGGAAGTTTCCGTCCCACTTCTGCTGCCTCGGTGAACCCTTTTTTACATCTTTCGGATCATTGCTCAGGTCTGAAAATGTTTTGGATTTTAAAAGTGTACCATCAGTATGAGTTTGTGTTTTGGTCACTCAGTGCTTTAAGTGACAGAAGAAGCTGAACTGCGGTGTACACTGGTTTACTTTATTTGTTTTGAAATCATGCAGGAATCAAAATAACTCTTGAGAATTGTTTATTATGTTTGACATCAGTGGCAAAACTCCACGGGAATGATGTTTGAATCAGTTTAGCACAACGGAGAACCGTAAAACTACTTGATTTATTTTGAAAACTGGGTCAAACTTCTTTTACTAAAATTGCAATTAAATATAATTGCCTCAAATTTAGCTTGTGAGCACATTTGCTAATGATTTGTAAAATTGAAATTTATTTTTGTAGTTTTTTGGCATAATATTAGCGATTAACAAAAAAAGTAAAAGATTGTTTCTTTCCAAACTTATTAGTAATTGCATACTCTTGATTCCATCATATCCTATTATGATAGTGATTATGATAAATGTAGTTGAAGCCTGAGTAGTAGTAATGTCAGCTCTCATAAAAAGGATCACCTTTACTTTATTTTGCATTTGATCATTTATTTATCTTAAAAACACAATTTGTGTACTGTAGCATATTTGCATAATTTGGTGCTTAAAATGCATGATTTGGTTGTTTTATCAAGCTAGTTAAAAAAGATAGATTATTAGATTAAAAGACATGCCTATACTTTCTCCACATCACTGTTTTAATATAAAAGTGTACTGTTAAATACACGTCGTAACTTTTTAAGAAATGCAATTTAGATCTCGAAATGCATTTGTTACATTTTTTATTTTAATTTGTAAACATAAAGTCTCAATATAACAATGAGAGGGACTAAAGATCCGATTGTGTTTGCTACAGTTTACAGTAGTTATAATAGTTGTTTAAAGCTCAAGATCACGTACAGTCCTGTCAGCAGATCGTATGTGTTTTTACAGTTCCCCTCAGTGTGCCGATTGACACCTGCGGGGGGGGGGGGGGGGGGGGGGGCCTGGGTCACGACCCGACCTTTTGACCCCGCTGTGTTTTTACTGGGATATAAGGGAACGGCGGGCGTATGGGGGAATCTAGCATGCAGACTTTATTTTAGTCCACACGTCTGAGACGCTGCCGTATTTTCGAGGCGCTCTTCAATCTTCACTTGCTTTCATTCCACTCATATTTTCTTTCTTGTCTGAGGAATGTGTCTTTGCAAAGACTCAAGTGTGCGTGCAAAAATGTTTGTGCAAATGCGCGTGTGTGTGTGTTTGCATATAGGTGGATTTAGAGTCTTTGTGTATGTCTACACTGTCATCTTTCCATGGTGTGTATTGATGAACACACACTGCACATTTTATTAAAATTTTAGATTAATCAGATTAATAATATTAATACATTTAAAAATGTATTGAATATTGGTGTCTTTTGTAGTATTGTTGTTTTTGCACATAATGTTGATTGCATTTATTTAAGGTGGTTTTAGGTACTTGGTTTGTACACATTTACCATGGTAAAATCGCTGTAATGCAAGTTATGTTGTTTTCCGATCAAACAGGCAAAATAGTACCAAAAATACTTACTTGAACTATTAAACTAATTGCTTTGCTGGCATAGAATGACAGATTTTTAAATGCATGCACTTTAAATGCAGTTTTATTTTAATTTGCGATGAGCTTCAGAAGTAAATGTTCCAGATAGAAATGGAGCGATCCGCTTGTTTACACGCTGATGAAACAATGGCAGAGTGTTGTCCGAGCGTCTGTGATCTTTGAGGCGTGCAGCACAGAATCATGTTGGAAAGGCTCTGGCACCAAATGGCTTTCCAAAAATACACTCTCAAACAATTCCAGCCAGATCCGCTGGCTCACACACACCCGACACCACCACTCAAACTCTCGTTTCATTATTCTTCACAACGATATAACCCAGCCAGCACTTGAAAGGAGCAGTGCAAATATATCTCTTTTCTTCCCCTCTTCGGTTTCATCTCAGTGTCTCTGACACACGGAGAGTCGACTCGATGGAAGAGGAATTCTTGGATCTCTTGGAACTTCAGAACGTTGTCACGGCATCTAATTGCTGAATGTCAGAGTTTGTTCAGTGACACCACCTTGAACCTTCAGCTTTGACAAAGACACAGTATAGCGGTGAGGAGTGCGAGGGTTTGAGCGCCTGTCAGGGATTTTAGTCGTGAGCTTCTGAAAGCTCCAAATGAAGCCCTAATGGAAGCTGTTTATGCTCTCACTGGCTTGTTTGTTGTTGTTGTTTTTACGATATTTGTTTATTCTGTTCAGAATAGGTTTTTCTTTTCTAAGTGAACACAATTTTCTGCTTTGCTTTTATCAAACGCTTTTCACATTTCACGTCACAAAAAATTGGAATAGGTCATTTAGATTACGAGTTAATCTTTTTTTAGAGTCTCAAACTGATATTTTACATTGTGTACAAATTAACTTCAAAAACCCTTGTTTTATTTTGTTTAATGTGTATTTTTTTTGCTGCCTTAAATTAAGTCATTTCAACTTAAATTACATTAAGCTAACTTTAAAAAATGAGTTAAATCTCATATAACTTGTAAAAAAAAGTTAAAAATGGCTTATTTTGATTAGTTAAAGCAATGTTAAAACACACGTGGTTATAACTTATTGATCATATAATTTTTTTTTACAGTGTGTGCGACAGTAATGCATTCCTTTCTTAATAGCTAATATTTGTTGATTAATTATTTTTTAGCTAACATGTATTTTTTTTCTACATGTTTTAAATCAGTAAAATGCTTTGTAAAAAAAAAAAAACAGAAATAAAAAGTTATTGGTTTCAACACTGTAATGATGTTTTTTTACAAGCATCTGCAAGTAAATGATGACGACTGTAAATCTCAATCTTCTAAACATCTGTCAAATCTCACAGATCTTAACTCGCAGAGTCTTCTCTCTCTCTGCGAACCTCAACAAAAGGCTCGTTTTCTTGTGGCATGTGTGTAAGCGGTGTAAGGTTTAGCGCCTGGGGGTTGGGGTGATGTAATGTTGTTTTTTGATGGGTGAGAATGAGGTGAGCAGAGGGCAGGGCAGGAATATTTGACAGTGTTGAAACGAGCCAGATATATGATTACTGCGAGCGCTCAGCACGCCGTTCTCTCTGTCCTGTGGGAAGCTCGACTCCTTACGGCTTCTTAGGCTGAACACACCAGTGCACACAGTACACACTTCCATAGCTCATTACAGACGGAGTAAATCATCTACGGCAGCTCGGTTTCAAACCAGCAGACAGGCGTTCATTTAACACGTTTTAAGAGTGTGTCGCGCCGTTAACAATGACATGCTTGATGTCACAAAATAGATTCAAGAGGATATAAAAACACCTCATTTTGGTGGAATTGTGTGCAGTTTTTCTTCATTTTCTAATACCAAGGCTATACTCAGAATACCTTACTATTTGTACTATTGCTGTGGTACACTATAGCAATTTTTGGTTACACTTTATTTTAAGGTGTACGTGTTACAGTGTAATTATGCATTAGTACTGTGTAATAATACTTAAATACATGTAGGGTTTGGTTTAGTGTTAGCTGCATGTAATTATGCATAATTTATTACAGTAACCACATGTAACGTGTTTCAAGGACACTGTAAAATAAAGTGTAACCCAATTTTCTGTTTGCATAGAAATTGCCAAATTGTGCAGTTTGCGATCTCTAAAATGCGATGCACTCTTTCCGTTTTAATATTTAATATTAGATCATCCATGATTTTTAACATCTCTTTTTTTGACTCGTATTGATCAGACTGCCAAAATGCAAAACAAATGGATTTTTATCCAAGACTTTATTTTGAAGACTTATTTCCAAGACTTTATTTGAAGACTAGATTCCATTTACATGCAAAATGAAGTGTAGAAAACTGCCTTTTTGAATGAATTAATGCCCACTTTTTCACTTTCTACCATGCATTTATTTATAGAGTAGTAGGCAGTAATACAGTCAGTTTAGTTTGAGTGGATGCACATGCTTTGATGTCAACGAGGAAAGTCATGGGACTCTTTTCTGCTTCCTTTTGAAAGTGCATGCACAACGGTTAGTTGCATTTTATTGCTTGCATTCAGCATTGCTTTTCCAGATCTGACCCTTAGGCCTTCGATTCCACATTAACACAAGTGTGCAGCATTTCTGCGGATTCGTGCTTCCCGATAAACCTCTGGTGTTTGAATCTAACAGATCTGGTTTTATGTGGTTTTTCGTGGTTTTGTCAATGTTCTCTGACACACGGCTGGTGGTCTCAGTGCTAATATGTGCTGCTTTGTCTTTCATTCTGTGTTTTTTTATTTTTTAAACATGCTGATACAGCATCTCTGCGGAGCGCGAACAAGCAGGATATGAGAATCACATCTGTTGGAGCGGCTCATCATCCTTCAAGCGGAAACGCTAAAGCCTAATCCAGCACATAATAGAGGCGCACACACACTGACTGGCAGCGCGGCCGGCGTGGCGTTTTTTGAAACGACTCTGCCAGGCTTTTGCAGAAATGAGATTAGGCGAGCATGCAACAGCAGCTACGGAGAGATCTGTCATCGTTTTCTCTCAGTATACACTGGAGCACAATCACATTACCTTATGAATTATGCAAATTGTCAGTGGCCTAATTGAGATGTGTTAATCATATTAAGAGGCTTAATAGCTTGAATTTAACTGTGATGCTATTTGGTAATTAAGCACGACGGCGAGTTTGGGCTGCTGTGATTGAGCTGCTTGTTGAAGATGATGTTGGAGTGTCTGTGCCTGAATTAGAGACATTACACTTGGACTTGGCAATATTCATTCTTTGCTTAATATTAATTTCCTTCTTTTAACATTCTCAAGCTCAAGCTGAGAAGTTTATCTAATGATGAAATAAAATGCATGATGAATAAAACGTTCTATAGCATTGCAAGTGTTTGCACGATTGCATAATTTGATATATTGTATATATTATTTTAGAAGTCCTTGATATAGGCTTGGCGGTTAAGATCTGGTTCAGAGAATATTTTTAGGTCGAATATTAAAAAAATCACTTTTGATTCCATATTTGGAAAGTCTGTTGTATGTTTAAAATAGCTGAAAGAGTCGTTAGCAGAACTATGAAATATGTATGCATATACACTACCTTTCAAATGTTAAGATTTGTTTAAAGAAATTAATATTTTTATTTATCAAGGATGCATTAAATTGATCAAAAGTGACAGTAAAAACATTTAGAATGTAACACAATATATATATATATATATATATATATATATATTTCAAATAGCCTAAAAGCTGCTCTTTTGAACTTTTTTATTAATCAAAGAATCCTATGTATCACGGTTTTCACAAAAAAATGACTGTTTTCAACATTAATAATAATCATAAATGTTTCTTGAGCTGCAAATCATCATATTAGGATGATTTCAGAAGGATCATGTGACTTTGAAGACTGGAGTAATGATGCTGAAAATATAGCTTTCATCACAGAATTAAATGACATTTTAACATATATTCAACATAGAAAACAGTTATTTGAAATTGTAATAATATTTCAAATTTTTACTGTTTTTATTGTATTTTTTATCAAATAAATGCAGCCTTGGTGAGCAGAAGAGATTTATTTATTTTTTTTTACAAAAAGTAAATATCAAATTCATAGTCTACTACTGTAAGTTTTTTATCAATAAATGGTTGCAGACCTAATATTTTCAGTTCCTAATATGATTTATTGGCCAGCCCGCAGAGTCAAACCCATTAGAAAATGTCAGATTTGCGTTGAGCGGCGTAATAAACCCAATGCGCGGCTGGTAAACTGCCTCCGGATCGGTTCTTTTGTCAATAGATGGTATCTTTGCTCAGACGGGCTCTGCTCACTGAGATATGAATGACCGGCTCGCATCACATTAGACGAGATGGCGCTCGCGCGAGACGCTGAGGTGATTTTATCGGGCCGTTTGCTTTGTGTCGCTGCTTCCCAACAGCGCGTCGTAAAGCTGGTAGGTGGAGACACGCTCGGCCCTCCGTTACTGCCAGCTTTCTTGATATGTTACGACTTTAATCAAATCTGAAAATTTGTAATGCGCATTAAAGTGAACGTGAAGTGCCTCTCGCGAGCGCCGTTGCCATACCAACCCCGGAGGAGTCGTGTGTCTTTAATGCGCGGTTGGGAATCTCATTTCTTCCCCCTCTCCGTCACAGAGAGAGAGAGAGAGAGAGAGAGAGAGAGAGAGACTGAGGCCTCTCTGCACATACTGGAAATGACACAAATTAATATACACTACTTAAACTAGACCGAGATTAATGGCTGCCTTTCGCTGCAGTTTAGTCCCACTGTCAGTTGCCGGGTGTTCCTTGGACAAAATCAACATTTATCCCACTTTTGCCCCGGGCTCTCAGGATGCAAGGATCTGAACCCTCATCCAGCTCCTTCATACATCATTCACTCTCTCTCTGCGTACACACCTCTTTCAAGCACTCATAGATTTCCTTTTTTATTTGCATCTGATAGTTAACTAGGTAAAACGCTGCATCTAACGCATTGGTCCCTTGAAAGTGTGTGTTAGTGGGATTGAATATGTTTAGAATCAAGTATATCTGTGTTTTGTGGCAACTGTTCAAAAGTTTGGGGTCTTTTAGATTTTAAAAATGTTCTTAAAGACGTCTCTTCTGCTCGAGGCGGCATTTATTTAACCAAAAATAGAATACACTGCTGTTTTCTATGTGAATATATAGTAAAATGTAATTTATTCCTGTGATCAAGGCTGTATTTTCAGCATCATTACTGATTTGATGCTTATTTCTGATTATTATCAATGTTGAAAACAGTTGTGCTGCTTCATAATCCCCCCCCCCCATTAATTCTCTATTAATAGTTGTTCAAAACAACAGCATTTAAACAGCATTCACATGATTCATTTTGAGTCACAATACAATTACAAAATGATTCTCGACGCCTTTCAGTTTGTCGTCGACAGCATTGGAACGCAAATAAACAGCTGTCAGAATTAGAGATTGTTTGCAAGAGAAAATTCATTGCATTCATGTTTATAACTGGGATCTCTAAGAACCCAAACAGTAATGTAACATTTTTCATGAAAGACATTAAAAGCACTTTATTAAGTTGAAAGTGTGTTGTCAAAGTCATGAAATTTGATATTTAAATGTTAAAAGGTTGTTTTTAAGCCATTAAAATGAGTTTGGACTGGAGTCTCTCAGGTTTCACAAGTTTTACACTGAGGCCGCTTTCTGATTCTGATTAGTTCTTATTGGATTTTGATTGGTGTGCAATGAATGATTTGAAGTCAAGAGAGATTTACAGTGCTGGAAACTGTCTAAATATAACTAAAAAATCTATGAAACAATCAGCACTGCTGTTCAAAAGCCCGGGGTCAGTTAGATTATACAATAAATAAAAGAAATTAATATTTATAAAGTGACAGTAATGACATTTATAATGTTACAAAAATGTATATTTCAAATAAATGCTGCCCTGTTGAACTTTCTATTCATCGAAGAATCCATAAAAAAAAATCCATAAAAATATGACTTTTTTCAACATTGATAATAATAAGAAATGTTTCTTGAGCATCAAATCATCATATTAGAATGATTTCTGAAGGATCATGTGACACTGAAGACTGGAGTAATGATGCTGAAAATACAGCTTTGATCACAGGAATAAATTACATTTTACAATATATTCACATAGAAAACAGTTCTTCTAAATTGCAATAATATTGCTGTATTTTTGATCAAATGAATGCAGCCTTGGTGAGCAGAAGAGAGTTTTCAAAAACATAAATAAAACTTACCAACCCGAAAGGTTTGTACAGTAGTGTATACAATCTAGTTGACCTCACTAAATGACTAAATGGTTTGTTAAAAGACTAGTAAAGCATTGTGACCCATCCTTTGTTGCAAGGTTGCACTGCAACTGTGGTGTTATAAACTGATCCAGAAATCATTGTTCCTGTGTGCTTCCCCACTGAGATATCTCTCTCTCTCTCTCTCTCTCTCTCTCTCTCTCTCTCTCTCTCTCTCTCTCCTCCTGTATGGATTGTCTGGCTATGCAAATCGCTCATAATTAGACATGCTAATATATGGCAGTAATAAGCCACAGTCTGTCGTTATGTCTGCCAGTCTCTCCATTGTGTCCAGCGAAAAATGTGTCTTTAAAATAACACTTCCCACAGCCCTCTGTCATTCCCTCTGTCATTCCCACAGACGTGACACATAGCTTGCATAAAACGATTCTCAATAATTGCATCATTTATGCACATTTCACTAATTGTACTGTTTTTTTTGTTGTTGCATTTTTAGACAGTGATTCAAATTAAGCGGATATTTATGGAGAATTTTTTTTCTTTTTTGACATATCGTTGACAATAAATCTACGGACACTTTCACCAATTAGTGCACTAGTTCATTGTGAAAGTGTTTGGTCTCATGTGTCTCTTTCAGCATCTTAAAATAGTCCCCTGGACACAGTGCTCGTGGCACGGAAATGTTTTTTTAAGGAAGCATGTGGAGCTTGTGCCCCCTGAAAGGAAACAAATGTTTGGGAGAAGCAGAGAGCGGCGGTTTTGGCCGGTTTCCCGGTACAGACGCGAGTGCCATCACAGGCTCCGGAAGAATCAAGTTCCTTCTGCACATGCAAGAACCGCTTTCGAGCAGAACCGCATGCAATGCATAGTTGCAACATTTAATGTTGCTTAATGCTGGAGGTCGACCTTCTATGGCCCGTAATCCCATCTCACCTTTCTTACACTCGTGTGATGAAATAATTCCTCCCAGATCCTGCTGTGAAGTGCTTCGGAAAGCAGTAGTCATGCTCAGTTAAATCCTAGGAGTTTTTGGAAAATGGCGTTGTCATTTTCTAGCTAACTCAGCACTTCTGAAGTCCTCATGCAAACCTCTGTGCTGTCAGGGATGTGGAAGATGAATCCGGCGCTTGTCATTTGAGTGGTCAACTAAGGACAGACTTCGTGTTTCGTGAAACTACAGCCTTTGATCAGCAGTTGTGAAATGTGTAAGTCTACTTTCTGTTCAGAGAGATTCCTTCAAAACAGTTTTTAATGTACAAGATGTGCTTGTGTTTTTCTTCTGGAGTCAGTTTAGTTGTGTGACTTGTGTGCGGAGTATTTTCTCTTTATTTCTTTCTTTCTGACTGGTGTCCCAGAATACAGGCATGAGTCATGCGGACTGAGATGAGCACTAACACACACGCTGCTCTTCTCTGCTCCGCCGTGCTTCATTTAGCGCATCCAACACCGCCAGATTCTGCTCAATGACTGATGCCTTTGTGATTTCACTCGCCTAATGTAAATGCAAGACAGATTCATCTACAAAAACTTCCCATTTACTTCCAAGTCTTTTGGAGGGGTTTGTTTGTTGTCAGAGTTCAGTTCATTTGGTCCGTGTGTGAATGTTTCCTGAATGTGTGTCAGTAAAGACCTTAATGTAAACGTGTGACAGTTTCCGAATTGTTCTTATGAGTGATTTATAAATCATCCTTATGCACCAGTTATATTTTCTGTTTTCACTTCAACGCTTTCCCCGTCATTGACTGACATTTCCGGCTCTCCATGTTTTCTCTGTTATACGGTAGGTGGCGCTATTACACATCTTCTGAAAGAGTAGAGAAGCTCCTGATCTAAACACAGGAGAAGAAGAAGCAGAAACAAGCGATCTCAGCAGATGCACATGTAAAATAACGCGATCATCAAACATTTTAACGACATATAAATCAAAACTGTCTATCGTTACTGAATGAAATGATGAACACATGAAGAGGAAACGACTGTGAAGCTTTGAGGTGTTGATGGACTCGATCGACTCTGTGTTCTGATCATCGCTCTGAATCTCTTCCGGACGAAGTCTTTGACAAACACACAATTTTCTCAGTATTTTGTTCAAAATGTTGCTTTTTTATGAAACATAAAAAAAGAAACATTCATTTAAAAAAAAAAAAAGAATGCATGAAGGTGAAAGCAGAGGCTCTTAATTTTAGTTAAAGTTCTACTCATTTTTATTAAGATTTAGTTTATTTAGTTTGTTATTTTCGTTCTTCAATTTAATAAAATTTAAATGAAAACGAATAAACAGAAATGACCACAAAAAAGTTCCCAAAGTTCTCATTTTAATAGTTATTTTATATATAGTCATTAATAATTCATTTCGCTGACGTAATTATCACACAGCAGTTTCAATGTTCTCGTTTAATGATGTAAATGCGTATTTTGATTGCCTATTTATCTCTACATTTCCATAATCAATGTCGTTTTGTTTTATTCCGAGGTATATCAGCGCAAAGAATGTGTACACATATTTTCACGTCCGTTTTTGCATTTATAAATCCAGATTTTTTCCAGATGTTGAAATCCATTGAATTTAGGATCAAATCCGATCATAAATAAGTGTTATAACTGAGGCCCCAGATCCCAGTTTGATTGGTTTGTGTGATCTTTATGGTCCACAGTTGGTAGACTAACAATGTATAATGCATGTTGTTTAATACCCATGTTTAGTCACTGATATTGAATCTTTTGCGTGCAAAATGCATCAGACGCCTTCTGGCGATCCATAGATGTGCTCATGTCTGAGCCTGACAATGAAGAGAAAAGCTCCAGACATTAAAAGTTGGCAATAACTGAGAACATCTGCAGGATTCTTCTGGTTTGCATTTGTAGGAGAACCAGACAGTGTTCTTAATGAAAGTGCCATTATCTGCTGGCGCTCTGACTGAATTCATCTGATGATGGCTTTCTCCTGTTTACTCGCCTCTAACTTCATCTCCTGCAAGATAAAGGCTGGAGGTTAACGTAACCTTGATGAAGAGCTCATCTCGCTGAGATTCATGTGCTCCATCCGTCTTCCACCATCATGGAGTATGAAAATGAAGCCGTCGAGAGCGACACAATATACGGAGCAGTTAAATGGGCCATTTCAGATGTTTTGTGTAGCACACCGAGAACGAAACCTCCCCCGTCGTGCCTGTGCAGTCCATTTTCCAGCACTTTCAGTCGCCTCTTATCTTCTTTCCTCTCGTTACCCATCTCTCCTCTGCTGTAAACCCACCTCACCTCTTTTTTCCCCCTCTTCTTTTCTATTCACAACCCATTTGTGTTGCCAGCCAGCAACACAAATTAGGAATATACAGCCTAGTGTCAAAACGAGCGCTCATAAAATATTAACAGCGTGTAGGAAATTTTACATGGCAACATTCTTTTTCATTTTCAGGTCTGTCAGCACAAGCTGTGCTGAAGCTATTTGTGTGCTTGCATCTATTTTAATGCTGCTTATTTGGAGCCATTTTCCCACGCCATCTTTTTTTATGAGAGAGTCAAAGGTAGAGCATTTTAAAGACCTCCATTAATTCACATTTTTTTTGTCAGCGATTTCAACACTTTTGGACTAAATGTCTTGTTTAGCCTGACTTTATGCCTGTTGTCTATAGCCACTTTGCAGTTTATTGCCGCTTTTGAGTACGCAAGGTTTGTTACTGCCATAGTAAAATGCAAAAATGCACATTAAACATGCACAATGAGCGGGTGTGCTTGCAATGCATTGGGCTAGCAACAATTTTCTCCTCGTAAGCCATCACTGTAGCAGTTTGGAAACTTGTGAACATGACGGATAACCAATCAGATTGGAGCATTGCCACAGTCAAAAATGTCTTTGCGCACAATATGCATGAGAAGACCAGTGTTTTTTCCTACAAAACTCCTATAATGATTGTATAAACATGGTGTATATACATGTCTCAAGCACTACAGCTGTCCAGCTGTTGGATGACGATCACACAGGAAAGAATGAAGGCCACACTTTTATAACTTTCTTTACAACAGGAGAAATTCTGATGCAATCGTAATGCATGTTCAAAAAGGATCATGAAATATCATGCAAATATCACACAATTAATCCATATGACTATACTACTGTATACTCCAGGTGTTCTGGGTGGCTTTGTGCAGTTATCATTTTGCTGTGAGAATTGGAGCAGTGATTTAATCATTTTGTGAATTGAATCAACTGTACATTAAAAAGGTCAGATTCCTTCATAAATTGGACACATTACTTCTCATGATTGTGCCAGGAACACTTCAATTTGAGTGTTTGTCACACAAAGCTGTCATATGACTTCCGAAGACTGGGAATATATTTGGTTATGCGTCCTTTTTGAAGCTTGAAAGCTTGAAATATTGATGACATATTTTACACTTATGGTTCTTATTATTATTATCAATGTTAAAAAAAATGTATTTGCTGGTTAATGTTTTTGTGGAAACTGTGCTAATTTTTTTCAGGATTCTTTGATAAATAGAAAGTTCAAAAGAACAGCATTTATTTGAAATATCATTATTTTGTGTTATTTATAAATGTCTTTACTGTCACTTTTGATCAGTTGAATGCGTCCTTGCTGAATAAAAGTAGTAATATTTTTCCTTTTTTTTAAAAATATTACTCACCTCAAATTTTGTAATGGTATTGCATCATGGTTTCCACATAAATATGAAGCCACACAACTGTTTTCACACTGATAATAATCAGAAATGCTTCTATTATGACACTGAAGACTGGAGTAATGATGCTGAAAATTCAGTTTTGACCACAGGAATAAATTACATTTTAACAATAAATTCACACAGAGAACAGCCATTTTAAATTATAATAATATTTCACTATTTTTACTGTATTTTTGATGAAATGAATGCAGCCACGGTGAGCAGAAGAGACTTCCTTCCAGTGTACACTGATCATTTCATCGTGAGCTATAAGCTATTGAACACGTGAGTCTGGTCGGATTTATCTCCTGGTCCTCAGATGATGGATTCGCCGTCTCTTTATTCATGCTTCATGACGCCTCTCTGAGCACGTCTGTCCAGGTGGGCGGGGATGAACCCTGATCTTTCCTGTTCATGGGATGACGCCAATAAAGAAGGAGATGTCAATCATGCGCCCCGGCTGTGATGTGTGGGATCCTGTCCATCTGTCCTTCAGTCCCTCAAACCGTCACTCAACGTCCCACCATCCAGCCTCTCAACACCGGGCCAGAATCTCAATGATGTTCTTAAGAAGTCACATTCCCTTTGATAGGACGTGAGTTACGGCCGTCCTTAAGTAGGT
The DNA here is from genome assembly GCF_965113295.1 of Leuciscus leuciscus. NCBI lineage: Eukaryota > Metazoa > Chordata > Actinopteri > Cypriniformes > Leuciscidae > Leuciscus > Leuciscus leuciscus. The sequence goes on along the minus strand of NC_138738.1, from coordinate 38,517,319 downwards.
GTTGAGGACCGGCGTGCTGACGGTACTTTTATTAATCAGCTCTGACACGTTTCATTGTTATTCTTGTCCACTGACATGTCTCATTGTTGTGATTGGTCCTCCGCTGCCTGTTGAAACTGAAAGAGCATGGAGTGGAAAAGTCTCTGTGAACGTCTGTGATCTCTGATCAGAAGCATGAAGAGAAGAATGTTTAATTGGCACTAAACCAGGACATTTGTTGGTTGCTGGATAACAAGTAGAGGTGAAAGAACAAAAAATGAGCATAGGTGAGGAATACAGTTTTGTGAGGAATACATTTATGCATTGATATTTGGTATATTAAGAATCTGATGAGCTTTACAAGAATAATTGTACGAGCAATTCATTTTGTTTGAAAATAAAGGTTTGTAAAATACGATACGATAAGATGGATTTACATCCACATATTTTTACAAATTTTGCTGTATTGCTTAAAAATATTTTGGAAATCATAATTATACACGTGCTGTTCGTAATTTTGGTCAGAATAAATTGGAAGTGTTGGGAAATGTCATCCCTTTCTATTTCCCAACAAAGACCTAGACGTTTTTAGTGCTAGTTCACCAAAATGTAGTGTAAATTATGTGGATTAGGTGTGAAATTGATGCTTTATTTGATCATTATTGTGCTTCCACTGATAATTGTGGGAAATGTACACAATATGTGTTCAAACATACTTATACAGTGAACATTCACAGTTAAAATGTATCATGATCAGTATCAATATGCATTCCACCTTTTAATTGACAAAGTTGTTTCTGGTTGGCTTGAGTTTTCCGGTAAATACATCATATCTGCTGTTCTCTGCTGTTTTGCACATGAAATAACATTTGCACAAATATAATGGTAAACTATGTGATCTCAAACATCGGTAATGACTTTTTCTTTATTCGCCTGGATGATCTGTCCAATTAGACAACATTTTATTTGACTTCTGAGTGACGGGCGTAAGGGGCCGTTCACACAGAACATGCTCGTGATTTTAAAAACGTGAGACGTCACACAATAGTATCCGACCACAGAGCCACAGCGCTGACTGAATGAGAAGAAGACAGGTTTTGAGATGCGTTTTTAAAAATGCAGCAGCGATGCGTGACACGCTGAAAAAACTGCTCATGTTCACATAAACAATTAAAAACACTGCAGGTCTTCTCACACATGATAGCGAAACCGGTATTTGTAAAAGCCCCAATTACCTTGGTTTTTATCTACCGTATTTTGAACATGAGAACGTTAAAAGAGCTTGTTGTGCTTCTTGATAAAGAGCAGAAGAGTCGGGTTCCGAAGGTAAAAACTTTATTAAGGAAAATTATTTTTAAACGATAACTTAAAAACCTTTAAAGACAACCTTACCGTGGGCTACTATGTTGTTAATCGTTGGTATTTGCTTCTCTTGAAGACGTTAGCCCGCATTATTTCAACGTAGTTTTAAAGTTATTCGTTTAACAGTGGAATTTATTGTAAACTACATTACCCATGATTCTGTACAGAAAATCCCACCAATCAGAGAGCTGAAACAAGGAACATGTGACAAAAGATCTTGTTAGCCCCGCCCACTCACATTAAGCACTGCGAATGACGTAATCTCCCAACACCCTCAAAATACTTCAATATTTTAAAAATATATATTTGCAATAAACTTAAAATATAATCTGGTTCATGTTTATATCATATCTGGTTGGTTTGGTTAATGGCTTAAAACAAAAGCTTAACAAATACTTCTTTGAAATCCCTATGGGAGAAATTAATGTAAAAAATACTTCCGGGACAAACACCGCTGAAAAAGTGGTGCACTTTTACACCATTGCAAACTTATATCTTATCATATCATTTAAATGTTTTGTCGTAATTAAACACATTGGTGTTAGTTTTACATTTTACTGCACTGTTATTCTTATTCACTTATAGCAGCTAATGAATCAGAAGTCTCGCACATTGACAGAAAATGGCTTACAAAATAAGGTGTATAATTAGCAAAATATAGTTTAGATCTTTTGCTTGATCTACCTGAATGAAAAAACCCTCCTTAAGATGTCATATTGGAGTGTGTTTATTCTGATCTGTTGAACTGGACGAGTTAATGAACAGAATCGTCTTCTAGCACAAACTCCCCAAACACACCGGTAGCGGTAGCACTAATGATGCAGTCGAGCTCAGGTTGCTGTCAGGCTGCTGTGATTAATTAAAGACAAAACTAGGCCAATTTGTCACTTTCTGTGGTGTGGTCGGATAAAGAGACTCGTGCTGCCATCTCCTCACTCTTCCATACGATACTCCTTCAATATGCGGCCGGGAGATTTTTCACGACGTCTTAATTGCCGTATGGGAAGGGTTCAGCGAATGTGAAATTCCTTTTAAAACACGTCTAGTCGTCGAAACAGCCAAGCCAAACACGCGTTGAATTGCCTGACCTACACCTAGAGTTGACTTTTTTGCCAATATGACTCTTCGCCTAATAAATCAAGAGCCGACTCTTAATTCATTAGGAATGTGAATGAGACGGTTGGAGATATTCTTCTAAATGTCACAGCCGGCGCTGTTTGATCTCTTTACTCTCTGACTCGCTGTTAAACCTGTCAGCGCTCAGTGCCGATCGTCTCGCTGAAGAAAGACAGGTGTCTACTGTACACATCCGTCATTTTAGTCCGGTTATCCTGACTGTCAAGACCGTTCCTTCAGCGTCTGAGGATGAGAGGTTGGGAAAGAGAGGTCATCTCCTCCGCTGACCTCCGCTAGTTCTCCACGTCACTGAAGTCAGATGTTGGGTTTGAGGGATGTTGTCTTGTTGACTGCCAACACAACAGTCAGGAGAAAAGCAGAGGAGAGATTACAGTACAGACTCACATAATATGTACAAAAAAACAAGCATTTCCACTGAATCGTAAAGCTTTTATGCATTAGGCTATTGCATGTTCTTTTTTGCTCTATAGTAACATTATACATTATACTATATATATATTTTAGTGCTGTCAAATAGATTAATCGTGATTAATCGCATCTAATATAAAAGTTTGTTTATATAGTGTGTGTGTATATATATGATTATATTTATACATATATATTATAAGTGTGTGTGTGTATATACACACATATATTCAGTATATATTTATATATACATATTTGCATACATATGTGTGTGTACACACACATATGTACTACACACACATGCATTTAGTGTTATTTTAACATATACAGTAGGTTTTTGTACAGTATGCAACTTTGTTCACTACAGTATATAAACACCAACTTTTATGTAAGATGCGATTCATTTGAGTGGAACGGATTATTGACAAATAAGCAAATGTTGGTTGGGGACTTGATTCAGTCCGTCAGTTGTCGATTGGATCCTGAAATGTGGGTGTTGCACTTAAAAATGCACCCAAAATTGACTAAATGATTGGAGAAGTCTGGCATACGCCACCAGAGAGAAGTCTGACGTTTCACTGGTAGATTGAGTTATTTTGAGGTTAAAAAAAGGTTAAAAAAAATCACATGCGTTTACAAAATGGGGTGAATTTTTCCTTTCATGTCGGTTTTAACATGTTCTGCTCAGTATTAGGTGTATTGCAGCGTATTGTTTACATATAAGAATTCTCAAGATTTTCCACCAAAATTAGCGAAAATTTGGACGTGCTATTGCGCCTAGACCCGCTCATCAGCAATACCACGTTTTTGAATTCGTTTCTTCGTGAATGTAAACAGAAAGGAAACGTCTTACTGAAGTTTAACTTGTCACTTGATGGGCAGATTAAGTCTTGACTCTCCCGCTGTTCACACTGCCAGAATATGACACTCTTCCACTCAGAGACGACACGAGCTCTCTCTCTCTCTCTCTCTCTCTCTCTCTCTCTCTCTCTCTCTCTCTCTCTCTCTCTCTCTCTCCCCCCTCTCTCTCTCTCTCTCTCTCTCTCATCTCTCTCTCTCTCTCTCTCTCCCCCTCTCTCTCTCTCTCTCTCTCTCTCTCTCTCTCTCCCCCCTCTCTCTCTCTCTCTCTCTCTCTCTCTCTCTCTCTCTCTCTCTCTCCCCCTCTCTCTCTCTCTCTCTCTCTCTCTCTCCGCAGCCAACACACACATTTCCATTTCCTGCATGCATGTTCCTCTCCTTGGCATTTCAATTGATCTGTAGTGAAGCTGACAAAGATGGCTGTGTGTTTAATATATTCCAGCGGCACATTAACAGCGGGGTCCAAGCGGGGCTTTCACGTTAATCATTTAATTGCAGATGTGAATGTAGATGTTGTTTCTGCCGCAGATATGGTGATGCATTTGTCTTGTCTTAAAGGTGATGTCACTCAGGGTTGGACTTGGAGAGCATGACCAAAATCTCACAGTAGATTTTACATCATGGTCATGGTAAAGGCCTATAACGTTATTTTTTGATGACAATTAATGAATAATAAATTATATTTAAATACATCCATTTAATTAAATAATATATTATTTATATTATATATTGAACTATATAATAATTATTAAACTATTTAATTTTTGTTTTTAAAGAAATGATATTTTTAATCATGTGGCCATGTCTATTATTACATAATTATTACAAAGTTTTTTTCAGTTAACATTTATTTTCAAGTAACCAAAATGTAATAATAATAATAAACCTGGTCTTTATTATTTAAAAAATCTCTATAATTATAAAACAGATTCTGGGTTCTGATTGGATGATCCACATTCAGACAGCCATCTTTTGGCTCCGCCCCTAATAGTCATCTCTTTCTTGACTTGTTTGACGCACGTCTCTGCATTTGCACATTTCTCCATGTTTATTTCTCAGTATCTCACGTAACTAGCAAAAAGTTATCCTGCCCACCAAGAGCTGTGCGAATGCAATTTCTACCGCGGTGTAAGAGCTACAGGAACTCGTGTCAAATCTCTCTTTGCTTTCATCAGCCCGTAATAACATGCGGCTGGGAATCACACCGAGGGTCCCGGAGGCTCCTGGTGTGATCTTTCGGGGGCTGGAGGTCTTCTTCAGACCCTGCTCTCGCCGTCCCTTTAGCCCGAACCTTCACTGCTGACAGCGCTCATGTTTATTTCATCCTGTGTCTGGGCTGTCTCGTTTTTCTCCAGCCTCGATGTCATTAACGCCGGGAGAGAGGACCCTGCAGTGGCGCGGCTAATGAATTCCACTGCGGCTTCTCTCTCCTCACCTCGTTACCCCGGCTCAGGGTGTCAAATTAAAACTGCTGGAGAAAGGAGTGCGCGCGTGTGTGTGTGTGTGTGTGTGTGGGCGAGTAGTCATTGTGGCTTCAACATTGTGGTCAATAATCAACAGCGTGTGGTTGCTAGGCTGGAAATTGCGGTGGTGTTTGAGGAATGAGTCAGGTTGATGGTCCTAGTGGGCTGAGGATGTTGATTGTGGCACAAAAAGTAATGAGTTCCTGGCTTAGACGGATTTAGAGACGCTTTACTGAAGGAGTCGCATTGAGATATTGTGAATGCACTGGACTAGTTTTCCTGGCTGTGTCTCATTCCTCTCCCTCATCTTCTAGATAGGGTGTTGCATACAGACACTTTTGGCCCTGGAATACACTTATTTGTAAACTCACATGTAGAGATGCACGATATATCGGCCACCATATCGGTATCGGCCGATATTTTTTTATTTTTAATGTTATCGGCCTGATAAGAAAATTTGGCCGATATATTAAAGCCGATTAATAATGGATAATTTCCTTCAGCTGAGACTCTTTAGATGCGCACTGTTCAACATGATGGTTTAGAATTGCTTGAAATATGATTGGAATCACTTCAGATAAGGAAAATATGGTAAAGTGCAACATTAGCAGCGCAAATCTGTCATATCGGCTACTTAGATTTATAATGAGAACATTATAAATGTGTGCTTGGGACATTTAATTGTGAGGCTTTTGTTTTTGTAATCAGGCTCTCAAAAATTATATACAAATTTGGATTTAACTTTATTGGCAAATATATTGGTTTTCTGCTTTCAAATACAAAGAATTATCAGTTATCGTATTGTCCAAAATGTTCATATCTGTGCATCCCTACTCAGAAGTTTATTTAATCAGACCACTAACCATCATAAACACAAATTTGGACATTAGAAAGGTAAGGTACATAGTTTTGAGCTAGAGAGCAAATTGAGACGCATTCACAATAAAATTAGCTTCTCTCATTAATATCATACATGTCAAAAGCAATGTATTTAAAGATCACATTCTGTTCATCATAAAATGAGAGACTGAAGTTCCTCTTCATACAGTGAGATTTAGGTCATTTGTCTGTTTTTGATGGAATAGTTAGCGCTTAGCATGGCGTGCTAATTGCGCTGATTTAGTTGTCATGATAGAAGCGTGACGGATGTGGACGTGTTATTGAGTTGTGCGGTGACGTTTCAGTTCTGCTTTCCCTGCTGAAAATAAACAGATTAAAGGTGGTTTGCAGGTCTAGCCGGTCATTCGTTTGCTGACAATTGCCCAAAACCGCTTTAAAACCATCAACCCAGACCAGTCGGTCCAGATACTGTAGATCAGCTTACGCTAGTTCAAGATATTCAGAAGAACAACCAGTGCTTTTTTATTCAGATTACCATTCAATCTCTGTTTCATGACACCATCATATAGGACATTTTGTAAGGACATAACTTAATGTAAAATCCTGCAGTTGTATTTTAATGATGTGCATAAGTGTGTGTGGTGTGTGTTTTGTTCATGCGTGCGTGTGTGTGTGTGTGTGTGTGTGTGTAGAAATGAAGCAGAAATTGCCCCTGTATCTCCTTCTCTCTCTTTCTCTAACAGCACTAGCAGATGGAAATGGTGTCAATCAATTCATCAGAGTTGCGTGTCTCCTTTGGGAGTGTGTGTGTGTTGAAGGACGTTGGGGGCGGGGCTTAGAGATATAGAGAGATTCCTCTCTGGTAATGAAGACTCAGGTTGTGTTCAGAATCAAGTGATAGCTTACTACATCCTTAACACTGCATAGTATACTTTATCCTATATTATTTTTCAAAAAATAGAACGTGAAGCAGAGCACATTATTTTAGATATTATTTTAAAATCTCATAAAAATAATATAAATAAACAGTTATATATACATATACATATACACGTGTGTGTGTGTGTTTGTGTATATATATAATGCATATTTGACACAATGAGAGTGTTTTTTTGTTTTAACCTTGGATGCATGTAAAGTGTAGGAGACTCCAACACAAAATTAAGAACCCTTGAAATAGCATAATCATTTTGCAGCATGATCACATAATGAGTCACAGAGGAAACTTTTAATTACTTTTAATTAATTCATTCATCGTCATGCAGGTCCAGTGCATTGTGGGACACATTATCCAGTGCAGTTTGCGGTTGCACGATTTAAAGCAAATGTAGCAGATCATCCGGGTTTTCCATGCATTCAGAAAACGTGCACAGTATAGACACTATAATCCTGCAGGAATAATAAGACTAGTGTGTTAGCTTGCTTTCAGGCCACACCCCTCATTACTGGGAGGGTTGATTATGCAAATGCTGAAGCTGGAGCAGTATCAAGGAGAAGCACACGCTCTGTTATCGTTTGCTCCGCCGGGGCTCCCTCTCCCAGATCACTCATACGGAATCATGGCCTAATAGCATCCCATTACCATAATTGCCAACACAACTAGTGTTCCGTGTCTCAGTGCTTCTGAGCCGCTTCGGCACACGAGAGAGCGGGAGAATATTTCAATAGCCAAATGAAGGCCACTCCTGATGTGCGTTTGCGTGTTTGCATGCGTGGAGAAGGGCCGTTTGTTTAGTGAAGACCCCGTGAGGACCTTCGCTCTTCACGGCACTTCATATTCCTCAGATGAGTTAACGGCAGGCTCAAAAACACATTCCCATTGCTTTTCAATTAATCCTTAATTCAGATATACAGTATCATGCTTCCTAACCAGCGAATCTAAATGCAGAGCATTCACACATCATTGAATCATTGTGTCTTTGGACAAACAAGAGCCTGAGGATGCCTCAAGGTGGTTGGTCGAGGCTGAGGCCATACATTCAGAATAGCCATAATACTACTTTTGAAGTATGGCGTGACACCATGTCATTTGGTGTGACATTCAGAATTTTGAAAGAAATTAAGGCTTTTTGGTTATTAATCATAAAATCATCAATGTGACAGATGGGGAATAGTGCCAGCAAAGGTTACAAGCATTTTGGTACTTTTATAACAAGGTAATTCCAAATTAATTTGAAGTATATTGAAAGATTACGAGTAAACGTCTTTCTATGAGTGTTGATAAAGTAAAATAATGCAACATATTTGCACATAAGAAATGCTATACTTTTATATAGTGACGATAAAGAATCAGGATAAATTGACTTACATTATCACATTATACCCTTTTTTAATTTCATACACAATAACATTCATGTCACACCATATGACAATTTTAGTCACTGAGACAGTAAACTAGTGAATAAATGTCGTTTCAGGACTAAATCTACAAGACCACATATATATTTGGAAATATAAGAGTTGGTAGAATATAACCCAATGAGTTCCATGACTTACATTTGAGAATTTTTTAGCCAAATATGTCAACCACCCATATGCACATTCTGTATGTCTGGAATAGCTGTGCCATAAAGCCACACAATAGCACTGACGCATCTTCTGTTTGCAGTGAACCCAGCAATAATGATAGCAGTCATATCAGGCGTGATGTCATATGAGGCGTTGTGTCACATGATCCTTCAGAAATCATTCAAATATGTCGATTTGCTGCTCGAGAAACATTTCTAAATGTTATCAATGTTGAAAACAGTTGCACTGCTAAATATAAACCGTGATGCATGTTTTTCCAGCATTCTTCTTTGAGAAATGGAAAGTGCATTTATTTGAAATAAGAATCTTTTGAAACATTTATAAATGCCTTAATTTTTAAACAGTATGTGCTTTTAAAGCTTGAAAGTTTGAGTAGTATTTTCTGCTGGCCATGAGCACTCAAGCGACAGGATTTGTTACATAAACTGCTGATAAATGTTGGTTTCAGATTGTAGCGCTCTTCATTACTTTGGCAGAGCTGCTCTCTCTCTCTCTCTCTCTCTGTGTATTGATGTTTTATTCCCGTTTCTGTGTGTGTTTTGCGGTGGAGGGCCTGTCATTCAGCGGATATGATCCGAACGCTCTGGACTCTCAGGGGGAGATATTTAACACCCACAGCCCCCGCTGTTTCTCTCCTCCTTCTTTTTTCATCCTCCCTTAATGAGAAATCCTACTAATTATTTCAGTGGCTGTACTGGGGACGGATCAGGAGCTCGAGGACGTGACTGTGATGCTGATGAACTCTCACGATCAATAATTTAGGTCTGAGCGGTAATGACAAGGCCAGTCGAACACAACACATCAGAGATGTGACACTTCAAGATAAATCCAGGAACAGCGTCTGCGTCAGGAATATCAGCATGTTTTACGCTTAGCTTTTTAGCTTTATTTACTAGGCTACCCATTTATTTACCACCCATTTGACTTTCATAATGTGGGATATTTATGCAATATATATATATAGATTTATAGATACACACACACACACACACACACACACACACACACACACACACACACACACATATATATCCATATCCATATATATATATATATATGACCCTGGACCACAAAACCAGTCACATGGTTACATTTTTTGAAATTGAGATGTATACATAATCTGTAAGCTGAATACATAAGCTTTCCATGGATATATGGTTTGTTAGGATAGGACAATATTTGTCTGAGATACAACTATTTGAAAATCTGGAATCTGAGGATGCAAAAAAATCTAAACATTGAGAAAATCTCCTTTAAAGTTGTCCATTTATGTTCACGATTGTGCTGCATTCACTCACAAAAATACATGTTTTATATATTTACGGTAGGAAATTTACAAAATATCTTCATGGAACATGATCTTTACTTAATATCCTAATGATTTTTGGCATAAAAGAAAAATCGATAATTTTGACCCATACAATGTATTGTTGGCTATTGTCACAGATATACCCGTGCGACTTATGACTGGTTTTGTGGTCCAGGGTCACATATATATATATATATATATATATATATATATATACACACACACAATATATAATATTATAATTTTGTTGTGTGCCCTGAAAGATTAATTGCGCAGCCCTACTCTGCGTCTCTGTGAATATTTGTACAGATCTTATTTAAATCATCACTTTGTGCTCAGGATTCCTTTCCAGTTCACCATCCAATTAGTTCCCAAATGGATAAAATCAAATTGCACTCTCATTCAATACCCTGTTCCACTCAGAAATATCCCACTTTATGAAAGTCAAATGGGTGGCGAACGGTTTTTCATGTTGACTTTAGAGGTTTTCGGGTTCATGTTGAAGTTTGAAGCGATGCCCATGTGATCTGGACCAGTTTCTCCAGAGACATGCATCTTTCAGAGGTACTACCCTTCAGACAGGCCTTGCCTGTAGCCTTCCGCTCAATTATTAAAGTGTGTTTCCTGCGTTCCCTCCTTCTCTTTATGCAGGAGAGGGAGCAAGTGTGCTCTGTAATTCACAACCAAAACCCAAACCCCCTTCAGCTTCACTGACTGCACTCCCAATTCAAGGACAGACCGAAGACGATCCTGGAACTGCAGGATCAAATAGTTGAAATCTTTCCAGTAGGGCTGGACGTGAACATTTACATTACTGTTAAAAATTAGCAGTTGCTAAGATTTTATAGTGTTTTTGAAAAAAAGTATTTATTTTAAACCAGCCGGATCTTATGAAAATGCGTCTCTATAGCACGCACTGTGTTTATCATGCAATTTATACGCGGAAATGAGTTTTTACGTGCATGATACGCAGTTTTCGCGTGCATATGATACACACTTTATTGCGTGTAATACACACGCACCCCACACCACTAATCCTAACCAAACGTATAATACACACGCACCCCACACCACTACTAAACCTACCCATGTGCATCATATGCATGTAAAAACTTATTTTCAAATATAAATTGCACGATAAACACAATGCGTGCTATAGAGACACATTTAGTGTGACCGGGTTGCAGTCAAAACAGTAATATTGTGAAATAGAATTACAATTTAAAATAACTTATCTATTTTAATACATTTTAATATGTATTTCAGTGTCACATGATCCTTCAGAAATCATTCTAATATGATTTGACGCCCAAGAAACATTTATGATTATTGTTGAAAACAGTTGTGCTGCCTCATATTTTTCAAACGAAGGGCATTTATTAGAAATGTAATCTTTTGTAACATTAATAGTATATTCCGAATAAAAAAGGTACCGTTCACAATTTCTTATATTAATAAAAAGTACTCATATGGTGATGTTTTGTTCACACAGGGTGTGTGAAGCTACAAAACTTCCTGAAAGATAATCACACACTAGTTTCCACTCTCAAAAAGGCTTATGCTAATGTTTTTAGTAAGTCCAGATCTGTATCTGTTGGAAATATGGATGAGATTCAAGTGTGTTTCATGTGGATTTAATATCCCAGACGGTCCCTCTTCAAACAACGTGATGTATTGTGGGTTGAGCTACAGTTTTCCATCTCTCTGTTGTGTGTGTGTGAGTGTGTGTGTGTGTGTGTGTGTGTGTGTGTGTGTGTGTATGCTACAGTACATGGGAAATGTGATTGTGTGACTGTCATATGAGAGACACATTTGTGCTGTGATTAATGTGTGGGGTCTTGAGATGCTCCTCTAATTAAACCCAAATGCTTTAGATTGAAAGGTTTGTTATTGACCCGCTGCATTACTAACAGACTCGCCTCAGATACGCCTGTCGCGTGAGCGTTTTGAGCTTTGCATTTCGTAAGACCAAAACTAATGCGTTCTGCATTGTTTCCATCTCGATACATTTGGAAAGGGTGTTTTGTCTTTTATTAAAGTCTCAAAATCTAGAAAATTAGGCTTTTCAGACATGAAAGTGTTAAACCAGGGTCTTTCTTTGGTTAGCACTGAATTCTTTTGTATTTAAGATTTCACACTGTACATTTGTAAGCCATGGTTTAACATTTTTATTTGCATATTATGATAATAATAACCATAATTTAGTCCTCTTTCAAGGCTTATCGCACTAGAATAGTCAAATACACATAATGGCATTGTCAATATGCATGTAATTCACAGTCGATTATGTCTGTGCAATATTACATTTTTAAAACTTTAGTTAGACGTCTCTCTGTGCTTTTCTTTTGATGTAATTTTAGTGTTTGAATAAAATATAAATGTGTTTGTAAACTGAGAAGTTTAATTAAAGTTGCAGAGCTCACACACCAAAAGTAGAAGAGAAGAAACGGCTATTAGATTGAAAAATGGCTTCTTTCTTGCCCCTCGTTTGCCATGACTCATTCTGACAGACTTTAATATTCAAGCGCTGAATTAAAATAGATGTTGCTGCATTACTCGACATGCTGTCAATACACCGGCGGTGGGAAGATACTCTGTCAGCTCCATGTCTGATGTCTGAACTCACGTCTACAATCACATCATTGACAGAGAGACACTGGAGAATAACAAATCGACAGCTGCTGTTAATCAATGTACGGTGACTTCATGAAATTCTTGTCGTCAGAGAGAAATATGACCGTTTCTCATCGTTATGTTCATCTGTGCCTCGTCCAGAAATCTGGGATGATTTTCCACACCGGAGCTGTCGAGCCGTCCCGGGTTTTTGACTTCAGGAAGCTCTCGACAGTCTTGGACTCGGCAGCCAAAGTTCAGGAAAACAAAAACTGCTCGAGCAGATCCATAAAGAACATCAGATTTTCCATCAGCCGGTTTTACTTCAGAGTCTCATCGCTATCACTGGAAAACGTTATTTCTTGCGCAGTATTTTTGACTTGTTTTTCTTTTCTTGAAGCACAGTTGTTTCAGATTTTTTTTCACCAAATATATAAATTAAGTTTATCTTTCTTCTCCGGTTAGCAAATATTTTTTTGCTGGTTTTAAAGAAATCTACCAGATGTTTTATGAGGTTTACCAAACAAAAAACGTTTTAAAATATTACAGTTATTAAAACTACATTTTATTTTTTATTTTTTACTCTTATTGATTGATTGATTGATTAGTTGGTTGGTTAGTTGGTTGGTTGGTTGATGGATGGATGGATGGATGGATGAATGATTGGATGGATGGATGGATGGATGAATGAATGATTGGATGGATGGATGAATGATTAGATGGATGGATGGATGGATGGATGGATGGATGGATGGATGGATGAATGATTGGATGGATGGATGGATGGATGGATGAATGATTGGATGAATGATTGGATGGATGGATGGATGGATGGATGAATGATTGGATGGATGGATGGATGGATGAATGATTGGATGGATGGATGGATGGATGGATGAATGATTGGATGGATGGATGGATGGATGGATGGATGAATGATTGGATGGATGGATGAATGATTGGATGGATGGAAGTATAGATGGATGAATGATTGGATGGATGGATGGATGAATGATTGGATGATGGAAGGATGAATGATGGATGGATGGATGATGGATGGATGGATGGATGGATGGATGGATGAATGATTGGATAGATGGATGGATGGAAGGATGAATGATTGGATGGATGGATGGATGATTGGATGGAAGGAAGGATGAATGATGAATGGATGGATGATTGGATGGATGGAAGGATGAATGATGGATGGATGGATGATTGAATAATGGAAGGATGAAGGATGGATGGATGGATGGAAGGATGAATGATGGATGGATGGATGATTGTTGGACTGCATTGTTCCACATATAAGACAATGTTTTTTTTTTAAGAAAAAAACACGTTTCGTCTGATATTCATGGTCTAGACTTCTACATGATAATAATACACACAATAGGTTTTCTTCATCAAAAAGCCTTTTCTAAAAGTTACGTCTTATAATCAGGGTCGTCTTATATTCAGAACAATAAGGTAATAAAATGCAGTGTATTATCAGTGGAAATGTGTCCAGACTCCAGTTAGCTGGCTTTATTCAGACAGATTTATGCAAGGAAGATTTCTGCTATGGTGACCAATCAGATATTCATTATATCTTATATGATTATAGCTTTTGCAAAGCACTGTAATGAGAGATTCAGTAGAAGAGAAATTCATGCAGTTTCTATGTTTCGTGTTGCTGTTCTGCTGTTCTTTTTTTCTTTTCTTTTTTTTCATAAAAAAAAAAAAAAGATTACCATAAGGTTTACTTTGCATTGTATTTTATAATTTAAGTAATAATATAAATGAGTCATATTTTTTGGAGAATTGACATGACTGTAATGTCACATTCTAAACTCTTTGAATTTCTGCAGGTTATTAGTGTGTAATAAGGGATCAAAGCCGCCCGCTGTGATTAAACCTGTTACACTGAGGTGTGTTTTCACATGATTTATATGAGCCAAATGGCAAATTGTCTCTAAATAATTACATCCCAGTTTGAGCTCAAGGTTGGAGTGCGCGCTTGTATAATAAGGCGACTGTTCGTATCACGAGAAGGACGTGCAGAATGATCTTCTGAATGGACAGTGATGGCAGTTTCTCGCAGTGAAAGAGGTTGTGTGTGTTGTGTCCGTTATGTGAGTGTCATGGTCTCTGGTCTGAATGGTTAAAGCAGAAACAGTCCCCTGAGAAAGACCATAATGACAATAAAGTCATCAATTACCCCCAGGATGACCGTTTCAAAGAGCGCTTTATCGCAGGTCCAAGAATAAAAGACTTTATTGGTATGTTTAAATGGACGGCGCGTTGTGCTGGGTCTGTTTTATGACCCTGCGGTGACATCTTAAACTTTATAGAACGAGACTCTCAAATCAGCAGCATGAGCGGAAATACTCATAAATTCTCTTTTAGCATATAAATGTGCTGGACATCCAAATTGTTGCATGTTCAGCCTTTAATTATCCATGTTCTGATGATATTATGTTTTTAGCATTAAAGTGAACCACACAGTTCAAAATACATTTTGGCTGTATTTAATTACATGATACACTTTATTAAAGTAATAGTTCAACAGAAATGATGGATATTGTTGGCATTTACTCATTCCAGCTTGCTATATGAACTATATTGTTATCTTAAAATATGATTTTGATCAAATTGTCCACCTCTATTGACTAGCTTAGTTTGTCTTAAGATGTCATCTCCCTTAAACGCTTTTAAACATGTGAACGGCCCATAAGAAACGTGTAAATTGGAGGATATGATGCTAAACCAGCGTGTTTATACAGAGCTTCTTTAAAGTCAGCATGAAACAGAAGTTGCGCTTGTCTTCTCTGTTGTGACGTATATCCAAGTGAAATGCTTCTGGAACAAGAACAGATGTGGGCGGGGCTTGATTTTGTCTGTGAGGAATTGATTGGATGGTTGTGGTTTGCTATTGGTGGATCTCATGTGAGTGACAGGTTGCCCCGCCCTCATCATCAGAGAAGAGAAGAGATGCTGCAAGAGGAAGTTATTCTGATTAAAGATTACGAGGAACATGAATTTAAAACATTAATGATGTGTACGGATAAATCTTAAAATAAACACTGGAATATTCCATAAAAAACACTTTAAAACCAGCTAGTCGACCACTTCTTCCCACTGACTAATATGTAGATTTGCACATCCATATTTAAAACACATCATCCGCATATGCGTGTTTAGCAGGGCTGTTTCTCTGACATGTTTCTGTTAGTAAACCGGAGACTGTATGAAGCTCTTCCTCCTCCTCCTCCTCCTCATTAAGTGTGTGCTGTTGTTCCTGTGGAGGTTCGGATGAATGTCTGCGAGTTGATGCTAGGGGAAACCAAACCAGGAAGTCAATAGTGCTTGAATCTTTTATGAAGGCAGAGATATTCAGATCACAGATCGACTGGCAGTGCAGGAGACACAAGAGGAACGAGACGCGCTTCTTTTTAACCCTCCACTCATTAACGCTCTGCTGTAGTTGTCTACTAGTACTCATCTATCAGGACGTTCTTCCGTTCCCTCTCTCCATGCCTCATCATTACAGAGAGCACAAACACTTTGTGGTTGCTTCAAGTGTATGAAATATTCAGTTTTTGTGCTAGTGTAATATATTCATATGGGTCTCTTCACAAAGTTTCATGCGGTGCTGTGCGATCGGAGCGGTCAGTCGCGCCATGCTGTCTTTTGCAGATAATTGGTCCGCACTGTGCAATTCATCCTACAAACGAAAATGTTAGGGCTTGTTAAACATTTTTTGCTGATTTTGTCTGTAACCAGTGTAAACAAATATAGTTGCAGAAAAAAATTAGCAAGGGGGCGATACAATAGGTGATCATTTTTATTTTTATAAATATGTAAATAATTATAGTATATTTATATCATATATGTGTAGTATATATATATATATATATATATATATATATATATATATATAATCTGTACACAAAAATATATAACATATATATATATATATATATATAATATACACAAATATATACTAATGTATGTATACTGTATATATATATATAATTATATATTATTTATGAAAAAAATAAATGTATACATATATACACAAAATAAATATATTTTATTTATAGATTATAAATATGTATATGTAGTTATATATAACTATATATATACATGTGTATGTACATACATACATACACATAATAAAACAATTCTAAAAAAAAATTGTAAATTTTTATATATATATATACACAAACATTTTTTATATATTACTTATTGATATATTTATTTAAATATATTATTTTAGTGATATTTAATTTGGGAAACAATTATTTCATTTTGTTGTCTTTTACAATTGAATTGGTAATTTCTCACACAGAATAAACGGATTTCTTTATATATATTGAAAGCATTTTGTTCATGGTTTTATAAGTAAGAAGGCCTTGACATTGAAAAGTTTGAAACCCCCTGGCCTAGAGAAAAGCTGAGCCTGTTTTTGCTAGTCTCATATTCTTGAAATCATTCTGTTGTTGCTCCTTCAGTGTGTGTGTGTGGTGTGTGTGGTGTGTTTCTTCTTCTATCCTGACTCTCGCTGATGGTCTGCTCCCTCCTGAGTCATTAATCTAGAGGGAAAAGCCATTTTTAACATCAGCGCTGAAGCTCAGAGAACAGGAATCTAGCGCAGGATAGCCAAGGTCGCTTCACCACGGCTCAAAGACGTCTCATCTGAGCTCCCTCGAGTCAAAACACACACCTCGATGCTGGAGCCAACGTGATATCGCCGATGAGGCTATCGATTAACACTCACGATAACTCTCTGAACTGTATTTGTCCAGTTCTCAATCTATACGGATGCCAAAGTTGTTTTAGTTTTGACTGAATGTGGATGTTTTGCTTCTTATTGATTAGCCAGTGTGTGTTTGTTAGCCGTCGTTCACTCTGCTCCTAGATGACAGCTCTTTGTCTCCATTAAATGTGTTTTCTGCGCAGTGCTAGCGGATTCATCTAATTTGCCATGCAGATCAACACAAACAAGCAACAAAAGCCGCAGAATGAGACGG
This sequence comes from Leuciscus leuciscus, assembly GCF_965113295.1. Taxonomy (NCBI): domain Eukaryota; kingdom Metazoa; phylum Chordata; class Actinopteri; order Cypriniformes; family Leuciscidae; genus Leuciscus; species Leuciscus leuciscus. The sequence continues at coordinate 38,499,809 of NC_138738.1, read as the reverse complement.
GACGGGGAAGAAAGAGCCTATTGAGAGCGGCAGAATAGACTTCAGGCCCTTTTAGTGCTGCCAGAAGCTTTCTCTGAGGTAAAGACATGCGCCAAAACTGAGCATGCAAAACAAACACGCTGCATGCTTTAGCTTTGCGCTCAATAGTGATTGACTTTGGGGTCAGTATAATGCGTATTGCGTGCACGCGTGCGATTATGTATGTGGCGTATCCGTCAGAGGCTGAGGTCTGGTGTGTGTGTGTGTGTGGCCCATATGTTTGGGTGCTGATAGTGTGTGGATTTGTGTGTTTGCGCGGCAGATAACAGGCTGTTTATAACCTTGGCAGAGTGTTGGGCTGTAATCTGGCGGAGGCATATTTCCCCTCACCGGCCGATAAAGGGCTGCTAGTGACTTTATCACACCGGCAGATAGAGCGCACACACACAATACACAGCGTTCGGATGCCTTATTTTTAGAAAGCTCGCTCTACCCCCCTCCAGTCCCCTGGAAAGAGCAATCAATTTCTACATCTGCCTTTCCAGGCTTCATGGGGACAATGCGACAAACCGAAAGGCCCTGGTGGTGTCATTAAAGGGTTTATTCACCAGCTCTTTTGTTTTTATGGAAATCCCGTCACCTTTAAAGGCAAATGAGCTTCTTCTTTTTTTTTTTTTTTATGAAAGCCCCTGTCATTTTTGCCCATTTATAATTTGAATGTCTCCCATCATCTGGTGTGAATGTTATGAGGCGAAGATGGAGTTGTGACAATCTGTTTTATTTTATGGCTGTTTTGACTCAGATTTGATGTTTATGTCATTGCCAAGGGCGGTGCAGAGCAGGGATGCTTGGGAAGATTCTTTAAAGCTGTCGGTTGTAAAGCTACATGCAGTTAAGCCACTTTTGGGGATAACGTTAATTTTTTCACATTTTTTGGATTTGATTCGATTTTTTTCATTGGCTTTAAGCCATTAAAACTTTTTTTTTTTGTTAATATTTTTTAGGTGTGATACTATCAGGATTTACTCTATTATCTATTTAAATTGTAAGGATATAAATTCCAAACTCACTGAGACAGGGTTGAAGTAATGCATCAGTTTAGGGTGAGGAGGCTGAGGGTTAGTAAGATTATAAATACTCTGTTGAGTTACTACATTTACATTGACTTTTTTTACATTTAGCAGACACTTTTATCCAAAGAAAATGACAAATGAGGAACAAAAGCAGTTTGTCAAAGAGCCCAAAATATTTGTAATATGCACTCACCGGCCACTTTATTAGGTACACCTTTCTAGTACTGGGTTGGACTCTTTTGCCTTCAGAACTGCCTTAATTTTTCGCAGAGATTCAGTAAGGTTGAATATTTTGGTCCATATTGTCATGATATCATCGCAGATTTTCCGCTGCACATCAATGATGCGAATCTTCCTTTCCTTCACATCTCAAAGCTGCTCTATTGGATGGAGATCTGGAGACTGTGGAGGCCGTTTGAGTTTAGTGAACTCACTGTCATGTTCAAGAAACCAGTCTGAGATGATTTGAGCTTTGTAACGTGTGTTATCCTGCTGGAAGTATCCATCAGACGATGAGTCCGCTGTGGTCATAAAGAGAAGGACATGGTCAGAAACAATACTCAGGATGTGGCGTTTTAAAGATGCTCTATTGGCACTAAAGGCCCAAAGTGTGCCAAGAATATCTCCTCACACCATTACACCCCCAGCAGCCTGAGCCGCTGATACAGGACGATCCATGCTTTCATGTTGTTTACGCCAAATTCTGACCCTTCCATCTGAATGTTGCAGCAGAAATAGAAAATCCAAAACACTTTCCCAATCTTCTTTTGTCCAGTTATGGTGAGACCGTGTGAATTATAGCCTCAGTTTCTGTTCTCAGCTGACAGGAGCGTCACCGGTGTGTGTGTGTGTGTGTGTGTGTGTGTCTCTTCTGCTTCTGTAGCTCGTCTGCTTCGAGGTTTGATGTGTTGTGTGTTCAGAGATGCTCTTCTGCAGACCTCGGTTGAGACGAGTGCTTATTTGAGTAACTGTTGCCTTTCTATCAGCTGAACCAGTCTGGTCATGTCTGGTCATTCTCCTCTGACCTCTGACATCAACAAGGCGTTTTCACTGACGCTCACTGGACTGGATATCAAACCATTCTCTGTAAACCCTCGAGATGATTGTGTGTGAAAATCCCAGTTGATCTGAAGTTTCTGAAATACTCAGACCAGTCCGTCTGACATCAACAACCATCCCACGTTCAAAGTCACTTCAATCCTCTTTTTTCCTCATTCTGAAGCTCAGCCGTTTGTCTTGACCAATCCTGCCATTTATACTGTATGTGAATATGGAAGAACCATGGCTATATGAAAGTACCATAGTATTATCACTTGATTGGTTCTTATGATCATCAAAGTGAATTGCTTCATTGTGAAACCGCATACACAATGCAACGTGCAGTTTCACAAGTTTACTGGAAAAGCTGCACTTAAAGAGTTCAGCTGCTTTTGCACTGATAGATCTGTGTTCATCTGTAGAAAGAAATTCATACAGGTTTAGAACGATATGAGGGTGAGTAAATGATGACAGGCTCTTTTTAAGGGAATTATTCCTTTAACTTAGTGTTGTCACTCAGAGTCAGTAACAATCCATGCATGATTCTGGAACTGCAACTGTAAATGCAAATGAGCAGTGACTCAATGCTGTTTTGACCAATAGGAGTGCAGACAGAGGTCCAGCACCTGGTCAGGTAAGAACGGCTGTCAGTGTGACATGTGAATGGGGCTTCAGCAACTCTCTGTCATTATGAACCTATCTCTGTAATTCTGTCTGGTAAAATGGCACATTTTCCTTATTGCTAGCAAGTGTTCATCACTGTCAGGGTGTTTCTCGTGAGGTAAACGAGTCTTCATCTTTCCACGATGCCGCTTCGGCACAATTATAAAGTGAAGTCTTCTCAGGAAACTGCAAAATTGTCATCCGTGCTACCGGTGCTCAAAGATTCTCTCACTGTTTTACTCTCACAGTTCTTCCTCAATCCTCTCTTTCTCTTTCTCTCCGATTGGGAAAAATTCTCTCCGACGATCATCCGAGTGCACTTCAGGGTAAATACAGGCCGTCAGCATTAACATACGATTATTCTCGAGTCTGTCAGACCTGTGCATCAAGTGTGTGTGTGTGTGTGTGTCCTTTCGCAACACATCTGCCTGCGTTTCATTCCTATGTTTTTTTGTGCTTTAACACAATGAGTGCATCTGAAATGCTCCTTCTGAATTCTTTATTTTTCCTCCATCATTCCTTTTCTATCCGAACAAGGACTGTCAGTTTTTTCCTGGAACTTTCCTCCGTCAGCGCCGGCACCGCTATACTTTTCTACCGACATCACAAGGTTCTGTTGAAGGAGAACAACACGATGGAGCGCGATGATTGACTAGGACAACGGCATACATGCATGCATAGAGGCATCAGAGTATGTGCGTGACTGTGTATTTTTATATATATACACACACACACACACACACACACACACACTAGTGCCTGCTTCATAAATTAGAATTACGTATTCATAGAGCGCAGCGGAAGGGAGGCTTGTGAGAGAGAGTCTCATGAGGGCCGCAGCATCTAGGTCAGAGTGATTTTATCATTCCGCTGGAGGAATCCTTCAGAGACAGCTGGAGTCGGTTACTTCAGAACGCGCTCAACTTTCTCCGAATGAGACAAAAGCATCCCGGGGTGTTATTAGCCTCTGGAATCAATCACAGAGAGACTCTTTTAATTAGTGGGCTTCGCTAAGATGGGGTTCGCAGTGAGGGTTATTAGTGCAACCTGAGAAGTCAACGGAATCTTATTCTGACCGATTCATCAGTGTTCTAAATAGAATGTCTGTCTTTGTAATCATGTATTCGAATGTAACAAATTAACTGTAACTGTTACAAAGTAACTGTCGCCTCTGAACGACAGTATTCCGTTTCACTTGTTGTAAATGTGTCTGATTATGGAGTTAAAATGGATTGTGAATGGCAAACTTTGATGTAAGTATAAGTTTGGGGTCAGTGAATCTCTTCTGCTCAGCAAGGCTGCACTTATTTGGTCAAAAATACAGTAAAAACAGTGAAATATTACGTACATCTGTTTGCTATGTGAATATATGTTAAAATGTAATTTATTCCTGTGAATTTTCAGCATCATTACTCCAGTCTTCAGTGTCACATGATCCTTCAGAAATCATTCTAATATGATGATTTGCTGCTCAAGAAACATTTCTGATTATTATCAGTGTTGAAAACACTTGCGCTGCTTGCTTCATATTTCAGTGATACAGTGTGACAGAATTCTCTTATGAATAGAGAGTTCAAAAGAACAAAAATGGTTTGTAACATTAATAAATGTCTTTACTGTCTCTTTAAATCTTTTAATGCACACTCGCTGAATAAAAGTATTAATTTCTTTAAAAAAGATAAACAAATCCTACTGACCCCAAACTATTGACATGACCAAACATCACTTCACTCCTGGACTGGATCAAATTAAAGCCGTTAATGACTTTGACTCCGAGGTTTTAATTTGCCGGAGGTGTCCTCTGTGTCTCGTGACCTTTGACCTCTGCTCGCCTGATGTAGGCTCTTCAAAAATTCATCTCTTCCCCTCTCGGATGACCTGTGATCCAGCAGAGCAGGCGTGATCTTTCACTCTCAGCCGTTTTGATTGACAACAGGAGTTTCCCGTGACCTACATTTGCATCTGCTCCGTGACCCAGATAGTGCTGGTGTAATGAGTGTCCGGTGGAGTCCTCGCGCCGCTGATGGAGTTTGTCCCCAGGGCCTGTGTGTCTGGGGTCCGGAGAGAAATATTCTCATCCGCCCGGACTGTGGACACTCGGTGTGTGTGTGTGGGTGTGTGTCACGCATTACTATTCATGGCTTTGAGATGACAGGATGGTGGGAGGCCTCTGCTTGATGGAGCAGATTCATTCACAGCCAAAACACACATCTTCACCGACTGTCACCGAAAAATAGATATTCCTCGTTTGAAACAGTGTTATATTAGTAGCCTATTTATAAATATTTTTAATTAGCTTTTATTTTTATATTTTCAGTTTTCATTTGAGTTAGTTTTAGAAATTTCATGTTTAATATTTTTATTTTTTGTATTACTATAGCGCTTTAATTTATTTTCAGTTTTAGCAAATTTTGTATTTATATTTCAACTTCTTAAACTGAACTTATATTTCCGTTAATTGTCAAGGCAGCATTTCTAGATTTTGTTTAAGTTTAAATTTATTGATCTAATATTTATAATTTATTTTATTTGTGCTTTATTTCAGTTTCCGAAAACGTTTTTAATAGTTTTAGGATAGTTCATAGTTAAATAGTTTTAGTAGGAATGCACAATATAACATTTTCATATAGAAATTTGGCCAATATTAGTAATATAAGTTTATCGGTATATATTTTTATTTATTTATTTAAGATGACCTTTTCTATCATCTAATGTTCTATCACTTGATGTATCATCAAGTTCATATAAAACAATAATAATTTAATAACTCGTCTCAGTCAAATCTCAAAATGAACATTAATTTTTCAAATTGTTCATTATAATATTGTGATGCCTCAATTCACATCTAAAAATGATTGATGTTTGTTTTTGGTGCTTTCATAAAAAAATAAAAAAACGTATTAATACCCAATAGCTTAGATTTTTTTCCATATTGTTTTTCGTATTGATTATTGATTTGTTTAATTTAGATTCTTTTATTTATTTATATTGGATTGGACACTCTCATTTGTCCTTTTTTTTTTACATTTAGATGAACTTTTCTATCATCTAATGTTCACAAGTTAATTTAAATCACAAAGATTTTTTTTCCATATTGATTATCGGCCAATATTAGATAGATTAGCCAATAATTTTTTTCGGTATCTGTCGATATTATCTTATTTTTTATGTTTTTTTTTTTTCTTCCGTTTTTTTGATAAATTAGCATCGAATTTTTCAACAAAGAAAAATCTGGTTTTATTGGAATCGATTCACAAGTGTCGCATCGTGCTTCCGTCTTGGCTGTGTTCAGGATGTGCTGAGATGTTGTTCTCAGGGTATTTCTGGTCATTTTGAAGTCTCTCCTGTTTATGTGGAGGGTTGTGTGTTAATGGAAGGTGACGTGTTTTGATGTGTTGTGTTACATGTCTCTGAATGGCAGGAGGAAAGTCGCTCTGCCAGCGTCTCCAGCACAAATGGAGGACCCGCGGGACTCTCTCTCTCTCTCTCTCTCTCTCTCTCTGCAGCTGTGAAGCTCATCTCAGAGACGCTATCAGACAGACGCAGACAGAGCTTCACTGGCAAACACAAAGAAAAAGATATTTATGTAGCTCCAAATATGAACAACAATGCCTCAATCCAAGTGCAGATATCTCATGCAGTTTTACCCTGTTTCAGAGTTTTCCTTATGCATGTCAGATGCTTTTTACTGTCATAGTTGCTCCATTGAGGCCTAGGCTTAAAATACACTTTCTCAATAAAGGTAGTAATTAAAATGCTTGTGCTAACGTGGGCCACATGGAACACATTTAATGTCTTGATTTCGCTCTAGGAACTATTTTCTCTGTTGTTAAAAAAGCTCACAGCCAGTTTTAATCTTATGTTTTAATGTCATTTGCCTGACCTTTGGAGTCATTTTCCATTAACCAACATTCAAAGTGTGTCTTGTCATTAATTAATAAATTAAGACATTAATACAGTTACTTATTATTTATTGAATGTTGCTGTATTTTATCATTTTGCTGACATTTTAGTTAGTGATATTTACAGTGGTTATTGGTTTTTGAGCATAATCGTTAACCGTGGTTTAATTGAATGTGGCTTATTGAATGATGAATACAAAATTGATGATTAGTAGGTTAAAAGACCTGAGTAATGGATACATAATGTAATGATCATGTGAACGTCCTATTAAAGAGCTGCACGATAACTGAATAAATAGGTGAACCACGATTCTGAACGGACAACTAAACATAATAACATATAATTTACTAGAGGTTTTGACAAAATATTAACTGCTCCGGTCTATTTAAATGTTTAATTAATTATTTTAAAAAATCTTTTTGAGTGAATGATTCAACGACTCTCATAAATACTTGACTTTATTACTTTCATTACTGGATGAATCAGCGTTTTTGAACAAATCTATTGAATGAATGATTCAATAACAAATACATATTTTTAACAGTCACTTGTCGCCACCTACTGGTGTAACGATGTAATTGATACAATCGTTATTTGAAGCGCCAAGTTACGTATAAAAGGTTTCACTCTAGTTTGATCGCTACCGTAGACATCAGTGTTTCTATCCGAACTATAACATTTTATCCCATTACTTCTGTGATAATTTGAGTATTTGTAACTAATGAACATGGAATGAGATCACGTGAGTGTTTGAATCGAGATCGCCATCGCCAGCTCTATACGTCCTATTATTGAATCTTCCCTCATGACGTTGTTTCATGAGACCGTACTCTGAATTCATTTGTCCATCCTCTTTTCATGTGAGGACTTTAAATCCTGTAGGCCTAGATGTTGTGTGCCGTCCCACAAGCCTCGTGTGATGTTTTAATGAGAATTAGAAGCTGGTAGCGCTGAGCGCTCCGCTGCGTTTCCTTAAACTGCCAAGTAAGAGCCCCATTAATAATGCAGCTCATTAAAGTGTGTAATTAATCGAGAGCGGTGTAACGGGGAGAGCAGGGGCCGCTCAGGGAGCCGAGAGAGAGAGAGAGAGAGAGAGAGAGAGAGAGAGAGAGAGAGAGAGAGAGAGAGAGAGAGAGAGGTAGAGAGAGAGGAGAGAGAGAGAGAGAGAGAGAGAGAGAGAGAGAGAGAGAGAGGCCTCCGACTGATGCATTATTTATGTGCCAGAAAAGAGGAGCCAGACTCAAATGAAATGAGATAGATTTGCTCGGCCTCCGTCACTGCTGGCATGCGTCGAGACTTCAGCTGGCGTTACGACCCATCCTGCGTGTGTGTGTGTGTGTGCTTTGTACAATAAATATTGAAGACTGGCTTCCCTTCTGCAGTCTCTGTGTTGGACTGGAAAGGTCAGTGTCTTGGCTGGCGAGTCTTTTGTTCTTGAGTTGTGAAACCGCAGCCGGTGATTCTGACGGATGTGTATATGCAGGGCTCTTTGCTGTCTGTTTTATTTTGTGCCAAATTCTGCCATTTCAGTTTTATTTTTCACTTTCAATTTATAGCTTTAGTTGCAATTTATTGCCTATGTAACAATTTAAAATACATTAATCATATTTGCTGTTCTGTGTGTTCTCTCTCTGTGTGGCAATTTTGTAGGATTTTAAAATTGTGTGCCATTTAGTTTCTGATTCAACAATTCACTTTCCACCGTCACACCAATTCCTATGGATGGCATCAAGTGGAGCTGCACGATTACTCGCTAAAAGATGGCAATCTCGATTCAAACACTCACGCGATCTGATTCCTAAATGAAAATGATTCGCCTGTGTCTATTAATCCTTTGACAAAACCACAGCAAACATTCAAATCTGTCATGTATATGTATGAAACAGCCTCATAAACAGTCTTTTCAACCACACGTTATCATTATTTCTGTGTTACAAATACTCAAATTATCACAGAAGTACTCAGTTAAAAGTTTATAGTTCGGATAGAAACACTGATGTCTACAATAGCGATCAAAATAGAGTAAATCACCTTTTGAAAGTAACTTGGCGCTTCTAATAAAGATTGTATCGATGACATCGTTACACCAGTAGGTGGCGACAAGTGACTGCTAAAACATGTATTTGTCATTGAATCATTCATTCAATAGATTCGTTCAAAAACGCTGATTCATCCAGTAATGAAAAAAGTGAAGTCTTTGAGTGAGTCATTGAATCATTCACTCAAAACGATCTTTTTAATTAATTAATTCACATTCATTAAATGTTTTAAATAGACTGCAGCAATTCACATTTTGTCAGAACCTCTAGTAAATGACATGTTACTTTTAGTTGTCCGTTCAGAATCGTGGGAGAATCGTGATCTTAATTAATCGAAATTGGGATTCTCAATTAATCCAGAATCGTGCAGCTCTATCAATTTTGTTTTCTCTATTCAATTTCTCTCATAATTTCAATGTGTCTCGTTGTTTATTCTTGTCTTGTAAAACCGTCAATGTCCAATTTGGCCAGTTTTTGAAGTACATTAGACACCTGTAATTACACTTAGACTGAGGGTTTAAAAGTGGGAATCATCCTTCCACACCACAGAGCGTGAGATGAGCAGTGCATCATGGGTAAGACGCTTCAGGTTCAGCTTCAGCGTCTCAAACACGCCTCCTCGTCCCGACAGTGCTTCACATGGGCTGCTGTAATTTGCTGCGACTTGGCTAATCAGAGTAATTATGGCTTAATTACGGTTAATCACTTTTACATAAACTTGTTGGCTGAGAGAATGATGCTTTATGAAATGTGCCACACATGCACACGCTTGACAAAGAGGCTGAGAAGCTGAGTTTCTCATGCAGTCTGTCACCGACGTCCTGAACACAACGTTTACCTGAGACTTTAGGCTTTACTTCTGCGAACACAACTGTTTTTCATCCGGTTTATGCACTCATTGTTCACACTTTACACTGTATTCCTGTATTGTCTAAATGGAGGTTATTAAAGATGAAGTATGTTTGTTTTTTTTTGCAATATTAAAATACTTTATTGTACTAGTTTAATATGTAGTGCTCCACTATTCAGGCAATTCAATTGTGAATTGTTTGGTAAAAAGTGTAAATTGCAATTTAATTATTATTATTTTATTTTTTTAAAGCTCCAGGTTTGCTGTGCTTGATTGTAGGGCTGCAAAAATATTAAACAAAATAAGTATTTCTATTTTACGGTAAAATAGGAAAAATAATGTAATACATTTTTTTTTTATAATATTAATATTTATTGTTGTCTTAACTTACTTTGAAGCTATAATCCATCCAGCTTTTATTTTGGAGGAAATCCACAGTGAGCCTTTGCAATTAAGAATAAATTAATGCAATTAATGTGAGAAACCACTCAAAACAACCTAGTAACCACAACCCAGAACACCCTAGCAAGTGCATAGCAACACCCTAACTACCACCCACATATCGTCATAGCAACTTCGGCACTGGCAATCACTCAGATTTCATCGATTTCAGTTTAGAGTAACACAGTTTGGTATTTGTCAGATGCTGTTTATCCAGAGTGACGTTCATATGCAGTCGGGACAGTTTCCCCTGAGTAACGTGAGGTTTAGTGATGTAATGTCATCGTGGTGCTGGTGAACTCAGCAAGTTCATGGAGTTGGATCTGAAACCAGGATGCACCAGCACCGTTTATGAATCCGCGATTGACAGTCACATGATCTCGGTCTGATACTGAGCTTGTGCCGGTGATCCGTGCGGAACGAAACAGAGCTGACTCACTGTGATGGAGAAATGAGCGCGTGTCATTGGTCACCCTGCCCTCTCTGGCTCTTTTGGAGACTGACGTGTCTCTGGCGTCCCGCAGGAATGACTTTAATAAAGAGCTGCAGGGCAGGTTTTAATGACACGCTCGTCTCGGGCCGTTCGGGCCCTCGGGGGCCGCTGAGAAATGGACGCTTGATCCAGTCTGAGGGAGACTGGGCTCTTCATACGGCTCAGGTCGATATGTTGACCATTTAAATGTGTACACTAGCAATTCAGATATTTTTGTCAATCATTGGAATTGGTACAATTTAAAATTATTATTATTATTATACTAATATTATAATTCATATTAATTCATATTCTATGCAGATAATGTCCTAATATATATATATATATATATATATATATGTATGTGACGTGTGTATATATATATTATATAAAGTTATTCCTATTTTCTATGGTACATTAAAATGTTAGATGCCTGATATTACTTTAAAATATTTAATTTTACTATAAAATTCTAGATTGCATCTTTAGTAATCTGTTTTTAATTATTGGTTTTAATTTATTCATTTTTTAATTAATTACATTTTAAATTATTAATAATAATTATAATTTTTAAATGGATTATTTTGTTAATTAGGCCAATATTCCATGCAGATAATGTGAGGGCTTGTTTTTTTACAAAAATAAAAACAATTATTTGAGTTATTCATATGTAAAATGTTTAGATTACTTTTAAATATTTAATTTTATGGTGAAATCTAGATTGTGTCTTTAGTAATTTACTGTTTAGTAATAGTGTTGCGGGTGGTTGTTCCTCTTTTTTTTTTGTTTTTTTGTTTTTTTGATATACAAACCTGTGCAACTGTCCTCTATAAGTATAAATGCCCTCTATAAGTTTAGTCTTCATGAGCTCTCTCACACTGACCTCAGGACAGCGGGATCTTTGTTAATAAGCCCTGATGTTAGTGCATCAGTTTATTCCCGTTCAGACCTGAAGGCTTTCTTTACTCTACACACAGTAGTTGTGCAGTGAGAGTGTGTGGTGTGTGTGGTGTGTGTAAACGCCTCATGTCCACCGACCACAGCTCTGATTAACTCAGGCTCATAGATCACATACATTAATAGATCTAGAGGAATATGTCTGGCCCGGGGCGCGGGATGCTTTGAAATGAGGAACGCTATTTTCCTAATGAATGACTTCACTCTCTCTCTCCATCTCTCCATCTCGATGTGTATCTGGTTTCCAGCTCAGGCTGTGTCATTACCAGCTCGCCTCGGGCCTGGCCGGCTCTAATGATTATAATTAGCATTATTAGAGTGGACTCTGAGGTGCCTGTGCGGGACAGACTCAGAGAAGCGTGTCTCGTGCTGGTCCACTGGGCTGGAGCTGCTGGTCTCGGCCTCTTCAGGACACACACACACACACACACACACACACACACACACACACACACACACACTCTCCTGTCAGCTCTGTTTAAGCGCTGTGTCACACCTGCACATGTACGCTGGGGCTTATTCTTTTAATTGACTTTCTAATTTGTGATTTTATTCAGTTTTTGATTGATTAGTTTCCCTCATGGCACCTTTTTCTGTGTCCTCTGAGATCCGTTCTGTGCAGGAAAAGAAAGAAAAGAAAAAGGACTTGTTTTGTGCATTTAATATCAAACCATTTAATGTTTCGATTATATGTAAAGCAATATATCAAAAAGGCCAATTAAAAGCATATATATATATATATATATATATATATATATATATACGTGTGTGTGTGTGTGTGTGTGTGTGTGTGTGTGTGTGTGTGTGTGTGTGTGTGTGTGTGTGTGTGTGTGTGTGTGTGTGTGTGTGTGTGTGTGTGTGCGCGCTGTTTTTTATTATTATTATTATTTAATTTTTTTTTTTTTTTTCACACACACACACACACACACACACACTCACACACACACACACACACGCACACACACACATATATATATATATATACACACACATTTATCTAGCAACACACATACACACACACACACACACACACACACACACACACACATACACACACACACACACACACACACACACACACACACACACACACACACACAAACACACACACACACACACGCACACACACACATATATATATATATATATATACACACACATTTATCTAGCAACACACATACACACACACACACACACACACACACACACACACACACACACACACATACACACACACACACATATATATAAATATATACACAAATAAACATAAAAACAAATATTGGCCTTTTTGATATTTTGGTTTCCTTATAAAGAAAACTATAAACCTTAACAAATATTTGAAGTTATCTGTTGTGTGTGTGTGCATTTATATATATACATACATTATGATAAAACAGCACAAATATATATATATATTCAATCACAAACATATGATATGCTTTGATTCAGTAATTCTGCTCTATAGGTATTGGTATCAGCATCATAAACCATTTAAAATCTCCTCTTGGTTTCTTGCTCTTCTACAGTCTATACTCTATAACACTGAAGTGTGTGTTGAAGGCTTTATCTACTTAAGTAATTCTGTTTTCTTTTTGGATGCCTTGTAAACACGTTTCCCAGCATTCTCACTGTCTAGGGTTGTGACAGCACTGGCCTGGTTTAACAGATCGAGTCCTGTCGCACCCTTTCCCGGTGTGTGTGTGTGTGTGTGTGTGTGTGTGTGTGCTTTTCCTTTCCGTTCCGCTACGCTTGTGACTGTATAATGAATAATGCCGCCATTGAATTAGCATGTAGCTGTCGTCTTGACTCTGGTGCCTGCGTTGTGACGGGACCACCGCTACACACACCACGCCACCGTCGAGTCGACACACACTGCAGACACACACTGAATCACCAACAGCAAACAGGGCCAGAGCTGTCAGCGTCCATCTCAGACACAACACACTCGAAAGGGTTAATCAGGCACACACACTATATAAAAACATGAAAAGTGACTTATGCAAAGAAAATAACCAGAAAATGGAGAAAGAACAACAAAGTTGATATATATATAGATATAGTAATGTGTATAGGTACAATGATAAATTTAAGCAATATTAATGTAGTAGAATATTATAATAAATATTATAAATTTAATTTTTTTGCATTTGTTTTCTGTGATAAAAATGGATATAGATGTAAACGCATTAAATTATGAAAATTATTAAATAATAAAGAATAATATTAGTAATATCTGGGCATTATAAGTTCAGTATCTGGGCATTTACTTCAATGGTTTTAAGTAATTAATACAATATTTATTTATTTATTTATTTAGGTAATTAACCTGAGTTGAACTATACATTTGTTTTCTTGTTGCTCCTGGCAAACATTATTTTTCTTCCTGTAAATTACTGGCAGTGATCCTTAAAATGTTCCACATTACAAGTCCACTTTTTGAAAAGGTGGTGTGTTGTTTACATAGATGTATATTATGGTAAAATATGAATTTCTCTCATAAAAAAAAAAAATTCTCTCATGATGTTTGTGTTCGATTTATTAGATTAGAGGAGGCAAGACATTTTTAATTGTCCTTTATCCTTGCCAGAGCTGCAGTATGTGTGTCTTTGTCCATGTGAAACAAAGCAGATGCAGCGTTAACACACACACACACACACACACACACACACACACACACACACACACACACACACACACACACACACACACACACACACACACACACACACACACACACACACACACAGTGCCCGAGACTGACAGCACACCTAAACACCATTCCTTCATCATCAGCATCTCTCTCTCTCTCCTCTCTGAGAGAATCTCCATGACGACCGCCTCTGTTGACACGCCTGCACACGCTCGTAGAGGATTACGTGTTCTTCCGGATATTGACAGACGCGTGTTATCCGCGGATAATCAGACGGGATAAGAAATGTGAACTGCCGTTCCGTTCAGAGCTGAATTATTTGGGGAGGAAACTGATCCTGCCGTCAGACCACTGACATGCATTTCTTACTCCAGTTTGACAGAAAAATAAATAAATGTTTTTATGACAATTCTGTTCCATTCTCTCTAGCTGTTTTTTAGTCAATTACTGTAATCGTTTAGACACCTGCCGGCTAGGTAATTTTTGAAAATAATGTAGTTTAATCATAACTTAATCTAGGAGGGATGATTTTAGAAAAAAATTTATTTGTAGAGTTTCAGAAAATGGCAAGCCGTAAGTGTCAATCATACTATTGTTTGTGCATCCACTGGCCGTTAAGTTTGAGGGTCAGAGGGAAGACAATTGTCGGGATAAAAGTAAAGTATGTCTTGCGGAAAATACAATTCTGACTTTATTTCTTACAGTTATAAGATGCAAACTCGCAATTTTGAGAAAAAAATCTGAATTGCAAGATATAAACTCACAGTTCTGACAAAAACTTTTCTTTATCGCAAATGTGAGAAATAAAGTCAGAATTTTGAGTTATAAACTCGCAATTGCAAGAAAAAAATCAGAATTGCGAAGATTTGCAATTATTAGAAAAAAGATAATAAAAACGTATCACAATTGAAACAAAAAGTCAGAATTGCGAGAACTAAAGTCAGAATTGTGAGTTATACATTCACGATTGGGGGAAATAGTCCGAATAAAGTCAATTCTGACATTATTTTGCACAATTAGGAGAAAATTTCTTTTTTGAATTTGCGAGTTTATATCTCACAATTCTAAGACAAAACCAGATTTTTATTTCACAATTGCGAGAAATACAATTCTGACTTTATTTCTCGCAATTATGACACATAAACTCACAATTCTGACTTTTTTCTCAGAATTGTGAGATATAAACTCGCAATTGCAAGTATATAAAGTCTGAATTGTGAGAAATAAACGTGCAATTCTGGCAAAAAGCAAAAACTAGATTTGCAATTATGATTAATAAAGAAAAAAGTTTGAGAGAACTATAGTCAAAATTATAAACGCGTAATTGTAAGTTATAAAGCCCGAAATTGCGAGAAATAAACGCGCAATTCAGACAAAAAGTGAATTATAAGAAATAAAGTCACAATTAAACTCATACTTGTAAGTTATATAAATGAAGTCAGAATTGTGAGTTATACATTTGCAATTGCGAGAAACAAAGTACATTCTTACATTTAAAATGAAATTCGCCATGTTTTATTACAATTAAAACACAGTTTTAACTGGTGCGCAATGAATCTTGGGATAGGCTAGGAGCGAAGGATCCACTGGTTCTATCAATCGGCCTTTGAAGAATGCAGCCTCTGAATCGGGACGCAGCCTAAAGTGAGAATTACGAGTTGCAAACTCAAAATTGCAAGTTATTAAGTCCGAATTCGAGATATAAAGTCGCAATAACCTTTCGTATCTTTCATTCTGTGGTCGTAAAACGTTTCCATAGTCTGTTTTTGGTGCAAGAAGAAACCTTGAGTAAATGATTAGTTCTCTCCTCAGATTTAGGGAGGTGTCTGCTGAATCTACACAGTTGCATCTCCTTCTGTCGTGTCGGACACATGATTTAGTCTCAGACTGTCATTTGTGTCTTGTGCTTGTTGAAGTACGACGGGGCCGCAGTCGCAGGGTTCGGCTGGAGTCATCGCTGCCTCCTTTTATAGAAGTTCAATTAATATTTCAGTATCTGCGGGAGCCGTGGCTTGAAGCAGAACCACTTGATGTTTGGCTAATGGACAATGCAGAGAACTCCGAGTACTAAACATCCTTCCATGCTGGGGGAAAAAAGAGAAAAATACAAGGCTGTTGGAGAGGAGCCACTTTGAGAAAAGGTGCATAAATCCTGCATGTGCCTTTCCTCCAATAACACGACTCGGTTTCTCGGAAATTAAACATATCGTCTCCGATAAACAAGCCAGCGGAGGGAAAAAATCCATTGTCTGGTCAGCCTGTGGCCTTGGGTTTTTATTAAATATTGATTTGATTTGTAAAAGGCCACACGCTGTGAGCTTGAGCAAATGTCACGAACTCCCGTTTGTTTTGTTGCGGTTCTAACAATCTGTTGAACTGAACATCTGATGTTTAGGTTTGGTGGCTCAAGTAAAAACCAGCCAGCCTCCTTGACCTTCCGAACGCAGATCTGGCAAAGTAAGCCTGATTTTGCTATTTGCGAATATCATTCCCGTTGTGCATGTGGGATGTAACTTACAACAGCTGACAAAACAAGCGCAAGCAGAGTAAATCTTCAGTAATGTCAAGTAAATGTCTAGCACGATTCACTTGATCTCATATCTTAATGAAGGAATTATGGTCAATAGTTTTATGGGATTCATGGGATTAGCTGCTCGTTCCTTCATTAAGGAAGTACGTATATGTGACCCTGGATCACAAAACCAGTCACATGTCGCACAGGTATATTAGTGTTAATAGCCAACAATACATTGTATGGGTCAGAATTATCGATTTTAGGATCAAAAATCATTAGGATATTAAGTAAAGATCATGTTCCATGAAGATATTTTGTAAACTTCCTACCGTAAATATATAAAATATATATTTTTGTGAGTGGATGCAGCAAAATTGTGAACAAAAATGCAAATTTTCTCAATGTTTAGATTTTTTTTTGCACCCTCAGATTCCAGATTTTTAAATAGTCTCGACCAAATATTGTCATATCCTAACAAACCATACATCAAAACAAACAAATCACAATTTCAAAAAATTGACCCTTGTCGTCACATGTAGTCGTTTTTATCTGATTTTCAAACACTTCCACTTCAGATGAAGTGTTATAATGTTGTGATTGAGCTGGTTGGTTCTGAATGCAGACAAAATGATGAGGAAAAAGCTTCTTCAGGAGATAAGGAGAAGACGACGTTAACAAGGCTAGAGATGTGTTTTCTCCGAGGCGTTACGCCGCCCTGCTGGAAGGAATCATGCAGATCCGACACTGGGAAATATTAGCAGGAATCAATTAGCCTGCCATTATGGAGTAAAGTGGCCTTCAGTGAGTCGTGTAATTATGACCCAGAGCCAAGCCCATTGTGTGCATGCAGGACCCTTCTCCCTCATCCCGCTTAATTGTATTTATTTAAGATAATCCATTCAGTGGTTTTAATTATGTGCTCTAGTTTACGAGAGAGATAAATAAATCATCATTTGTCTCGGTGAGACGTGGTCTTGTAGGATATTCCTGCGTGCGCTTTATCTGTGCGGTCGGACTCTTCAGCCAAGTGTCAAGTGGAAGTAAGTGCACAAAAGACTGTAATTTTAAAGAGTAATCCATCAATGGAAAAGAAATAAAGGAAATAATTAGAAAATGGAGCTCGTTTAGAAGAACCGTATTTGGACAAACCCAAACCCCAAATATTAAACTTCAGCACTTGTCCCACAGCATTTGTGCTACGGATATGAATGACTCTTCAAATCACACGGCTTGTTGAGGAGAGTTCTGGTATTTTTCGGTGTGATCTGACTTTGTTTTTTTAGGTTGTTTTTTTTCTTTTTATTACAAGCCTAGACTCATTTTCTTCAGAAGATATAATTAAATATTATTTTATTGTTTTACAAGCCAAGAGTCTGAATCATTTTATTCAGAAAATATTTTATTTTATTTTATTTTATTTTATTTTATTTTATTTTATTTTATTTTATTTTATTTTATTTTATTTTATTTTATTTTATTTTATTTTATTTTATTTTTTATTATTATTATTATTAATTATAATTGTATTTTTTTATTATTTTTTTTATTATGCCAAACATGACATCATTCGTTACAGTTTAAATTCATTGCAGGATAACCCATTGAAAATGGCAGCGTTTGATTGGTGGGATGGATGTGCAGACGGCTGTATTCGAGCAGCTGGTCTGTCGATGTTTGGTCTTTTGCTCTGGGTAACAATCATCTGTCAATGAGGGATGACACCCGAGCCCAAACGGCGGATCCTCCTGTCCCGACAGATGCTGTAGTCGAGCAGGACCCGCGTGTGTTTCTCGAGTGAAACCGCATCAGGAAATCTCCCTTTCTTACAAACACGTGCAGAACTATAAACAGGATCGGGTCACGTGATCGCCACAGATCGCTCTGTTACAGCACGCCTGTAAACCTGAATTCTGATTTTATAGCACTTGAAGTATTGCTCTATATGACCTCATGAAACTGCTATGGTTCTCCATAAAGGTTTTCATGCTTGTATGTTCAGAATCTTTTTTCTCTTTCCATTGACTTTTTGATTCCGTGCCATTTTGTTTTCTCTCAGACGTGTATATCGTATTGCGTTTGGCTCTGGGTTTTTCGTTCTGTGTCCATCACGGGCCAAACAGCTTTGGGTTTTAACAGACTGATGGTGGAGATTCATCCAGCCAAGTAAAATAAACACCCGTGAATGTGAAACCGGGACTTGGCAGAGGGAGAGCTAATCGTTTCGTGAACGGGGGAATTTTTATGTTCCATTTTCGCTTGACAGTCTAGACGTTTTATAACGTTGGGAGGAATTCTGTTGGCCTTGAGTTTCTGTCAAGACTCCCTTGTGCTCACAGTCTATGTTTTTATTTCTAAAAGTGCCGTAAAACATGTGCTAAACTTGTGTGATAGGGTCCTTATTCTCATTTTTTAGGAAATCAACTTCTGCGAGTTCTTGCTCAGAGAGTGTCTCAGTGCATTAGACACTTCAGGTTATGAACACAACTAACAGTCTTTCACAGTAACTGGTTTGATTTAGTGCTTTGACGAACTGGGGATCTTAAATGTGCTGTTTATGAGTTGTGAACTTCAGGCAAACCGCGTTACATTGGGCTGTGTGTTCGTTCAGTAGTCGAGTGAAATCGCAGGAGCTGTATCGAACAAGAAACACCTGCTTTATGGCGTAGTGTTGGATTGCTTTGTGAGTGGTGTTTGTGCTCCAGATATGAATGATTCCTCAAGGTTTGTCTTAATCAGAGGTGTGCTGTTACTTTAATAGGTGATCAGATTTACAATTTTCACCTGCCGGATGATAGAATGTGTGGAAAAACCCCACAGACTCAATACAAACTTAGCCTACATTACCTGGACATTACTTTTTCAAAGGTGTCGTGTTATTTTTTTATTTTTTTTGCATTTTTTAAAAATATTATTTTGTTGTTGTATTTCATGTTATTTTGTTTTATTTTATTTTATTTTGTTGTTTTATTTTATTTAAGTCTCTTTCAGTTTTATTTAATGTTATTTTATTTTGTTATTTTATTTTGTTTTTTTATTTAATGTTATGTTATTTTGTTTTGTTGTTTTGTTTTATTTCATGTTTTATTTATTTATTTATTTATTTTATTTCATGTTATTTTGTTATATTTAACATACATTTTTGATATTTTGATTGTTTTATTTTATTTTATTTTTTATTTTATCTTTGATCACTCAGACATGTGATGTTAATCCATTTAACTTTTATTTGTTTTTATTTTATTTTATGTATTTTTTTGTAATTTTTTGGTCACTCAGACACGTTAATCCATGCAGTATTTTACTTTATTTTATTTTATTTTATTTTATTTTATTTTATTTTATTTTATTTTATTTTATTTTATTTTATTTTATTTTATTTTATTTTATTTTATTTTATTTTATTTTATTTTATTTTATTTTATTTTATTTTATTTTATTTTATTTTTGGTCTCTCAGACATGTGACGTTAATCCGTGTCATATTTTATGTTACTTACTTGATCTTATTAGATTTTTGGTCTCTCAGACATGTGATGTTAATCCATGTCATCTGCATAGGCTGTGAGATTCTCCCCATCTGAAGCCAAACCACCATTTCAGGTTGGATGAAATGCGTTGGTTAATGAAACGGGATGTTTCTCGGGCCCGTGAAGCTCAGCAACACAGAATTGCGCAGTCTGGCTCCCGCTGGGCCCGAGTCGTGAACTCTTGACCTTTCCTGCTCGCCAACAGTCTTTGCATTTGCATTTTGACTTAAAGAGGAGGCGAGAGTGGCGTTCCCCCTCCCGATGGCCACGCAGCCGGCCTCTTTCTCACCGGGCCGCAGTGGTCTGGGTTAATGCTCCAGTGCGCGGGCTTTGTCTCTGGATTAATGAAGTGTTCTCCTCCCTGTTTCCTTTCACTCCCAGACAATGCATTGCCCCATAATCAGCGTTAATCTTGAAGTCTCAATGTCGTGTTTTTTTTTTTTTTTTTTTCATGTGTCAGAACTTGTGAGGAAATTACTACATCTACCTCTGACTCGCTAACTGGATGTGACGTTGGATGAGAGAGGAGAATGTCACTGATAATTAAAATGGAAGGGAGATCAAACCTGGCAGCAGGATTGTGTGCCATTCAGTGCTGAACTGAGAAAGCCTTTCATATTCTACCGTTCAGTCCCTGAATCTATATTGAGATGTGGCATTCATTTGCATTTCAAATTTGATTGGAACTAAAAATAGAGTGAAAAATATCATGTGATTAGTAATAAAGTTTAAAATCCTACATAACAATGATAACATTGTAGTATCTTATAATAAATAGTATTATATTTATAGTATCATATCATGTATATAATAGTGATATTTATGTAAGATATCATAGTCAATTAAAGTGACAAAAAAATAATAGTTTCTTAATAGTTAATTTATTTATGATATGAATTAAAGAGCACTTGATTTCATTGGAGAACTAATTGAGTGTGTGTGCATGTTTAAGTGTGTGTCCAGTCTATGGTCATGTGTGTCTGTGTTTTAACACTGAAGATCAGATGGTCAATCCGATGTAAAATAGAAACACTAAGGCCCTCTAGTGTCAAAGCCGGAGAGCACAGGGATACTCGTACTGAGATCTACAGCGCTGAGTGGGATGCTCATGATGTGAATTAGATGAAGTTTTATTATATCATCATACAACTTGGCAAAGTCAACTGCAGCCTGGGCCAGTTTTTGTTTTTAGACAGTCAATTCATCAGGAAGAGCAGATTCTCTGTGGATCGATGAGGTCGGACTCGTCGTGTCAGACTCGGTATATTTAAAGGTGAAAGGAGAGACTCACAACAGTTTCACTGTTAGACGCTCCTGGACGTTTCTCAATGGTTAGTGGATACATTTATGTAGTTGTTGTGGAGTTACATTGATTCCTCTCATCGTCATGTTTAACTTTTACACAAGTTGACAGTTCCCTGATGTCTTTATAAGACAGCTGTGACATGTTTTGGTCAATAGTGTTCAGTGCTCGTCTGTGCTCAACCACAGAACAGTTTACAGGCTTTGCTCCAACTTTGCCATTGCGTTAGAACTGGTCACACTAACCAGATGGCGGCTCCGTGTGTGTAAACGTGCAGATTAAGGGCCGGTAATATAATAATAAGATCCCCTTCCTACGTCAGAAGGAGAGCGAAATCTGATCGGCGTATATTTTGACATGCATGCAGAGAAAGGCTCACCAAAACAAAGTTACTGGGTTTCACTCTTTTTTCACATTTTCTGTGTTGGTAGAAGCACCGGGGACCCGATTAAAGAACTTAAACACTGGAAAAGTCAGATTTTCTTGATATGTCCCCTTTAAAGTCTCTGGTTTGAGTAACCTTATCCTCAAAGGCAATTTATCAGGAAGAGCAGATTCTCTGTGGATCGATGAGGTCGGACCCGTCGTGTCAGATTCGGTGTATTTAAAGTCTCTGGTTTGAATTTTAGATTTTTTTGCACCCTCAGATTCCAGATTTTCACATAGTTGTATCTCGGCCAAAAATTGTCCTATCCTAACAAACCACACATCAATGGAAGCGTATTTATTCAACTTCCAGATGGTGTATACATGTCAATTTCATAAAATGGACCCTTGTGACTGGTTTTGTGGTCCAGGGTCACATAAAGCCTCTGGTTTGAATAAGTTTTTCATGTGCTTGTTTGGTTATAGTGTTGAGATTCCACAATAGGAGGAAGAGCCTCATCTTTTATTCCAAAAATCATTAGGATATTAAGTAAAGATCATGTTCCATGAAGATATTTTGTAAATTCCCTACTGTAAATATATATATATACATTTATTTTTGTGAGTGAATGCAGCACAATCGTGAACATAAATGAACAACTTTAAAGGCGATTTTCTCAATGTTTCGATTTTTTTGCACCCTCAGATTCCAGATTTTCAAATATTTGTATCTCAGCCAGATATTGTCCTATCCTAACAAACCACACATCAATGAAAAGCTTATTTATTCAGCTTTCAGATGATGTATAAATCTCAATTTCATAAAATTGACCCTTATGACTGGTTTTGTGGTCCAGGGTCACATATGTCCCCTTTAAAGTGTCTGGTCTGAATAAGCTTTTCATGTGCTTGTTTGGTTCCAGTGTTGAGTATCCGTGGCGCGCAGGAGGAGGAGCCTCCCGACGCCCAGCTGATGCGATTGGACAACATGCTTCTGGCGGAGGGCGTGTCCGGGCCGGAGAAAGGCGGCGGATCCGCGGCGGCGGCGGCAGCGGCGGCGGCTTCAGGAGGAATCGGGGCCGATAACTCGGCAGAACACTCCGACTACAGAGCCAAACTCTCCCAGATACGCCAGATCTATCACACCGAGCTGGAGAAATACGAACAGGTCAGCAAGCCTGCAAAAGCCAACAGCCAAATTCCCATGCTGAACAACATGGTAATAATGTGATATAATCACATATACTGTACAAAGTAATCAGTGATGCATTCTGAGAGCTTTTTGCAGGAGATGCTACGTGAAGTTTACAGAAGCAACTGGGAGTTTAGCGTAAACTATGCTTAGGGATGCACCGATATGAACATTTTAGCCGATACCGATAACCAATAATTCTTTATATTTGAAAGCCGATAACCGATATATTGGCAGATTAAATCTAAATCCAAATTATTATATAATTTTTGAGAGCCTGATTACAAAAACAAAAGTCTTACCCTTAAAAGCCATGTCAATTATGATGTTCTCATTATAATTTTATGTAGCCGAAATGACAGATTTGCGCTGCTAATGTTGCACTTTACTGTATTTTCCTTTTTTTAAGTGATTCCAATCATATTTCAAGCAATTCAAAACCATCATGTTGAACAGTGCACATCTGAAGTGTCTCAGCTGAAGGAAATAATCCATTATTTATCGGCTTTAATATATCGGCCAATTTTAGGCCGACAACGATAACATTAAAAATGAACATATATCGCCGATACCGATATGGTGGCTGATATATCGTGCATCCCTAATAACTATGCTATTAATTTGAATGAATGAGAATTTCACAGACATCTTAGAACATACACAAAACCAGACGATTTTTTGGAAAGCATTTTGATGAGAAATGAAAGATGTGCAGTGACACCAGCAACGTGTGCTGAAGCAAACCGTTTCATTTGATCCCATGTTGACTGTAATATCTCATAAATTAGATTAGTATAACATCTGTTTGACTGCCGTTGTCATACTTTAATGTAGTGTGTGTGTGTGTGTGTGTGTGCGTGCGTGCGTGCGTAAGTGTAACTCAGCAGGCAGCATTTCCATCCCAAAATGTGTCAGATCACATCATGATGTGAAGCCTGTGTTTAAGATGCTGTCGGTGAAGGCAGGGTTACAGTGGGGCTCTGCTGGCAGAAAGAGGCTCTCACACACTCCTGTTTTAATGTTTGAGAGGCTGCTACTGACAGCCCAGCGTTCCCACGCTCATGGAAAACCGGGGAGCACACGGGAATGTTCAAATTGTTGTGGAGGCTAATAAATATAGATGGGAATGGAAAGGAATTTAACGATTCTTCTTCCTATTAATCCTATTCTTTTAGTAGCTTTAAAGATGCACTCACACAGCTTTCTTTACTAAGTAAAAAATATAACTTTTGGTAACTAGTTTTGTATCCACTGTCGGATTATTATTAGGGATGCACCTATATGAACATTTTTACAGATACCAATAACTGATAATTCTTTATATTGGCCGATAAATCTAATTCCAAATTGTATAACATTTTTGGGAGCCTGATTACATCTCACCATTAAAAGCCATGACCCAAGCACACAAGTATAATGATGTTCTCATTATATTTTTATGTAGCCTATATGACAGCACATAACTATATTTTCCTTTTTTGAAGTGATTCCAATCATATCTCAAGCAATTCAAAACCATCATGTTGAACAGTGCGCATCTGAAGAGTCTCAGCTGAAGGAAATTATCCATTATTTATCGGCTTTAATAAATCGGCCAAATTTTCTTATCAGGCCGATAACATTAAAAATGGACATATATCGTCCGATACCGATATGATGGCCGATATACAGTATCTTGCATCCCTATTATTATCATTAACAAAAAGTAAAACTATTAAAGCACTTTTGTTAATTGTAATAAAGCTGAAAAAACATAAGATATAAATATTAGATGAAAAACTTGCCAAGGAAACATTTCTAGTTTTTGTTTAGTTTGAGTTGAAGCACTAAAAATGACGAACTTGAAATAAAATAAAAATACAACTGAAATTAAATACATTTAACAGAAGTAATAATATATATAAAAAAGACAAATTACTAAAAATGTAACTAAAACTAAAATGAAAACTGACTGTATAAAAACAAAAGCTAATTTTATTAGATTGTAAACTGTAATAGTATATAAATAATACTAAAATAACACTGATTTAAGCCATTGTTAGTTTTCAGAATGCTAGCATTTTGGGTTGCACTTTATTTTACAGTACGTGAACTTACAGTGTATTACCTAAGTAAGTACAAGGTAATATAAGGTACCTACATGGGCTAAGGTTAGGTTTAGGTGTAGGTTCAGGGTTAGTACCTGTTATTACCCAGTTATTACAATTACTATAATAAGTACATAGTATGTACATGGAGAATAAGACAGTAAAATAAAGTGCTGCAGAATTGTATTATTCTATTAAGAGCCGTTCATTTGGACTGAATCATTGAGTGAGTGAGTCATCAGATCGATTCATATTTCTGAGCCTCTTAATTGATTGGTTAGACAGAAGGCCTCATTGGTTGATGAATCAGACCGCTCTGCTCGCGCTGTGTGTTTGCTGTTGCGTGCAGCTGGAGAGGACAGTGCAGCAGAAAGACGCTTCGGCTATTTGTTGTCTTGTTGTATCATTTCACCGAGTCAGAGTCTTTCTGTCTCATCACATTGGCTTCAGACCGCAAGCGCACAACTCTGCTGAAGCATCATTCTGTGGATTCAGTAGCTCTGCAGAAAACACTGTTCTTCATCTGAACTACAACAGGCATGTTCGTCAAAGTAGGTTAGGTTAGGTTCTGCCATGTACTGTATTTTATATTAATATTTTTTATATATATTTTGATATATAACAGGCGAAGAAGACGAAGATATTCCAACACAAGGTTTTAATAACAATATAACAACAGACAGGCGAATTGACGCAACACACACTTAACACAGACACTGAAAATATGAACAAGGAACACGAGACAAGAATGACAACAAACTACAAGTCCTAGAACTGAATTAAAATTAACATAATGGTGACAATTTTGAATTTGCTTTTATTTTACATGTTAAATTTTGTCAATTTTAGTAAATTACTGCTATTTTGGTTTGATGTATTTAGTAGTATCGATAGTATCACACTATTATGACATAATGTAAAATACCAGTAAATAAAAGTAAAATTTTGCAAACGTTATAAACACTATAAACATGTATTTTAGTTCCACTCATTCCACAACAAATCTTTTACATATAACAGTATTCAGAACAGAACATGATTGAAAACTATAAAACATGTCATTCATCATAAACAACGTTTATCATAAATGCCATGCCTAAAACAATCTTATTTCGCACGAAACTGAATCTGCCGGCGAGTGTGAAATGTACGTACATAAAAATACAATACGTAGCTTATGTATGTCTTTCATTCGCCATGAATCCAAATGCCTGCGCTTTGTGTATGTTCTGCATGCTTGACGTTAATTGCATTAAGTGTCTTTGGAATATAAGTAGCACGTTTCAGATGATAAAAATGTGATTTATATTCCGGAAATATGGCAATCCAATGGCTTGAAATTAAACTTTCTGTTTAGAATCTTTCTTAAATTTAAAAGTAAATTCCTGAAGGAATGTGTGTGAATGTGGTTTGTATGTACAGAAGTGTGTCACGATCACACACAGGAAAAGGTAAGATCCAAGTGCAGTTTATTAAGGGTAATCCGTACTCGTAATCCAGGCAGGCAAAAGGTCAAAGTCCATACAAAACAGTCCAAAACGAGAAACAAACATAAACCGAACTCCGAAGTGCAGGGTGACATTATACAAGGACTCCATGACAAACACTGACACCGACAGGGTATATATACACAGACACTAACAAGGTGAGGGGAAACAGCTGTGTGCAATGAATCAATGATAATACAGAACAGGATGATGGGAAATGTAGTGCATGAGAGAATGACACCGTGGGGGACAAGGACCTCTAGTGGTTACCCAGGGAAACACAAACCAGACACTGTGACAAAGTGCTGCTCATATCAGGCTGGCTGCTGTAGGTTATTAATTGCTCAATGGTTAAAGATGCATCAACATCATCATGAGTATCATTCATGTTTAAGCGAGAGTCTTAGGGCCCTATCAATCACCTGTGCAATGCAGCTGCAGGCGCGACACAAGTGTTTTTGCTAGTTTCAGCCTGACGCAGTTATCATTTTCACGTCCTGCGTCACGTTGTTTAAATAGCAAATGCATTGCTAGCCCCATGAGCGGCTGGTCTGAAAACGTGGTGTGTGTTCAGGCACATTGTTGGCGCGTTACTATTTTGAGGAAACTGAAATAGACTGAGCCATTGACCAACTGAAACCTGGTCTAAAGTGAATAGCGCAGTATTTGTTTTGTTATTTAAAGGGTGCATTATTAATATGCGCATATAGGCGCATCCACAACACACGTACACTCTGCTTATTACACACACAGGGACACACAGTTAGCACACAAACATGGCAAATATTAGAAATGAAATGATTACAATGTAAAAGATTAATATATTAGTGTATTAGTGTACATAAAGATATGATGAAATCCGGCTTGTCCCGTAGATGGTCTGCTTGTGCTTTAACCTTTAACATTGCGCACGAGCAGATCCGATTCCTCACTAGAGAAGCGTTCAGTCTTTCCGTTTGCAAATTCCGCCATGCCACGAGCGCAACTGGTTTTTAAAGGGAATGGGAGATGAGACTCTGATTGGTTTATTGCACGTTACGCCCAAAACACACCCATTACTCATTAAGAGAATAGAGATAACCCTTTTAGACCATGCGCCGGGTGCGTTGACCATTTTTCTCATCGTTAAACTAGCAAAAGTGGATTCAGACACGACCCTAAGTGCACTTGCACCCTGAGCTTTAGACTATGCGCTTACATTGTTAAAATAGGGCCCTCAGTCTCTGCTCTAGCGGCTCTCGGCATGGTCGGACAGTAGATCCATCTGTGATGATGAACGGTCGGGACATAGGAGAGGTGATATACTGAAATGCATTCTGGGACAGGGCCAGGTGTCCTCTGTGTGTTTGTTCACAAAAGCTCATTCATATTTGTCATAGAGGAGCACAAACACACACACGGACCACCCAGCACAAGACCCAAAACGTCCTTCATCATCCCTTCTGTAACTGTTGTTGTCGTCTTCCCATGAGCCCCGGTTCTCCTGACACGCTCTGCTCTCCTACTCATCTGTTTGTGTCTCTCTGTGAGTAATGACAATCTCACGCCAATGAGGCCATTTCAGAATTAAGTCACAATATTGAAAGCGTAACGACTCATATTTATGCGTGATTAATGAACTCGAGAAGGATCTGCTCAGGAGGAATGAGGGCTCGAGAGATGAATGAGTTTATATGGACATCACTACATTAAACAGCATCCAGTTCTCTAGCATAATCTGTACCTTCAGTCAGGATTCACGAGTGGATCTGCAATATGAATGCAGAGATATTGACGTTATAATTAGATATAATTGTATTTATTATTATGGCTGATATTTGCTGATAAAAACAGTAATATTGTGATATATTAGTGTTTCAAATAACTGTTTTCTATGTTGAATATATTGTTAAAATGTAATTTATTCCTGTGATCAAAGCTGAATTTTCAGCATCATTACTCCAGTCTTCAGAGTCACATGATCCTTCAGAAATCATTCTAATATGATGATTTGATGATCAAGAAACATTTATGATTATTATCAATGCTGAAAACAGCTGCTTCATATTTTTGTGTAATTTTTTTTTTTTTTCAGTATTCTTTGATGAATATAAAGTTTATATATTTTAAAATAGAAATAAAATCTTAATATATATATATTTTTTAATTTACATTTATAAAGTTAGTCAAGGATTCGTCTTAACCTTTGTTCATCTGCTCTGACCATTGGAGTTAACCAGACTGCTGTTGCTTCTGTATGTAAATGAGCTGTGTTGTGATTGGCTAACCTTTTCACTTGTAAAATGAGTGAAAAGAGTTTCTGCCGTAAAAGGTGCCTAATACTGAATTGTTGTTGATATGTAAATGTGGGCGTTCATATGTTAATGAGCTCACCCTTGTGATGTCATAACATATAATTACTGAAAGAGTCAGTTTTATAGCTTAGTCTCAATAAATGTCCTGACTCATCTCAGTAAACTTTTTTAAAATCAGAATTAGTTTTATTGCCAAGTATGATTGCACACACATGATATATATACAGTAGTTGCCAAAAGTGAAGTTCAGCCTTGGAAAATTCACACCTTCACCCTTTATTCAAATATTAAAAAGAAATTGTTAAAGATCTTTTCATCATATTGCGTAGTTGTCCTTAGTTGTGATAACGCAGTGAGACAAGCCAAATTGTGCCGACATAATTTTTGTCCAGGCTGTTATTCAAAGAAATGATGAACACATGCAAAAACAAGAGAGAATCACCAATTGGTTTATGCTGTAATCAATGCTTTTTCCTGTGAACTTTTTGTTTTTCTATGCATTTTTTTTATTTTGCATAGTAAAATAAAACCTGTAGCTGTAGTTAGACAAACAATTTTGTCAGATAAATACCATAACCAAGTTAAGTGTTTTGTGCTTCCCTCATATTTAAAATATTGTCCTCATATTTTGATGGTTTATTCTAACTTGTACGGTCATCCCCTCCGGACATCACTTTTGGCCACTATTGTGTGTGTGTATATGTAATTTTCCAATAAATGAGCCCCATAAGTGGTCACTTTAAAGCATAGCTTGTTATAGTAACATGCGTCTGTGTCCGTCTCCCTCTGTCCAGGCGTGTAACGAGTTCACGACTCATGTGATGAACCTGCTGAGGGAACAGTCTCGCACACGGCCCATCTCGCCCAAAGAGATCGAGCGCATGGTGGGCATCATCCACCGCAAGTTCAGCTCCATCCAAATGCAGCTGAAGCAGAGCACCTGTGAGGCCGTGATGATCCTCAGGTCCCGATTCCTCGACGCCAGGTCAGTGTGTGTCGCTTTTCTGACGCATTTCTTCTCATTCTTCTCCACGCTTTAAACGCTAAGTCAAGTCACCTTCATTTATATAGCGCTTTTAACAATATAGACTGTTTCAAAGCAGCTTTACAGTGATAATAGGAAATTAAAGTAACAGAGATTGTTTAGGCTTTACAGCAGCCCTAGAATAAAGTTATTGTCCAGCGAAAGTTAGTTTTGATCGATTCACTCGATTCATCATTAGATATTAACTTAGGGGCCGCTAACACAATACAAAACCCTTAAGTTCTCTCTGCGCAAACCTGTGAGAGCGCTGATAGCGTGCACATGCGTATTACATGTTTAGTCTATAGGGATGTGCATTTGAATATATATGTGCGCAGGTGTGTAGTCCTTCTTTACAAACCAGCCCTCAACAAACTACTTGTCTGGCCTTAAAATGTATAATACAGAATTTGCATCGCTTCCGCGTAGCCACGCGAACTGGAATTATCCCGACAATGTTTTATCTGTACAGAGGTAAAGGGAAGGGAGGGAGGCCTTCACAGGGGAGAGACTAGTTGACACTTCAGGATTTCATTGTCGTCACGTCCAGGCGCAGGTTCTTCATCAGATCTGGATACGGCCTGGATCCGGCGTACTGCTAGCCTGGCTAACGTCAGACCTCGTCTCATTGAGACGTGGTCTGGGAACCACATGTTCATTTTCTCGTATTTGAGGCGTGGTTTACGAATGGCCAGAGCCGTTTATTGGGTGCTACGGATGTCTATCAAATGCGCCTGTACGTAGTAGCTCATAGCCAATCGTTTCAATTATACCAGATGACGAATGTAGAGCGACAGAAATTCGACGAGGAAGAAGACGATGGGTCAGAGATTTATGTGTACACGATGGCGTTCAGCGACTATTACCGTTTGTGCAAGACAAACATGAGGGTAGAAGGTATATATGGACACTCTACAGACATGTTTTTATCGAAAAAAACAGAGTTTATCCGAGAGGTTAGCATTATTAGGGGTGACAGTCGCATGGACGTCGTCATCGTCTTGCTGGTCCCCTCGCTAAGGCGAAAATCTGGTCCATGGAATCCAGGCTGCCTAGCAGCGTGAATAAAAGGCAGCATGGGGAAACCCAGGCTAGCGTACTGCGGTAAACCTCGGGACAAACAGAGAGACTTATATTAGCGTAGACACCATTGTACGCTAAGCCTGTTACTACCACATCCATGTAAACAAACGCTCCCGCTGTTTACTGTTTACACATGTGTTTTCCCGTTCCTGATCCTTCCCGGGGGACTCGAGGTCCCAGACTCACGCTTTCAGGGCCACATCCAAACCCACACACGCTTTGCCGTGTTGAGTCCATCCCTTTCTAAATGTAATCGCTTGTTCTCTTTGAAACGTTCCTGGGATTTGCATACATTTCTCTGCGGATAAATCGCACTGGAAGCCTGGAGTCGGAGGCATAACATTTAAATGAGCTTCATGTTTCCTTCCAGCACTCCGAACCCATTCTCTGTGTCTTTGGAGCATGCTCAGTTCCTCTGATTAATCCTCTCTTCGGCGGAGACCATGCTGTGCTCATTTGCATTTAGTGAAGAGGGGTTTTGGGGAGGAAATCGGCTCACCCTTCAGTGCTGCATATGTAAAACCCCTGAGACGAGCTCCAATCGCACACTCTTAACCCACAGATGAGTGATGCCGAGAGGAGGTTGAATTCATTGGCACCCAAAGCTCAATTTACTGTCGTTTTAAAGCTCTTCACTTTCGAGTATGTGTGCGGTCTGCTTTATTCCTCTTTTCCATCTCGTTTGAATTCATCTGGCACCTTTTCAGGAATACGTGCCTTATCCTGTGGAAATAGGAAGGCAGTTTATCTTTCTTATTTTCTTAAGTTGTCAATCTCTGGAG
The DNA here is from genome assembly GCF_965113295.1 of Leuciscus leuciscus. Classification (NCBI taxonomy): domain Eukaryota; kingdom Metazoa; phylum Chordata; class Actinopteri; order Cypriniformes; family Leuciscidae; genus Leuciscus; species Leuciscus leuciscus. The sequence goes on along the minus strand of NC_138738.1, from coordinate 38,468,082 downwards.
GTCAAACTAAATATTAAATGTCCTGTTTCATGTAGTTTATGCATTTCATGTTACCGTTTGGGATTGAGATTAATTTGCAGTTTTGTGGTTTTCCAATAAACATCAAAGTAAAATAAAGTCAAATAAATGGGGTTACAAGGGTTGCATATTCAGTTTGTATCAAGCTATCTCTCAGTAAAGAGCTACAGTAATTAGTTGGTATGCCATTATTGATCAACTGTATATTCCCCATAAAGTAAGGGAAAAATTAGTACTGTCAAGTTGATTAATCACATACATATATATGTATAAGTGTATGTGTGTGTGTGTTTATATATACACTGCTCAAAAAAATTAAAGGAACACTTTGAAAACACATCAGATCTCAATGGGGAAAAATGTCATGCTGGATATCTATACTAATATGGACTGGGTAATGTGTTATGAACGAAAGGATGCCACATCGTTTGATGGAAATGAAAATGATCAACCTACAGAGGATTGAATTCAAAGACACCCCGGAAATCTAAGTGAAAAAATGATGTAGCAGGCTTGTCAATTTTGCTGAAATTTCATTGCAGCAACTCAAAATGGTACTCAGTAGTTTGTATGGCCCCCACGTGCTTGTATGCATGCCTGACAATGTCGGGGCATACTCCTAATGAGACGACGGATGGTGTCCTGGGGTATTTCCTCCCAGATCTGGACCAGCGCATCACTGAGCTCCTGGACAGTCTGAGGTGCAACCAGGTGATGTCAGATGGACCGAAACACAATGTCCCAGAGGTGTTCTATTGGATGTAGGTCAGGTGAGCGTGGTGGCCCTTCAATGGTATCATTCCTTCATCCTCCAGGAACTGCCTGCATGCTCTCGCCACATGAGGCTGGGCATTGTTGTGCACCAGGAGGAACCCAGGACCCACTGCACCAGCATAGGGTCTGACAATGGATCCAAGGATTTCATCCCGATACCTAATGGCAGTCAGGGTGCCATTGTCTAGCCTGCAGAGGTCTATGCATCCCTCCATGGATATGCCTCCCCAGACCATCACTGACCCACCACCAAACCGGTCATGCTGAACGATGTTACAGGCAGCATAACATTCTCCACGGCTTCTCCAGACCCTTTCCTGTCTGTCACGTGCTCAGGGTGAACCTGCTCTCATTTGTGAAAACCACAGGGCACCAGTGGCGGACCTGCCAATTCTGGTGTTCAATGGGAAATGCCAATCGAGCTCCCTGGTGCTGGGCAGTGAGCACGGGGCCCACTAGAGGACGTCGGGCCCTCAGGCCACCCTCATGAAGTCTGTTTCTGATTGTTTGGTCAGAGACATTCACACCAGTGGCCTGCTGGAGGTCATTTTGTAGGGCTCTGGCAGTGCTCATCATGTTCCTCCTCGCACAAAGGAGCAGATACCGGTCCTGCTGATGGGTTAAGGACCTTCTACGGCCCTGTCCAGCTCTCCTAGAGTAGCTGTCTGTCTTCCTGGAATCTCCTCCATGCTCTTGAGACTGTGCTGGGAGACACAGCAAACCTTCTGGCAATGGCACGTATTGATGAGCCATCCTGAAGGAGCTGGACTGCCTGCGCAACCTCTGTAGGGTCCAGGTATCGCCTCATGCTACCAGTAGTGACACTGACCCTAGCCAAATGCAAAACTGGTGAAAAACAGTCCGAAAAGATGAGTAGGGAAAAAAATTTCAGTGGCCTCCACCTGTAAAACCATTCCTGTTTTGGGGGTTGTCTCACTGTTGCCCATCTAGTGGACCTGCTGTTAATGTCATTAACACTAAAGCAGCTGAAACTGATTACCAACCCCCTCTGTTACTTAACTGACCAGATCAATATCCCAGGAGTTTAACTGACTTGATGATATTCTCTGATTAAAAAGTGTTCCCTTTATTTTTTTGAGCAGTGTATATACAGTATATATATATATATATATATATATATATGTATGTATATGTTTATGTATGTATATATACACAAACTTTTATTCTTTCATGTTAGATGCAATGCGATTAATCTGACAGCACTACAATTTATAATATAATATAAATATAGTTTGACAGCGCAAAAAAAGTGTTTTGATCATTTTTCCTACAGTAACTTTGTTAACAGGGTTGAATAGTCGAAAGTTGAAAGATAGTTGAACGTTTTTTAAGGTACTTTTCATGCTAGGTTTAATTTTTTATCAAATTTTTTCAATAATTGTACTACTTTATCTAAAAATGTATAACTAACACAATAGGAATTGTAAGCTCGCGCTAAATCGGCCCAAAGTCCGGCGTCCGACCAGCGCGGAAGGTCTTAGCGTGTTACTGTCCTTTTCTCGAGGCAAAGTATTTTTTGATTAAATACAATGTATTAATCATATATTTACTCGTTATTTCATCTGACTCCATAAATGAAAGATTTTAATAATATCTGTGCCTCACTTAAAGTGAGCGAATGTTTGACTATTCCTTTTAACCATTAAATGAACAATGTCAAAATCAGTTGGAATAATCACATGTAACAATTTAATATTTCAGATATCAGAGATCAATTCCACAATCAATTCAAATATCTAGAACATGGTTATACATTGGTTACACCAAATAATCTTACCCAGCTTGTAGGCTACCTGAGATAGAGAGAGAGCGAGAGAGAGACCAACTATTCAATCCACGTCCAGCCAAGAAGAGCCCAGAGAGAGCGCGAACACCTTCCTTTATCCTGTTTTACCAGGTGACATGGGGGATGGGGGAGACCACCCTTAAATGCCTTCTATCCAACAAAAGGGGGGTGGCCTTATCTGGCCTTATCTCTGAACCAGTTTTCTCTAAACTTCTCTAAACCTTATTTTCCTTTTATTTTATCTATCTGGATATGAGATATCTGTACCACTCACTTTGAGACATTTCAAATGACACCAAAAACATAACGGTCAACGATAAACATTCACATTAAACCATGTTCTTGTGTGAGTTCTTTGCTGTTTCTGAGAGGAAGTGAGGTTGTATGGGGGAGGTCGAATGTTAATTAGCCAGCAGGGCCCTTTTGTCTCATCAATCAGGCCTCAACCAGTATTTTCAGTCTTACAGAATAAAGTCAATAAAAAGGAATGATAAAAATATGCATTAAAATTAAATATAATACAAAACAGTATAGTACAAAAATATAAAAGATACACAGAATAATGTAAATGACAGAAATGATGTATGTAATTATAAACTGAATTACCTATGCACAGATATGCTATTTACAGTAACGTTGAAATGAAAGTGGAATGATGCAACTAAACAAACTCACACAAGTTCTGTGAAGATCTGATCCATCGCTCTCTCTCTCTCTGCACAGGAGGAAAAGACGAAACTTCAACAAACAGGCCACAGAGATCCTGAATGAATATTTCTACTCCCATCTCAGTAACCCGTATCCCAGCGAAGAGGCCAAAGAGGAGCTGGCCAAGAAATGCTCCATCACAGTCTCGCAGGTACGAGCCCTCAAATATCACACCCATAAAAACATATCAGATTTCAGTGATAGTGAGATCATGGTTCTTTACTATTCAGTGTAGCGTTGTTCTGAATGTTTATCATATTCATATACCATGCGATTTCAAAGAATACCTTAGAATTTCTATTGCACACTTTCCAGTGATGTCCAAACATGCCATCTTCTTGAGACTCAGCCGATGTTTGTTTCCTCCACCTGTTTTGCATGTGAAATATATCAGTAATACTCACGTGAGTTCAACCTCATGCAACTGGAAAACAAAATCATTTGCAGCACGGCACCGCATGCCTCTTAGCATTTTTCATCTGCTGCGCTAAATGCATAATGCATTCTAAACTATTTAATAAATTTAGCTGAAATGATTGTATGATGCATTTAGGCCTGGTTTTCAGTCAGGCTCGCGGGGATGAGTGATGACCGCCGCGCCGTTTGTAATATAGAAACACCTTTAGCCTCTCGCGGGAAAGGGAAGCTTAGCCGCAGGATTGATTAGCTTTTCATCGTAATGGTGTTTATCATTAGCACAGAGCCTCATCCGCTGGTGTATTAGCAGTAATGGGCGTTAGTGTGTGTGTGTGTGTGTTGAGTGATTGCTGTCAGTGTGTGCTGTGATCATTGCTGCCAGCACACACTGACATACTGAGATTGGTATAAGTGATCGTTTTAGTCTTATGTTAGTGTGTGTGTGTGTGTGTGTGTGTGTGTGTGTGTGTGTGTGTGTGTGTGTGTGTGTGTGTGTGTGTGTGGTTAAACCTCTGTCCTTGTGGCCATCACAAGTTCTGTCCATAACATCCATCGTTCTTGTGACATCGACCAGCCACTTTTTTTTTAGCAATAGTGTAAACTTTTTTTTAGCAAAGGATGAACATTAAGTGTGTAATTAGTGCTTTTTCTGTGCATTTTATTGTTTTAGTGTTGCCATATGATGAGAATGATGTACTGTAGTTTTGTCTTAAAATGATCACCTTATAAATTGGCTTAATTGAGACGTTTGATTGCAATGGTAGCCTACCTAAAATGCGTATAAACAGTCAAGATTTACCGTTATCAGTATCTAATTGCTTCGACATTCATTCATTAATTGAAAGAAAAAGTATTTTAGTAGTTAGATCAGATAAGATATACAAATAAAATGCATTGCGTCATACACTACTGTTCAAAAGTTTGGGGTCAGTAAAATCAGTAAGATAAAAAAAAAATTTAAAAAAAATTACTACTTTGATTTATCAAGGATGCATTAAATTGACCAAAAGTGACAGTAAAAACATTTATAATGTACAAAAGATGATTAGGTTACACTTTATTTTAAGGTGTCTGTGTTACAGTGTTACAGTTTTAGGTAACACTTTATTTTACATTGTCATTGTTACATATGTTACATGTATTCACCATAGTAATAACAGTAAATTATGCATAATAACATGCAACTAACCCTCAACCAAATCCTAATCCTACCTTAAATCTATAGCAAGTACATGTAGTTAATTAATATTACTCAGTACTTAAATGCATAATTACACTGTAACAATGTCACCTTAAAATAAAGTGTAAACCAGTTTTATTTAAGTACTGAGTAATATTAATTACTTACATAACTACATGTACTTAATATAGGGTTAGGATTAGGGTTAGTTGCATGTAATTATGCATAATTTATAGTAATTACTATAAAGAATGACATGTAACGTGTAACAAGCACACTGTAAAATAGTGTTACGGATTTAAGATTCAAATAAATGCTGTTCTTTTGAACTTTCCATTCATCAAAGATTCCTGAAAATAATGCATCACAGTTTTTGCAAAAATATGAAGCAGATCAACTGTTTTCAAAATTGACAATAATAATAATATTTCTTGAGCATCAAATCATCATATTAGAATGATTTCTGAAGGATCATGTGACACTGAAGACTGGAGTAATGATGCTGAAAATTCAGATTTGATCATAGGAATAAATTACAGTTTAAAACATATTCATGATTGTTATAATATTTCACAATATTTTACTGTATTAATAAATGCAGCATTGGTAAGCAGAAAGCTTTCCGACCCCACACTTTTGAACGGTAGTATAATGCATGTATTTGCGTTCTGTGTGTAACATTTTTTCCTCACTGTAAATGTCTATGTCTAAAAACCCGTTCATGTTTAATAGTCCATCATGATTTGTATCCGTGAGGTTCAAGAGGACACTGTTTAAAATCACATGTCTTGATGGTGTTTTTGTGTGCAGGTGTCCAACTGGTTCGGAAACAAAAGAATCCGATACAAGAAGAACATCGGAAAGTTCCAGGAAGAAGCCAACATGTACGCCGCCAGAACGGCTGTGAGCGCAACGAGTGTGTCCACACACGGCAGTCAGGCCAACTCCCCGTCCACCCCGAACTCAGCAGGTGAGACCCCGAACAGGACTCCTGCTCAACTCAAGACACATTCATTTACACAGCGCTTTTACAACACAGAGCAGCTTTACAGAGTTAACAGGAGAATAATGCAGAAGAAAAGAGTGTCACAGTCCAGCTTAAGAAAGTTCAGTGATGGTTCATTTTTGTTGTAAAAAAAGTTATTTTTTTAGTTCATTTATATATATATAGCCGCTCTGGAGAACACCGTGATGTCATCGTCCAGCTCAGTTCAGTTCTCATATAATGGTAGATCAATAATATTGTTGAATATTAAATTAAATGTCCTCAAATAAGCCAAAGGCGACAAAGGTGAACAAATGTGACGGTGGCGAGGATCCAGAACTCCATCTGGGACAGAATGGAGAAAGAAAATACAGTTTTTTGAGGCGCAGGCTTTACCTCGTGTAGCGATGCTGCGGTAAAGCTGATTTCTATAGTGTAACTTTACTGCATGTCAAGCTGTAGCACATTCAGATATCTGATGTGTTTATACTGGAACAGAATGAGTGCTGTGCGGATCACAACATGTCCATGTCTCACTGCTTCTCTCTGTGGAACTCAGAGGACGTGTCCTGTTAAAACAAACCGCTTTTCGCTCCGTTAAAACATGTCTGTAGAGTTAAGTGAGAGTTAATTCGACATAAATAAATAAAATAAAAAGACTGTGAGGGAGAGACTAGGGGCGTCAATCCTTCAGATGACAAATCAATAAAAATACACTACTGTTAAAAAGTTTGGGGTCGGTAGGAAATACGTTTTTTGAAAGAAGTCTTGTATGTGATTACAAATACAGTAATAAAAGTATAATATAGTGAAATATTATTGCAATTCAAAAAACTGTTTTCTATGTGAATATGTTAATGTGATTTATTCCTGTGATCAAAGCTGAATTTTCAGCATCATTACGCCAGTCTTCAGTGTCACATGACCCTTCAGAAATCATTCTGATATGATGATTTGATGATCAAGAAACATTTATGATGTTGAAAACAGTTTTGCTGCTTCATATTTTTGTGGAAACCATGATACATTTTATTTTTCAGGATTCTTTGATGAATAGAAAGTATAAAAAGAGCATTTATTTCAAAGATAATTTTTGTGACATTATAAAATATCTTTATTGTAAGTCTTTATTGCTGCATTAAAGTATTCATTTCTGTGAAAAAAAATAAAATTCTTACTGACCCTAAACTTTTCAACGATAGTGTACATTTAAATGAAATACAGTTAAAAATGTAATGCATTGTAAAAGTTAGTCTTTTTTTCAAAGTGCAAAGAATTGTTTCACACATCTTTATGAGAGATCAGATTAGAAATGAATTGAGATGCAAATGATGGCTCAGCATATAGATTTTAAATTGCATCAAATTAAATATGGCATCTGCTATCAATTGGTCGATTATTATAGAATGATTAAGAATAATTAAGAATTGCACAGATCCGCGCTATGATCTTCCTCTTGCTGCCAGCTCAATCTCTCCTGCTTTGCAACAGTTCTTCGTCTTCTTTACGGCTGCTTTATGATCTCAAAGCTTATCTAACTATAACTCTCTGGAAGTTTTCAGACTCATTCTCTCTGGCTTATTCTGTCTCTCTCTGTCGTGTTTGTGCACCTCTCAGGTTCTGCTGGCTCTTTTAGCATGTCAAACTCTGGCGATTTGTTTATGAGTGTTCAGTCTCTGAACGGGGACTCGTACCAGGGCTCTCAGGTGGGAGCCAATGTGCAGTCACAGGTACAGTGCCAATCAATCACCTCAGAAACACACACTGCAGCGCATGTGCTAAGAATCTCTCGTGTGTGTGTGTGAGTGTGTGTGTGTTTGAGTACACTTTATTTTAATGGTCCCCTTTAGACATTCTTTGACTATAAGTAACGTTGCTCCTACATGTCTGCTAACTCTCATTAGAGTAGAATAAGGGGTTCGGGTTAGTAGAGTAAGTTGACATGTACTTGCAAAGTTACTTATAGTCAGTATAAGTGTGTTTGGAGAGCATCAAATTAAAGAGTTAGCAGATATTAAGCAGAGAGTCTACTAATACTCTAATGACAGTCAGTTGACATGTAGTTGCAATACTACTTATAGTCTAAAGAGGACCATCAAAATACAGTTTTATCATTTTTTTAAGTAAATAAGAAACCTTGTGAACTGCCTCTCTACTGACTGAATCTGAACCAGATCTGAACCACTTTACACACTGTAGACAGCAACTCTAATAATGACTTCTGTTTGACATTAGCATGTTACTAACAAAACCAATACACAAATATTGTGGATAATTGGAAATTTTGATCATGAACTTTTCTATGAATACTTTTCATGAAATACACACAGCCGTTAAAAAAGTTTGGGGTCTGTAAGATTTTACATTTCTTTGAAAAGAAATGTATACTTTTATTCAGCAAGGATGCATTAAATCGATCAAAAGAGACAAAGACATTTATAATGTCACAAACGATTTCTGTTTCAAATAAATGCTGTTCTTTTGAACTTTCTATTCATCAAAGAATCCTGAGGGGAAAAACGTATCACAGTTTTCGACATTGATAATAATCATAATTGATTATTCAAATCATCATATTCGAATGATTTCTGAAGGATCATGTGACACTGAAGACTGGAGTAATGATGCTGAAAATTCAGCTTTGATCACAGAAATAAATTACATTTGAACATATTTTCACATAGAAAACAGATATTTTAAATTGTAATCATATTTAACTGTTTTTACTGTATTTTTGATCAAATAAATGCAGCCTCGGTGAGCAGAAGAGACTTAGCGATCTTAGCAACCCCAAATTTTTGAACCGTAGTGTAAGTATATTTTTAATCAACATTTCTTTGATTTTGGTTTGATGCAATGCATTCTGGGGTCTACCACAGTGCTACTGTACAACTGAGGCTTCTTATAAGGCAGTGTATGGGATATACACATCTTAAAGTGCTGTCTAGGACTATAGGCAGCTCACAAGGTCTCAGAACAGAGCCGTAGAGACTGGCTTTGTAATGTGTTTTATTGTTTGCATGTCATCTTGTGTTTGTACGTCTGTGTTTCATCGTGTTTTCTTTGTCTTTTATTGTTGTTTGCTTTCTTTGACCTTGCTTTCTTCTTTGACGTGTCGTCTGACTTTGCTTTGTTTGCGTGCGTCGCTTCATCCGACCTTGCGCTCGTGTTTTTTTGTGCGCTCTGACCTTGCCGTGTTGTTTTTTTGTTTCAGGTGGATACCCTTCGCCATGTTATCAGCCAGACAGGAGGATACAGTGACGGCCTCGCAGCAAACCAGATGTACAGTCCGCAGGGCATCAATGTAAGGCGAGAAAAAAACACTTCTTTTTTCCCCCCTTCCTCTTGTTTTGCCCTCTACCAATTATTTCAAAGCCATAGGGCTCAGAATGCCACTTAGTGGGACTTGTCTGGGAATCGTGGTCACTTAGTTGATTGCCTGTGTGTCGTGAACGCCACGGGCGGCGCTGCCCAGCGAGACGTGGACACGAGACCGGCCCGGGTCTGTCTGAACCCATCACATCCAATCAGATCGGCCCGGCACCTGCAGCCACACACCCCGCTGACGGGAACGGGGGAGAACAGGTGACACCGGCTGCAAATATATGAGTCCTCGTCGTGCCCCAGAGTCACCTGACCCTGATTATCCCCCAAAGGGCGGCAGAGAAAAACACTCTGCGGACAATCTCGCAGCCGAACGCTAAAAATAAAGCCGTGGTGAAACGCTCGTAGGAGGACATCCTGACTGTGTTCGGGAAGCGGGGGAACGGGAGGGGCGCTGCTGGCAACTTGGCGCGACGAGAAAATTCACAGCGACAAGCCGTGTGGTAAAGGGGAAAATCAATACGACAGACACACGGGGAGCGGAGTGTGGACTCGGGACAGCAATCCAAGCACATTGCTCAGATCAGGTTCCTGCCGAGCTAATGGGCTTGACAGCGAGCCGAGAACGAGAGAGAGAGAGAGAGATGGGGATGGGGATGGGGGGGGGGGGGGGGGGGGGGTCAGCGTCTCTGTCCCGCTTACGTTCTGTCGCGCATCGCTGGCCGTATGTTAATGAGATCATACACGTTCGGGGGGGGGAGATGTATGCAAATCCTGTGTTTTCCTGGATCCGTGTGGAGATCTGCGGGATCAGAGAATTGTGGGCTTGACTTTGATGCACAGACTCTGAGAACGTCGCGAAATTCACATCAAGCTTTTGTAGAAAGCATCGAATACAGGACAGTCATTTAGGCACAAGTGGCACTATACAAAGCCGGATGATTAATTCATATTTAATTAAGCATAAAATTCAGTTTGAAACATTTTAAAAAAACATTTTAATTTTTTTTATTCAGCAGGGATGCATTAAATTTGTTAAAACATTACATTTTATTGTTACAAAACAAGTTAATGTTTTTTTGTTTTTTTACTTTCTATTCATCAAAAAAAAAAAATATATATATAAAGCAGCACAACTGTTTTCAACATTGATAATAATCAGAAATGTTTCTTCAAATCATCATATTAGAATGATTTCTGAAGGATCATGTGACACTGAAGACTGGTATGATCCAGTAATGATGCTGGAAATTAAGCTTTCACAGTTTTTACTGTATTTAAAAAATTTTTTTTTTTATAAATGCAGCCCTGGTGAGCAGAAGAGACTTCTTTCTAAAACATAAAGAAATCTTACAGACCCCAAACTTCTGAAATGGTAGTTTATAATATTATATAAAATAGAAAAAGTCATTAAAATGTATTAAAACTTAAAATGATTTACATTGTTAATGAAAATCTTTCTTTTTATGTCCAAATCTAAAATATTCTAACCATTAAACCCTGCTTGTGTGAGTGCAGTCTCTATAAAACTTATTTTATTCAAAATTTTCCACATTAATCCTCATCCATAGAAATTCATTTGTCAGAAGGTGTTTGATATTATATATTATTTTTAAATTGGTAGCAAATGATTGCATCAATATAAAACGAGTGCATATATCAGCTAATTTAAGACTTTGAATGTGGCTCGTTTGAAATATCTTGTTTTAAAATGCATGTACAGCCGCCTCAAAATATCAAGTGACATTTATAAATGTCTGAATGTCATTGCATTAGATAATTTCACCACATGAACTATGAACATGTTCCACTAGCATTTCACAACCACAAAGAGGCACAATACATTGTTCTTACAGTGTGTGTGTGTGTGTGTGTGTGTGTGTGTGTGTGTGTGTGTGTGTGTGTGTGTGTGTGTGTGTGTGTGTGTGTGTGTGTGTGTGTGTGTGTGTGTGTGTGTGTGTGTGTCTTTCTTTGCAATTAATGACACTTGCTTTGATGTTTTATTTTCTAATGCAATGACACTCTAATGCATTTTATTGTGACTTAAGTGTAGATTAAATTAAACCGTAAATTACATTGAGTTTATTTAAATGTACTGCAGAAAGCATTAGTGGGATTTGATATTGTGCGTTGATGTGACTCTCGACATGAACAGCATCATTTGAAGAGTTTGAAGAACGTCGCTGTCTGTGAGATTAGTGATGCTTCTGCTGCATGTGTGTGTGTTTCTTCCACCTTCTTTCTCTCTGTGTCCTTCCTGAGTCCTGATTCTTTTCTCTCGTTGCCTCTCAGTATGTGTGTGTGTGTGAGTTCACATGACAGCCGTTACACACACTGAGCTCTTACAGGCTGACTCCTGTTTTCTGAGGACCGTTTCAGAGCGACAGAAACCTGTGCTGTCAACAACATTACTGATAAAACTGTAGCAGACAAAGGGTTTTCTTACACTTTTTAAGCACTGACTAAAACAAATTGAATCTTATACTCACTAAGGCTGCATTTATTTGATCAAAAATTGTAAAAATGTGAAATATTATTACTGTTTTCTATGTTGAATATTTGTTATAATGTAATTTATTCCTGTGATCAAAGCTGTATTTCCAGCATCATTACTCCAGTCTTCAGTGTCACATGATCCTTCAGAAATCATTCTAATATGATGATTTGCTGCTCAAGAAACATTTATGATTATTATCAATGTTGAAAACAGTCATATTTTTTTGCAAACCGTGATACATTTTATTTTTCAAGGTTCTTTGATGAAAAGAAAGTTAAAAAGAACAGCATTTGTTTGCATCCTTGCTGAATACATTTCTTTAAAAAAAAGAATAAAAAACAACTAAATGACCCCAAACTTTTGAACAGCAGTGTGTGAGTGAAAGTGTGTGTGTGTGTGTGTGTGTGTGTGCATACACACACATCCCCAAAATGTTAAAAAATATAGTCTGTATTTCATTTTTCACTGTAAAATGGATTTGACAACAAAATATTGACTGACAAGCCATTGTTTTCCTGATATTGTGCTGTAATCAGTCCCTCATGCTGTGTGTGTGTGTGTGTGTGTGTTCTCTCCATCAGGCGAACGGTGGCTGGCAGGACCCCACCACCCCCTCCTCCGTCACCTCCCCCACAGAAGGACCCGGAAGCGTTCACTCCGACACCTCCAACTGATCCTCCTCACACACACACACACACACACACGGACTCTGCATCACGCCACACGCTCTTCCCTCCAGTGTGTAAAGGACTTTTGTGAACACAACATCATCATCATCATCATCATCATCATCCCTCATCTTCATGCTACCTCTCCAAACATCAGGGTCTGCAACGGATCCAAACCAACACAATAGACCGTTCCAGAAATAATCCAATGCCTTCGTCGTCACAACAAACCTCACGTTATGTTTGAAACATTTTGCAATTTTACCATAGTGCCAAAGTACTTTTATACATCTCTTTAGTAACATTTACACAACAGATTTTACATTATAATAGACTATGCTTGAAAAAGCAGTTGATTGGGTTCACACTGCCTCTGAGCTGAAGTCAACTTCACTTCTGTTCGTCTAATAACCTTTAATAATCTCCTGAATATCTAGGGCCAGATTTACTAAACAGGGGAAAGTAGCGTGAGAGCACAATCCCATAACAGCGCCGATATGTGTGTAAAGTTCTGCTCGTGATCTACTGACGACACACACATGAAAGAACAGATCAGCGGATCATTTCCATGATGACCAACACAATCTACCAAGAGCAGCGCAAATTACCATCTGTGTTAAACATGCTTTTGGGGAATAATAGCGCAAATACCAGTAAACTGACGAGCGCAAACCTTAGTAAATCACCTTGCATGATTCATTTAAACACTCTCCTCTCATAAAGAGAAACTCCTACATAAGTTCAGCCGTAAAAATAACCCCGTCTATGCCTTTTCACTGCGTATCTTTAGTAAATCCTGACAGTAGTTTTCTTTACTCCAAAACAGGGTTTGCACTGGAGCAAGCTGTTAGTAAATCTGGCCCTTGGTCGTTTAGATTATGTTTATGTACATAAGGGAAAATCATAATTTCCCTGCTTTAATGAGAAATAAAGGCAATGCAGTTATCAAGTCTAGTTTTCATTTTTAAAGATTATCGTCGTGTTATTTTGCATCTTATTCACATGCGTCACACTTCTGTTTGTCTGATATTCATTTACAGACACACGAATCCCTTTATATATCATAATCATCATCATCACTGAAGGATCTTCATCAGCGCACATGAGAATGCAATAAACGGAAATCAGAAGAAGTGAACAAATCCCAAATGTGAAATGGCTTTCTTTTCCATAGTTTCGTCGCACGTCAGCCTTCTCTCCGGGCGACTTTGATACCAAAAACCCCAGGCGTGTCCGTTCTTTCCGTTGACATCACTCAACGCTGTTCATGCTGTAAATTGTGCGCTGGGAATCGGGATGCGTTCCTCACGAATGTCCGCGGTGCGTCATACACTCGAAACCAAAAATCCAGCTGGAGTTCCGTCGCGTTTCTCTAAGAAAAGGAAAAGCTAATGATGGCACACAAATGCAGAAATCGTTTGGATATATTTTTGATGCCCTCCCGTTGTGAATAGCCGATTCTCGTTTCTTATTTCATATTGGGCTTGTTTACAGGGCGGCCATATATTTTATTTTCTCGCAAGCATAATGTGAATGCGCGCTAGCTTCTATATGTAGATGTGCACCTTTGCTCTTGTTTTGCTCTTTTTATAACAATCGCATCATCCCCGTGTAAAGTGACACGGTCTTCACACGGATGATCCGAGCGCGTGTGGAGGGTTGGAGAGATCGGGAAGAGTCGTGGACAGTCCTCATCCATCCTTCGCTCACGGCGTTTGTATCACTGCCTGCCCAGCAGAACCATACTCACAAAAGCCTCATATAATGATGCTTTTAGTTTTTGCATATACAGCGGTTTGTAAAACATCAAATGTTTACTTTGTTGCATGTCTTTTGTTCTTTAAACTCCTGCAGTGTTTTTGAATGTTTCTTCTTTTTTATATCAAGCGCAGAGACATTCTCTTGTCAAGTTTTAACTTTTAAGATCTCTGCATATGTATAAAAGGAATAAAATGGAACAGCAAACTATTGTCTTTTTGATTCCAACTCGTTTTTGTGAAGAAAAACTAACAAGGTGTAGGTTTTTTTGGTCTCTTCATTTGTACTGGTAATGCATATTCAGAATAAATAGATTCTTTTGTTGCCATATGTTTCTCTCTGGTGTCTGATTTCAAGCTAAATTACTAACAGTGCTTTACTTTAACATGTTAAATGTCATTAATATGATCATTGGGTGACTTTGGCCTAAGAGAATGTCTGTATTGCATCTCTTCTATTGATTGAACTGGAAATAACATGAAATATTTATAATAATATTGACCGTCTGGTCACTGTATGCCTATTATTTTTTATCAGTAACACTTTACAGCGAGCTCCCATTATTAACGCATTAACTAACAATGAGCAATTCGGTCGTTACCGTATTTATTCAATAAAAATACAACTGTTCATTGTTAGTTGATGTTCCATTAATTATATTAACAGATACAACTTTTGATTTCAATAATGGGTTTGTAAGATTAATGATGTGCTTTAGAAGTGTTTTTCATCATGTTAATTAATGTAGTTAACTAATGTTAACAAATGAACCTTATTGCAAAGTGTGAAAGTGTTACTATTTTCAGTTAAATGAAAAGAGGAATGGCATTTATCTCCTTCTCCCAGATCAAACTGAGAATATGGATGATTTTGTGTGAGTTTTGTTTTTCTCAGGGAATGCAAATGATCAGTTTGTTTTTAGTCTGTGGTCCGAGTTTAAGCAGATGATGAACATTAGACTTATTAAGAAATATTGTACATTTTGATCTGGCTTTCTGCATTTTTTTAAGGGAACACACTGAACATCAGGTTTAAACACCTTCAGGAAAATGTGAAACACTTATATTTATGCATTAGTGTATTCATTAGTGTATTCATTCTCAGGAAAAGCTGCCATTTGTGAGCAAACAGAATCAAATGAATATGAATGATCTTAACTCTCATCATGTCATTTTTAAATACTATGCTTTTCATTGAAACATCAGCTAATTTGCACACCAAATTCATTACCATTGCATTTAAATTGATTGCATATTTAAAAAAATCTACTTTGGCTTATATTTTGCTTTTATTAAAGTGAAAAAAAATCATGCTTTTTCAATATGCTGTGTAGTATTGTCTTTAAATGACATGCTTTTTCTGTGAAAGTGCAGAATTCGATCATGCACATTCTGCTCTCACTCTTAGAAAAACATATAACCTTAATGGGGTTAAATCTAATTATTATGTATTAATCACTTTTTATTGCTAATGTGTGAACGGCTTGTAATGACTCTTAAAAAATCGAGACCTTCCCCGGCTTCCTAGGCTGTCTATGAAAGCATGTAGACTGATTTTAACATAGGCTACTTTTATCTCTAAAAAAATGAAATAACACATGCAACATTAAAGTATTATGCAATCATTTAAGACATTTATCCTTATATAGAACGTTTTTGGGATGAAGGGTTCTTTAAAATTGAGTCAAGAACCCTAGAGTTCTATATTGAACCTTTATTTCTAAGAGTGAGGCTGTAAGCACATATATATGCTGACCATCATCATCTGAATACTGGAGGTCATGTGTGCTTCCTACTGTAGTCTGGTACTGTAAAAAAAAAACCCACAGAATTTAGAGTTCAGCAATAGCCTTTTAAAATGAAATTATTAAAAAAATTAAAATAATAATAATCCTGAGAGATTCCCGGACACAAATGGCAGTGTTTCCTGAGACTGTCCCTATAGCGGATGCTGTTTTACCACAGTAACATCACTCCAGACTGTCTCTCTCATGTTAAATGTGCTGTGATATTCAGTCCATTCTCCCCGGGCTGCACTTCATAAACACACGAGTCCTCGGAGGAGAGCGTCTCACTCTATCTGCTGTTTCAGGAGCGTCTCTCTGAAAGGTCAGCAGCCGAGGGACTGAGGTCTGGAAAACAAATTAAGGGAGGAAGATGAATGCAAAGCAAAGCACTGTGCCTTTATTGATGGCCACCATTTAGAGGATCTCTGTAGTCCATTTTTCACTCGCCACGAGCGGGACCTTGTTCTCAAATTGAATTCAGAGCTAAATCTTTGAGTGAAGTCAAAATGCTTGATTGAGCTTCACAAACACCAGCGTAAAGAGAACATCACCAATCACAGAAGAAAACACTGGAGATAAAATGGGGGAAAAAACTAAAAAATACACCTTACAATCAGTTCATATGTAGCCTATGTATGTATGTACAATATATATATAATAGGCTATATATACATACATATATGTTGTATATGTACTGTATATACATATATATTATTAATAGTAACATCATAATTAAATTATAACAAATTAGAATACTTACTAATTGATGATTCATTACTTTTTAAAGAGAATAGTACACTAAATCACATGATCAGTATTTCATGTTATATCAAATGTTATCTTGTGATATATAACACAAACTCTTTACAGATTATAGATAGTAGGCCTGAATTTTCAAAACATAATTTTTCAACTCAAATCAGGGCGAAAAACCCACAAAAAAGTGCTAAACTCCTCCAATAACATCATGATGTCAGAAAGATCAAACCCTTTATTATCTTTAAAGGATAATTAATATCACAGCATAACATGGTTGAATAGAAAGTGAAGGAACAAAAGTTCTGCACAGATTTTGAGGCACACCCATATACTGTACAGGCACTGTAATAGGCTACAGGATAACACGACATTGAAATAAAATAATAATGAGAGTCTTGAGCTCCTTCTTCTTTTTTTATTTACATAAAAATATAAACATTCACGATCCAGAAATGCAATGCTTTTTAATTTTATTCCATTGCATCTTTCCCTAAATCCGTCTTCTGAAATTAGGCCGCATTTCTTTAAACAGAATGAGGCATTTATGCGTTTATGATGCTGTAAAAACAACATATAGAAGCGTGTTTTCGCGTTCTGCATATGCACCACGAGATACCGTTTGGCAGCACAATGCACACACACACATACTGGTTTATGTGGATTAGCCAGACTTTTTCTCCAAACAGGCCCGGTGGTGGTTTAGATGGACTACCCTTTCCTGAGGTCCTAGAGCTATGAGAGTTAGATTAAAACACTCAAAAAAATTTGGAAAAAATTCAGGACACTTTAGACTTCAGATACACCCTTCAGAGCGTGATACACACCACCCTAAAATTATTGTGGTTTATAGAGACAGTTCTCTTTTTGAAGAATATGTGACTTATAAGGACCAAAACAAACATTATTGGGACTTTAAAGGGACAATGACGTCACTTGCTCATTAACATAAATACACATTAACATAAATACACATTAACCTGACACCACCAAGCATTAATGGGACTTGAATTATTATTTTATTGCACAACTCTAACATCACCATTGTTAGTTGGTGACACTGACTAACAGCCAGATAACAGCCTGTAAGAGCTAAACAATAGATTGTCACACAACACCAGTGCCATGACAATGAGAATGGAGCAAAAAAGGTAAAATAAGTCATTCTTACCCAACTTCAAAAGACCCATGGTTGCTCATAACAAAAAATAAAAAAATATATAAAATAAAATAAAAGCTGTTTTACAGTTTGCTTTTGTGACGGCCTCTATTTAAAACATTAAAGGAACTTTGGACTTTTGGGACTTTAGCTTATTCGTCGTATCCCCCAGAGTTAGATGAGTCCACACACCCCCTTCTCATCTCCGTGCGTGCCGTAACTCTGTCTGACGCACCCACCGCTAGCCTAGCTTAGCACAAACACTGGAGGTAAATGGCTCCAGCTAGCATACTGCTCCCAATAAGTGACACAATAACGCCAACATTCTCCTATTTACATGTTGTGATGTGTATAGTCACAGCGTGTACAAATAACAAGGTCACATGAGACACAGCCATCTTCTAACCGTATACATACTGGGAACTATATTCTCAGAAGGCGAAGCACTGCTACTGCGGAAGGATTTGCTCGCAGGACCTGAGAAGCCCGTGGTGAGGAGCAGAGAGTTCGCTCAGAGGGTTGTGCTAATCACTCCAGCCAGCAGTGCTTCGTCTTCTATATAGTTAATTCTATGAGAATATAGTTCCCAGTATGTATACGGTTAGAAGATGGCTGTGTATCATGTGACCTTGTTATTCATACACACTGTGACTATACACATCACAAAATGTAAATAGGAGAATGTTGGCGTTATTCTGTCACTTATTGGGAGCAGTATGCTAGCTGGAGCCGTTTACCTCCAGTGTTTGTGCTAAGCTAGGCTAGCGGTGGGTGCGTCAGACAGAGTTACGGCATGCACAGAGATGAGAAGGGTGTGTGTGGACTTGTCTAACTCTGGGGGATACGGCGAATAAGCTAAAGTCCCAAAAGGTCGGCGTGTTCCTTTAACACAAACATAGAAACACCACCACAATTGTCAGTGTATTTAAATCTTTTCTTTTTCTGACTGCCTCTTTGCAGCTATTCCTCTATTTCGAACAAAGTCCCTTATATTTTGCACTGTTCTTTGTGCCAACACGGGGTCTTCCACCAGTTTGCAGTGACTGCATTCAGTTTTGGTGGCCAGTTTTCCCCTGCTTATATGACCTTTGAAGTGTCGCATTACTGCAGCGACCTCAGCCTTAGACCACACTTTCTTTGCCACTCTTCTGGATCCATGTTCCTCATCAGCATACTTCCCTGGAAGATAGGCAAACAAAAATGAATAGATCACTAAATGTGTTGTCCAGTTTAAGCCATCAAAACATGAGGTCAGTTAATGCCACAGTTGACAAGAAATTGCAGTTTACTTTTCTTAATTCACTTTGGGTATCAGTTGGTGTCTCACTCGATGTGATTTCACCAACTTTACTAGCCCACATTAGAGTGCGGACAATATGGAGTATTATTAGAATGTCTGCTGTTCATCTATTTATGTGGCCAAACCTTTTGCTATTTGAATTAATTGCAGTAAGTAATACTATAATTAGTAACATGTCTTAAGTAATTTTGGCATTGTACTTTAACACACCGTATTTTAATTGAAACCAAGACTATGGGGTTTAAGGTCTGATTCTCAGTTTAAATCTGATTTCATAAGGTTAACTAAATAGTGTTGGAACTTGGTCTGAAAGTTTAGTCTTGATATTGAAACTGTACGTAACAATCAGCTTAATACTACTTTTAACCTCTTAATCTTCCAGATTTTGTGGCATGTTGTGACTCAGTCATCAAGACCAATTCATTTTTAGTCTTTTAACCAACTTGCTAAAAAGAGAATTAATAGAACATACTCATGGGCAATCAAGAGAACATGTGAAGAGGAGGAGGTAACTTTACTTTTACCTCAAATTCAGTATACATTTCCTGATAATAAAGTAAGTGTATATGCTCCCTTGCAGACAAGATGTTTTGTACAAATGCAGTACAGTTAAATTTAGGGCTATTCATTTATATCTCTTTCTTTAAGATTACTCTTGCATTTTGATAGTTGAATACATCACAAAGACGTGCATAATAATGTTAAAGGGATACTTCACCGTTTTTTCATATTAAACTATGTTATTCCCTTAACTAAGACGAGTTGATGCATACCTCTCTCGTCTCAGTACGTGCACTTAATCGCTCTGGCGCGCGGCGACACTTATAGCACTTAGCTTAGCCCAGTTCATTCATTAGGGACCAAACAGAAATGAAGCTAGAAGCGACCAAACACCTCCACGTTTTCCCTATTTAAAAACAGTTACACAAGTAGTTACATGACCAAGTATGGTGACAAAATAAAACATGGCACTTTTCTAAGCGGGTAAAAAGGATAACTATAATGTATGGCGGAATAGCACTTGGGACTCAAGAGCACTTCGACTTGGCGCAGTAAAAAGTCACGCTTGAAAAATCCTCTCCCTCTCACTTCTGTCATTAGAACCAACGTGACTTTTTACCAGAGGCGGACAGAGTACACAGCTTCATTACTTGAGTAAAAGTACAGATACACCTTGCTAAATTTTACTCAAGTACAAGTAAAAGTACTACAGTCAGATGTCTACTTAAGTAAAAGTACTGAAGTACTTGTTTTTAAAAGTACTTGAGTATCAAGAGTACAAGAGTACATTTTCTAAATATTGCATTACTACTGCCACAGTGCTTACATTGGTAAACACAGCAAACACTTGAAGCGAAAACTATCATTAACTTGTTCAGAAAATTGAAATAGTCTGGCGAGGTGGGGCCACGGGTTGGCACATTCCCGGGACGGACCTGCTGCGTCTTCATCCATTGTTTCATCCATGGTTTCGTCTCTTATCTAAATCTGACCATGGAGTTGACCTTTGGCGGAAAGCTGAAGGTGATTGCTGATAGGCTGTCCCAATCAGTGGCGCCTGCACAATCCAATCACGTTTGAGAGGGAAACAACAAATTGAGGGTTTCCGAGATTTTTCTTTTTCTTTTTTAGAAGTAACGGGTACTCACGGTTATGGATAGAAATGTAGTGGAGTAAAGAGTACAATATTTGCCTCTCAAATGTACTTGAGTAAAGTCATAAGTACTCCCCAAAAATGATACTCGAGTAAAGTACAGATCCCTCAAAATTGTACTTAAGTACTGTACTCAAGTAAATGTACTCCGTTACTGTCCGGCTCTGCTTTTTACACCTAGACGAAGTGCTCCCAGTGCTATTCCGCCATACACTACAGTTATCCTTTTTACCCGCTTAGAAAAGCGCCACGTTTTATTTTGTGTCACCATACTTGGTCGTGTAACTGTATTTAAATAGGGAAAACGTGGAGGTGTTTGGTCGCTTCTAGCTTCATTTCTGTTTGGTCCCTAATGAATGATCTGGGCTAAGCTAAGTGCTATCAAACTGTCGCCGCGCGCCAGAGCGATTGAGTGCACGCACTGAGATGAGAGAGGTATGCATCAACTCATCTTAGTTAAGGGAATAACAGTTTAATATGAAAAAATGGTGAAGTATCCCTTTAAGGGAGTTGGGCAAAATAAGAATCTCATTGTAGGGTATAAACCACTGTGTTTCTTCTGTGCATAGACAATAAACGTCTTGAATCTGAATCTTACCTTCAGAGGGAGGTACACTCTCACTTACTGTGGACGACACAAATGACACTGATCCTGTTGAAAACAATTTAACAAGTTACTTTTGTCACAGGAAAATATACATTTTATCAGCAGTGACTATGAATTGAGTTAACATACCAAAGTCTCCCATGTCATGGTCTTGCTCTGTGGTTGTAGAGTCAGAAACCATAGGCTCCACAGTTCCAAGCTCTGATGCGGTGAGATCTGTGTTGCTGTCATCAGATTCGCTCCCACTGTCTTCAGCATCACTTAACGCAATCTCATCTGGAAAATGGCATTAGTAAAACTCAGAGGTGTAAAGAGTACTTGAAAACCATACTTGAGTAAAAAGACAGATACCTTGCAGCATAAATTACTCTATTACAAGTTACCAATACGAGTAAAAGTGATTAACAATACTTTAGTATTTTACTTCTACTAAATCTAGGCTCAAAGATGCACTAGTCCTTGACACCTGAGACAGGCAGGTGAAAATAAGAAACAATTGATTTGTAAAATGAGAAGTCATGTTTATTTTCTAAAATCTAAATAAAACTGAACACCTCAATAGTCTAATAAATCAGGGTCGACACAACAGCCTCTTAAAGGGATTGTTCACCCAAAAATGAAAATTCTGTCTTCATGTAGTCAACCTCAAGTTGTTCCAAACCTGTATTTCTTTGTTCTGCTGTACACATAGATAGATATTTTATATATTTTTAACCAAGCAGATCTTGCCAGCCATTGACTAGTACAGCAGAACAAAGACAAGTTTGGAACAACCTGAGGGTGAGTAAATTATGACAATTTTCATTTTTGGGTGAACTATCTATTTAAACGTCTACAAACTCTCAAGTCTCAGTTAAGCTCAAGTGCACAAAAAGGCCACACGTAAACCAATATCCTTCAAAAAGGCCTTGTCAATATGGTGGATAAAAAAAAATTATGTTAAGTCAAATTAAATAGTCAAAGTCTACTTGCACTGGATGTGCTGGTTTTGGACTCATCACTGGCTGCAGTCCTGACTTCATCTAAATCAAACGTCTGCGATTTAGCACCTACTAATGCACTCGCATTCATGTAAAGTAGACTTGTTGACAAGTTTGGGTGAGTAAGGGCAAAACGCACAAGATATAGTTCAGTCAATGCCACTTAGATGGAAATATCACTTCTTTATAGCAAAAACAAACTGCTGCAGAAAAAGTTAGGTGCCATGCAAAATGTAATTTGTAATTGCATAACTTTTTGGCTACTTTGTAGTTGTACTGTTACTAATTACATTTACTCAAATAGTTTACAGCTCTGGTAAAACTCTCATAAATAGCTGGACATAAAAATCTGTGGTTGAAATAGCCACATCAAATAAGGAAAAGATAGTACTTGGTTTTGTACTTGCCACTTTTTGCAAAGTAACTATTTTTACTTGAGTAGTTTTGAGCTATTATACCTGCGTTTATGTTTAATGTGGTCCATGAGCACATAAGATAAATGATTACACAATCTGATATTAGGTTCATATTTAAAGTAATTCGACTGCACCTACACAAACATAATTTTGAATTACTGTCCAGCCATACTGTAGACTTAAGTTTATATTTCTGAATAGTAGTCCTCGACTCATACTTGGACATGAAAGGTGATTTTTTTTTTTCTTGGAAAGGGATGCTGACTACGCCAAGTCTAGATGATTATAAATTAACATTCAAAGGAAAAAACAAAAACTCAGATAATATCTACAAGGGCTAATTTCTGTACAAACCTTCAATTTCAATCTCATCCAGTGACTTCCCCTGCATGCTGGAAAGGTTTCCTTTCTCCATTGACAAAAGGAGTTTGGAAATCTTAGCCAGTTGTGTTGTGGGAACTGGTAATCTGTAGAAGTCGCGGTGAACACGGATGTCGTGACCCAGGAAATCTGCAACCTGATCAAGTTCATTGTGTTTTAAATTAAGGACTTGTGAGAGTGTGGCAACATGTTTCCTGAGTTGCGTTGACCTAAGGTACTCAGGGTGCTTTGCTCCACACTGGCTTGCATGAACATGCAAACAATCATGTCCTCTGTAGTGGCTCATTGACGTTGGTCTTGCAAACAGGAAGACATTTATGGCACAAATGCCACATTCAGTTCTTCTACTGGCAAGTAGTGACAAAGCATATTCTGACTCTGAATCAGGTATGTATTCCTTGTCAGACATGTCCTCAGCATCATCAGATGATATTTGGTCCAATTCTGGATGTGGAATTTTGTCCTGATCTGACAGCAGTTCATCCTCAGAAGCCTTAGGAGACTGCTGCGCCTGAATTGGTGAGAAAGCAAATTATTTGACATGGTGATTGAATCTTATAGCCAGTTCAAGTTCAACACTCACTTAGTAGATACTCACCTGTGCTGTGCTGTTAAAGTCATCTCTTTTAATTTGCTTGAGGCAGGATTTATGCCAGACCCCTGAACAAACTGGAACACATTTGAGTAAAATAATGTTAACACTGCAGGTCTATTTAAGTGGTTAGAGCACAACACATTACACTCTATACTAATTCACTAAATATCTAACCTGTGCATCGATAGCCAAGCCACTTGAAGGAAGATACGGGTCCCACACAACGAACACACTTGTCCAAGGAGGATACTGTTGCGCACACAAGGCGGTGTTTTTGACACTGTTGGCGAAAAATTTAATTGTAGTATTTATTTATGCCACATAGTTTGGACAAAGATATTTTATATTTACGCCACATAGTTTGGACAGAAAGATATTTCATATTTACATGTCGATATCCAATCATTTTAAATCCAATACCAATGTGACATTTAATTTACCTCATACATATGATTACCCTTTTATTGCATTTTGTTATTTATAGCGTATCTTATTTATATGCAGCTTATTTAAAGCATATCCTATATGAAGATATACCTTCTTCATATTTTTAAATTGTAGATGGGGAATATGTAGTTAGCCTCAGTGCCAGGAGCTGACTTCTTGTAGCCCAGTATAACTAATAGGGTGCCTATCCATTACATGTAACCAAACATCTTAGAATTCACATTTAACCAACATACAGATCCAATGCAGGCAGTCCAAGTGTTCTTAAAAACCAAAGTGACGCCTCTGGGGACGGGACCCTCTAAACTGTATGGACCTCCCAAGTCATATTTGGGTGGGGTTCAGTGTTAGATACACATACACTCAGATATTATACTGACTGTCCTTCCATTCCATTGTCCACATAAAGCATGTTCTACTCAGGTGACTACACACACACACACATACACTCAGATATTATACTGACTGTCCTTCCATTCCATTGTCCACATAAAGCATGTTCTACTCAGGCGACTGTCCACATAAAGCATGTTCTACTCAGGTGACTACACACACACACACATACACATACACTCAGATATTATACTGACTGTCCTTCCATTCCATTGTCCACATAAAGCATGTTCTACTCAGGCGACTGTCCACATAAAGCATGTTCTACTCAGGTGACTACACACACACACACATACACATATATTGAAATAGGTTGACAGATTTAACATTTTGCCACAAATAAGTTGTACATCAAATTTAATTTACCTCTCCAACCTTGGTGAGTGGGCCGAGCTCTGGACTAGTCTGATTCGGGTGGCTGACGGCTGTATGGGTGCACTTGCTCTCAGTGGTCAGCTGTAGAAGATCAAACAGAGACAAAGGACAATAAAGAGAAAGTCCTGGGAGCGTGATACTAGAGAGGACATTTGACATCTGAATAAAAAAAGAAACCATTCTAGTGTTGACAGAAAGACAGAGGAAAACCTTGCTTTAAAACTCACTGACAACTTTTCTGATATTAACAATCAAGTGCAAGATATTAATAAAAATCTATCTTTTGTGAGGACATACCTCTTCAGTATCATCAGTTGTGGAAGGGGGATTTGTGGTACAACACATCTTTGGAGACATTTCATCATCAAGGCCCTGTAAAAAGGAAAAAACAAACAAAAAATATTGTAGACCGTGGACTATGAAAACTACACTGATGAACACATTTGTGTTCACCGCGACTTCTACAGATTACCAGTTCCCACAACACAACTGGCTAAGATTTCCAAACTCCTTTTGTCAATGGAGAAAGGAAACCTTTCCAGCATGCAGGGGAAGTCACTGGATGAGATTGAAATTGAAGGTTTGTGCAGAAATTAGCCCTTGTAGATATTATCTGAGTTTTTGTTTTTTCCTTTGAATGTTTGAATGCAGCTTATTTAAAGCATATCCTATATGAAGATATACCTTCTTCATATTTTTTAATTGTAGATGGAGAATTTGTGGTTAGCCTCAGTGCCTGGAGCTGACTTCATGTAGCCCAGTATAACTAATAGGGTGCCTATCCATTACATGTAACCAAACAACTTAGCATTCACATTAAACCAACATACAGATCCAATGCAGGCAGTCTTAAAAACCAAAGTGATGCCTCTGGGGACGGGACCCTCTAAACTGTATGGACCTCCCAAGTCATGTTTGGGTGGGGTTCAGTGTTAGATACACACACTCAGATATTATACTGACTGAAGCTTGAAAAAGCATGTTTAGACAATGTCCTTCCATTCCATTGTCCACATAAAGCATGTTCTACTCAGGTGACTACACACACACACACACATATATTGAAATAGGTTGGCAGATTTAACATTTTGCCACAAATAAGTTGTACATGAGATTTAATTTACCTCTCCAACCTTGGTGAGTGGGCCGAGCTCTGGACTAGTCTGATTCGGGTGGCTGACGGCTGTATGGCTGCACTTGCTCTCATTGGTCAGCTGTAGAAGATGAAACAGAGACAAAGGACAATAAAGAGAAAGTCCTGGGAACGTGACACTAGAGAGGACATTTGACATCTGAATAAAAAAATAAAAACCATTCTAGTGTTGACAGAAAGACACAGGAAAACCTTGCTTTAAAACTCACTGACAACTTCTTTGATATTAACAATCAAGTGCAAGACATTAATAAAAATCTATCTTTTGTGAGGACATACCTCTTCAGTATCATCAGTTGTGGATGGGGGATTTGTGGTACAACACATCTTTGGAGACATTTCATCATCAAGGCCCTGTAAAAAAGAATAAACAACAAAAAAAGATCAATTATAATAAATATCTTGAAGACAAGATGTTCCCTGTGTAGCATTCAGTGAAAAGATATCATGGCTGTATTTCAGTGAGTGTTTTGTGGAAAACATGTAGTCTCTGAAACGGTTCTTTAGTCACTGAACAGGCCACATGACTACAGTCTGTAGACTATGAAAACTACACTGATGAATACAGCATTTGATTACTTTGTTGTTTATCTATTGTCAGCCAACTTCGTAGAATGATTGCACTTCTAGAATAATTGACTAAGCTTTTACATGGAGTGAGGTGTTAGTCCTTTTATAGTTCTTAGATTTGCTATGATTCTTTTAAATGACATCTTGTCATGAATTTTCGTCAGTGCTGTTGAATGGGTGCCTTTCCATTACATGTAACCAAACAACTTAGCATTCACATTAAACCAACATACAGATCCAATGCAGGCAGTCCAAGTGTTCTTAAAAACCAAAGTGATGCCTCTGGGGACGGGACCCTCTAAACTGTATGGACCTCCCAAGTCATGTTTGGGTGGGGTTCAGTGTTTGATACACATACACTCAGATATTATACTGACTGAAGCTTGAAAAAGCATGTTTAGACAATGTCCTTCCATTCCATTGTCCACATAAAGCATGTTCTACTCAGGCGACTACACACACATACACTCAGATATTATACTGACTGTCCTTCCATTCCATTGTCCACATAAAGCATGTTCTACTCAGGCGCCTGTCCACATAAAGCATGTTCTACTCAGGTGACTACACACACACACACACACACACACATACACTCAGATATTATACTGACTGTCCTTCCATTCCATTGTCCACATAAAGCATGTTCTACTCAGGCGACTGTCCACATAAAGCATGTTCTACTCAGGTGACTACACACACACACACACACACATACACTCAGATATTATACTGACTGTCCTTCCATTCCATTGTCCACATAAAGCATGTTCTACTCAGGCGACTGTCCACATAAAGCATGTTCTACTCAGGTGACTACACACACACACACACACACATATATTGAAATAGGTTGGCATATTTAACATTTTGCCACAAATAAGTTGTACATCAAATTTAATTTACCTCTCCAACCTTGGTGAGTGGGCCGAGCTCTGGACTAGTCTGATTCGGGTGGCTGACGGCTGTATGGGTGCACTTGCTCTCAGTGGTCAGCTGTAGAAGATCAAACAGAGACAAAGGACAATAAAGAGAAAGTCCTGGGAGCGTGACACTAGAGAGGACATTTGACATCTGAATAAAAAAAGAAACCATTCTAGTGTTGACAGAAAGACAGAGGAAAACCTTGCTTTAAAACTCACTGACAACTTTTCTGATATTAACAATCAAGTGCAAGACATTAATAAAAATCTATCTTTTGTGAGGACATACCTCTTCAGTATCATCAGTTGTGGATGGGGGATTTGTGGTACAACACATCTTTGGAGACATTTCATCATCAAGGCCCTGTATAAAAAAAAAATATATATATATATATATATTGTAGACCGTGGATTATGAAAACTACACTCTGATGAACACAGCATTTGATGACTTCATTGTTTTTGTTCTTACATTCTGTAATGGTCAGTATCATCTATGGTGTGCTGGTTAGGTGGTGCTAACAAAAGCTATAAAAATCATGTTCCACCTGAAGCTTGATGGAAAATGTACAGTGTTTTGGTATGTGAAATGTTCTATGGTTAAAGCATTTCTTATATGAGAACTAACAATTTCACAAAGTTAGTTAAATAAAGTCAAGAATATAAAAACACTGTTTTTAACTTTTTTTTTTTTTAAATAACACTCTACACACAGCATGTTTTGTATATTGATCATTGTGGTTGGTTATGGTACCAATTAATTTATCTTACAGGTTTAGTACACTAACAGAACATCATAAACACATTACATTTATTTAATGGCCTGAAAGTACTCATATTAATGATATCACAGCCTTCCTGTGTCACTGCAACTTCATATTTAAACAAAATAATGTTGGGCTACTAAGAAAATATTTAATTCTATAAAACAAACACAATGTCTGTAGTAAAAGTTAAGGCTTTAACTAGCTTCGCCCTGCTCATTAAGCCATGCGGTAGCCACAGCTCAACTTAACCTAGCTAGCTTTCATTTTAAAAACAAAACTACCAAATTTGACCTGCTCGCAATGTTACTTCTGTCCTCATCTCTACCTGATGTCCTCCACCTCTTTAGCCCGAGGCTTAATGAGCAGGACATGTTGATAGCCACTCAAGCTAGCTCAGCTAATATTGTGGTAAATATATAGCATTTTACAGTAATTGTAAGTTACAAGTTACAATTTCTTGCAAATAGGAAACACTTCATGCAAAAATGCAACTATATGTATAAATATAATTATTACCTGTATGTATTTAATCCAGTAAACCCAACGACGTCGAGCTGACACTTCCGAGGTGTGGTCCATTAGGTATTTAATTAGCGACAGCTGGGCCATGTGCTGTGGGCGGAGCTTCCCGTCGACTTCTGTTTGTTACCGCCCACGTGCGCAAACCAGCCAATCACAAGACGGCCCGCCAAAATGCACCGTGTGTATCAGAAATGTGTATGAAACTGCAATATAAAACCCAGCTGTGGGGTCGCTGTTCTATACACTGGCATACACTCAAAATCAGGTCAAGTGGTAAATAAGGACTTTCAAAGAAAAAGAGAATTTATGTTGTTCAGACACTAACAAATGCAGTTACACTCTTTGATTTATGAGGACCTTGGCATAGTCCCCGTATTACCCTTAGGTCCGGGGAGCCCAGGTGAAATGTCCGGCGTGTTGTCCGTGTAAACCACATATCCCAACACACACACACACACACACACACACGTGTGGTGTGTGTGATGCTCATCTGTGAGCCGCAGGGGCGGATGGGAACATGTCTCAGGTCTACAGGGCAGAATTAAAGCCGTGTGTAGGGATTACAGAGCAGACCAGAGGGAGGATGAGCATCTTATCTCCTCTCGTCCATATCGAGCAAACATGTCAAGTGTTGTGCACGAGCTTTATCATATTGACATGCTGGATGAGGCTCGAGAAGTGTGCATAGCTGTAA